>NC_051044.1:15519008-15839508 GCF_904848185.1 Acanthopagrus latus
TCAGTGGACTTTGTGGTGAGAATATCTGAGCTCCTGTTTTCTGAGATGAGTTTTAATGCTGACAGTGTCAAAATGTCATATAATATTTAGTCACATGACCAGCTGAAGGCAACTTCTTAACTTCATATTCACAAAAATCAACACATCTGTCAGATAAATATGGACTCAAGCACAGGAGTGGTGGAGCAAATCTACTGTTGAATTCGGTTCAACCTGCGAAAAAAAAAAAAAAAAGAATTCTGGAGACACGGCACACTGGGTGTTCAACTATGATGAGCGGATATGAGATGAATCATTTGAACTCCCTTTGACCTGCTGTAGAAATTCATTATTAATTGTAGTCATACTCTACAGGGAACCATCTCATTTTATCGTCACACCTGCTGCCAGTCTGAGCACCGTTTTAAGAGCCTCTTTTTTTTTTTCTTTTCCATTAATTCTGTCTCAAAGTGGTTGAAGACCTGTGAAGAATACAGGGGTCAACAGTGAAATGTGAAATAATAAAGCCGCACAAATGGAACCAATAACGCCGCACTGGAGTTGAGTTCCGTGCTTTAGTGTCTTGTATGTCTCTCTCTTTGTGCGCTGTATAGTGTGTGTGTGTATGTGTGTGTGTCCCCAGAGAGTTGACACAGACAGCATACAGTATGCAAAGCACACAGTGACACACCAGACAGCGCAACGCAGCTGAAACATCACAGAAGAAACTGTGTGATGATATATTCATGTCATCCCTGCCTCATTCCTGCTCATTACATACAGTGTCCCTGACATTCTATGCATATACAAAACATGTTTATTTAATTCAGTGTATGTTCTTAAAGAGCGAGCAGGGAGAGAGCTGTGAGGAACGGGATTATTTATGCAGAAACATATTCATCCTGTGCACTTGAGCTCGTATCGTTCACATCTGCATTGCTCTTTTTCAGACTTGAGCTTATGGTGTTTAGTCACCAGTCGTAAGCTCTAAGTTCAGCTGCATTTGGAAAAGTTTTTAAAAACAGGGATTGTGACAGTGGAAGTGATACACAAACACACACACACACACACACACACACACACACACACACACACACACACACACACACACACACACACACACACACACTGAGGCTCAGAGCGTCTCTGGAGTTAGCTGAGGAGCTCTTTGAAATATTTAAATGCCAGGAGCGTTTTTAATGTGAGATTGATGGAATAGGGTCAGTGTCAGCGCTGCAGCTACTATAGCCATTTTCAGAGAGAGGGCTTCATGCCCAGCAAATACCGTCAGATGACGCTCAGTATTTTCACCAAGAATGCATTTACATCCTGGGTTAACAGGCAGTTGAAGATAGGTGCTGCAACATTTTAAAAATTTTTTTTTTTTACTATCATTATTTTTTATGTGAAACTGACTGGATATATGGATTGCAGAGGAGGGAGATGCTTAGCGGAATGGGTGGTAATTGGCTTTTAAGGAGAAAGGCCGTTTAGAATAAATTAACAATCTGTACAAATCCTTTTACATAACACAGTCGCTCATGGTTTGTTTTTTTATTTATTTTTTGTTTTTGTTGTTGTTGTTTTTTTTCCCAAACACAAAAATAGAGGATGGAGCTGATATTTTCATGTTCCCCCTGTGAGGGAGCACGACTCCAAGAACCAATTCAGTCCTCTGTTTTATTTCTTTTCACATCCTTTTGTGTAGAAATGTGCTGTTCCTTTTTAACTTGCATGTTGTTTTCCATTTTCTTTATCTAACAGCTGGACACACTAAATGCAATGAGCTGTGCTCCTTTTGTAGATTATTTGCACAGTTAAGCTTCCTCTTTTCATATAGTTTCAGGCAACTACGATATGATTTTCTTTTTAGGCAAACAGACTTTGCATAATCTCAAATCACGGGGCTTGCATCTTTACATTGTCTTTTTTTTTGCCCCAGGCTATAGGTTCTCCTCTGGGAGACAAAAAACACTAAATCAACTAAATGGATAGGTAATTTCTTTAGTGGAGGCCTCGCGAAAATTACCAGATTTATGCTTGGCTCTTCCTCGCACAGTTTTCAGGGTAGAGAGGGGGAGATGATGCCAGAAAAAGATTCATTAATAATGCAGCGAGAGGCTGGAGCCTCACCACTTTCACATGATGGTGAAAAAAAAACAAGAAAAATACATCTGTTCCACCAGCATAACCTTCTCATAAATTGGAAAATATGATCTTTCAAATCGGGGTACACAACAGTAAGGGAGTTAAGGTGCATTTAGCTTATTGCACATACAGGAGATACAACCTTCAGTTGGATTTTGGGGGAAAGAGAGAGAGATCAAATGCAGCGAGAAAGTAAGAAGTGCCCGTCACTGCAGCTTTACAGATTTTCCCCTCCAGCAGCACAGCTAAGTACTGCCCTCTGTTGGCTGAATGATCACAGAGCTGTTGAGGTGAACTACTGTGTCGTTAAATAACCAAGACCACAAACAACATGAATATTTGACGACATCACTAAAAGTCTCAGATGGAAGCAGACGAGGGAAGAACGGCAGCAAATTTGAAAAATCACAAGTTTTGATATTTAGATTGACAATTAGTATTTTTTTTTTCTGATAATCATTATGCATTAGGGTGGTCAATCCTAAAAAAAATCCATTATGATAATAAGTCTTAGCATGTGATTATATGACCAAGGACTAGAACACCAGAAGATTACACATTATATTCCCAGGTCGGAAAGTAACAGGGTCGTTAATGTCCTATCTTTGTATTTCTATTTATAGGACAAGAATGGGAGACATTAATTGTAATAGATAATGAAAGAAGAGAAGGATGAGATACTGCAAACAAGAGTATGACCAGAAGAATGCTGTGTTGTTAAAGATATAGCTCAGCTGTCAGTTCAGTCATAGTGTCCCTTATAACCAGAAAAATGAAAAACCTCAGTGTCAAAACAGTTGAAAAGGAGACATATTATGCTCATTTTCAGGGTTCATAATTGTATTTTGGGGGTAACGACTAGATGCTTTAATGCTCACAAAACCCATTTGTTTTTTCATACTGTCCATGACCTTCTACATGCACAAGAACCAACATAAACACACTCGGTTGAACTAACATAAGTGATATAAAAGAAAAGAAAATACAATATGCTAGATTTTTGACACAGGGCTATTCTTGAATATCCTGGGCATAAATGATCTAATAATGCAAGACCTGCCTCAGCTGATATTGGATTTTAGTGATGCAGTTTCCCTGTCAGGTACTCAAGTTATCCAATTACCAAACCTAAGTGATATAATGAACGAGCCATCTTGATTATACATAAAAGAGTTGAGCTTTTATTTTATCTTATGTGGACATAACCCTAACTCTAACCCTGTGGACAACTGAGCCAATATATTCCCGCTTCTTTCAGCTTTGGCTTAAAAAGAACAATCTATTCTTGCCTTTGACAGAAGAGTTTACATCTGCTGTTATTTCGACTGAATCAACCTCTGTTTCTACCCAGTTAAACGTCCGCGTCAGCCTCCTCTGCAGCATTAACATTTCTCGCTTCTAAAAGTCCTGAATGTTGCTCTCAAATCCTTTTCACCTCAAAAAGCAGCCAGTGAGCTGCTGTGCTTGTTTTTTTCCACTGCAGACTCAAATGTGATCAGTCATCTTTCCATTCAAAAGCTGTGCCCGTGCCTGAGGGAATTAGTCGTCCACTTCTGTTCACTTTTCGCACTGATTGTTGTTCTTGTTTTTAATCTTGAAGTGCCTGCGTCAAGTTTCCAGTGACCCAATTACTTCTATATATATCCCACTGATTCGTAAAGTATATTTTCTACCCTCGCAGCTGGATATCAAACTCTTTCTTATCCACATGGATGAATAACGTTTTTTGAGGGTGTTGAGAGAAGATTTATTTTTACCTTTTAGCAGTCAGGAGAGGATATCACACATGAAACAGAGCCCCTGACACGCAGCGATGAAAAGTTAGCTGTAGTTAACAGCTAAATTAGTTTCTCTTTACTTCATGTTATAACTTAGATTTTATCCTGGTTTGTTTTACTTTATATTGTTTTTTGTGTGTATGTGTGTGTGTTTTTTCAGTCTTTCAGGTTCTCTTGTTATTTTATTGTTATTTTTTTATTGTTTTTAAATTTATTGTGTTTATTCCATATCACTGCCTTCATTATGTCTCTGAGGGACTTGTTTCATTTCTTCAGTGCACAAAATCAGACCAGTGTGAGCTAACGCTTATTATATAACTAAAATTCCAGCGCAGTAAATTATTCATTTACTGAGGTAATGTGCAAATTCATCCTCAGCTTAAAAATAAATCTGTAATACATATTTGTCACCAAAAGAGGTCAGCATATTCTTTTTTATAGAGATGCCATCAACCGAATCGTCAGAGGATCATGAGAAAATAAATTACAATTTAAGGACCTGCAGTTATCAAAATGCAGAAGTTGTTGAGTGTTGATTAACTATTTCATTATCAAATGTTGTTTTGAGAGGAGAAACACTACATTTGTTGTTTGAAATAAGAACCAAAACCACATCGAGGATTATTGAATATCCAAACATAAACTGTGCAAAGTCTGAAACTCTTTAAAATTTAGTCAGATTATCCAATTAACAATGGTTTGATCAAATACAGCTTCAACCATGATGTATTCTCTGCTGTTAGTGAGGCAGCTGATGAATTGGAGCAAGTTTTAAGTTTTCCATTATTTGACCGTTTAGTCTCATGTGTTAAAGAGTCGTGGTAAATTAGGTTTTTAGTAACACAAACCTAAAGGTTCTATGGAGGGTCTAAAAACTGTTCGAAAAAAGTGTTTTGCGGGATACAAGTTTGTCACAAATGCCACCAGTTTTCTGTTCAAATCAATCAAATTATACAATGTGCATTCATTTGGAAAGACAAACTCATAACATCAAATCTGAAGCTGTAACACAAAGTCAAAAGTTTATGTTTGAAGATGAACTTCATGAAGCTTCTACCGAAACTTGCTTCATTTATTTGTGTCTAGTGAAGCTGCGTTATCAGATAAACAGGTCGGCTCCAATCGGATTTTTGAATAAGTTTATCTCTCTTAAAGCAACATTATGTAGAAATGTGTAGTTCATAAAAATATATTGCTTTAAGAAGAATAAGGAAAGTCCTTGTCCCAGCAAAACTCCTAATTTAGTGATTTGGATTACTTTACTGATCCATTGTCTTCATCAGGTTTTCTTTTCTACACAAGTTTTTTAACACTACAAGTTAAAATGTAATGTATGTGTATTTGCTATGATGGTAAATCACTGATCGCTTTTCTAGTCTTGACGATTCGAAGCACATTACAACACTTGTAACAATCACCCGTTCACACCCACATTCATACACTGACGGCAGAGTCTGCTATGCAGTGTCATGTTCTGGTATCTGTTATAGATATTGGTGGCAAGCCTCCACATTTCAGTGCCAAATGAATTTGCGAGATGCTCTGGTTGATATCTAGGCTGCGGGGAGACATAGAAGCAAAACTGAAAGCATCATCCACACAATCCATAGTCACCCTCTCGATTATGTGGATGATGCTTTTATTTTTCTTTGATGAGGGCCATTTGCTTCAATAAGATCTTCCGATTGTATGGTAGACATACTTTTGACCCTCATTAGATCCAGTTTCACCAAACTTTGTTATGTACCATGTTTGGACGACCTGGACTCTGCCGCTATGTCTCATCTGAGATAATACCTAATTGCCTGAGACATTTTTGCGGGTTTGGTCAAATTACTTAAATTTGCAATAACTCATGAACGCTTCATCCACTTTCAATCACAGTGGCTGAGGTGTACTCAATGAGGCCATGATTAAGATGTCTCAGTCTCAAGTGCTTCAGTGCTTTAGTTAAAGAAACATAGAACTGTAATTGCCTCATTCAAACATACTGCTGCGAGGAAGAAGCCTTGCAGGAGGTGCAGCAGCTGAAAGCTTCAGAAGCAGGAAGTCTAGCAATCAAACTGCATTTTCTTCAGTGAGAGCAGAAAGTAGTTCTCTTTGATTTATGTTCTAAGTCTCTTTTTTTAGAAAAAAAAAAAAAATTGAGATCAACATTCTTATGGCCTTACAGTAACAGTAAACAACTTCTTCACACGCATTCTCGCTAATATGGTGTTTACGGTTTGATGCAGTGTTTGTGAACAAATGAAGAGGTACAGAGAATCTCAGACTCCTCCCTGGGGAAGATATCTGCTGTCAGCCCTCCCCTCCCCTGGAAAAGAGTCGCGCTCTTGTTCCTGTCTTCATCAGTGGCATCTCAAACCGATGACAAAAAGCTGTCGACCCCGCACGGAGTTGGAGTTGAGATCTGTGATTTTTAAATGTGTATGGTTATATTTGCTCCGGTAAGTCTCATTTTTCCACCGGCTTGTCATTTTATTCATTTATCTAGTCACTTTGGTTGTATTGATTTTTTTCTGCTTTCTATCCGCTTCTAATGCACACTGGACTGTATGAATTACAATATCAAGCGAGCTCTCAGTGCTTTTGATCCATGTTTGCTGATTGAAAAAACCACTTCATGAAATGTCTGCCTGGCTCAGCATCAGTGCAGTTTGTGCCACTCATTTAAAAGAAAAATCTGTGCAAAGTCGATAACACAGAGTAAAACTCTGAATATTCTCCATAAGAGCTATAAAGATAAAATGGGTAACAGACCTGTGTGTTACATCCTCAGACTGAGTGTCACTGTACTGCTGTGGCCACCCTCCAGCTCACAGTCAGCAGCTCTGTTAGTTGTCTTCCGACCTTTGAATTATTCAGGTTTTGTTTTCAAACCAATTATAAATCTTGATAATCAGTCAGGCTGTGGTTTATATATCTGAATAGACATTGTGCAGTATTATGATCCTTTTATGACTATTCCTTGTTTTTACTTTTGTAGATTTTTGCCATCTGTGCTTTTGCAACATGTGGAGGATACTATGGTCACCTCCAGGTTAAAGTGGACTGTGCAGACAGGAGGCAGGGTAACCTCAGCATCAACATTGATTTTGGCTACCCCTTCAGGTAAAGCAGTTGTTTGTGGTCCATTTTACACAAGTCCACCTAATCACTCTATTGATCATATTCATTTGCCATACTGTGTTTACTGTCGATCTTTCAAAATTTTGATACAGGATTACATGAATGCATGAGGAACAAATAAAAATTGTCGTGTTATACAATTTTTGTGACATTAAGTCACATTTTTGGCTTGTAACTGGCACATCACCTATTTACATGCTTTGATTTAGGTCACTTTCAGAATGTGAATTGAAAGACTAATTGACAAGAGACAGATCCTTGTTAATCTTCTACAAGTTACACTGTTTTTTTGGGGGGAGGGGGGGGCACCTTACACACAAATGTTAAAAATTAGGTATTTGAATGCCACTTGAATGTGTTGAGTGTGTTATTACAGGCCAACTTAGTTAATTTAGTTATATTTCGATATTAATGCGCCATTGGCTGTCCTGTAAGTAAGTATAGCTAACGTTGTGTGGGTTTAAAAAATGTATAAGCATTGAAATAAAGTTCCTAAAGAGTCGTTTTAGATTTCAATATTTTCTAAATATTTTAAAATGTATGTTCAACATTATTTCAAGTGGGCAGTTCTTTTCTCCTCGCTCTGTGCCCCCTAGTGGCAATGAAAGCCCTTGGCATGTGCTTATAAAATGCTTATGCCTCGATCCTGCCCAGATCATTTATCATTCTCATTTCAGGAAACTGGTCAGACTCAAGAAAAGAGATTTAAAAGCTGCACAGCTCTCCTCCGTCATGTCAGGCTCAGCAGGGAGGAGAACAGGAAGCTGAATGTCTAAGTAGAAAGCCGACCCAATTTAAGATCCCTGAGTCTGAGAGGTTTCATTGCACCATTAGACGGAAATCTACCTGGAATGCAGTCAGAATTAACGCAGGTGGTCCCCTGTGATGATACAGCACTTCATAGCTATATCTCTCACTGCAGCAGGCAACTTGATGTGCCTCATGAAATGATCATGAGCAACAGAAAATGGTAATATTGGTTCATTGTGACTCCTGTGGGCCTCTATGTGCTCAGGACTATCTGGGGCCTTGTACTGTTCAAACACCTCGGAGATGTTTGTAGGATGAGAGAAGAGTGACTCTATTTGTCAGCTGAGTTGCTATTTTGAGTGATTGAAGTACTCGTCTATGTGATAACAAATGATCGTTGAGTTTCAGGGTGGATGCTATGATGGATTATGATCCTTTCTACAGATGTGAAACTACACAGCTGCCTGGTTTAACAAACCAATGAATGGTGTGTATGCATGTGTGGGGGTTTTTGTTAACTCTCACTGAAGTGAGGTCGACCACCCACAAACCCCTACACATGCTTGAGAGTGAGTGTCAGTGGTGGCCGAGTGTCTAATTAACACTTCAGCAGACTTGACACGTGTGTCTGTGTGTGAGTTCAGCACTCTGGTCATGTATTAATAGCACATGAACCCAAATCTAACAGAATAAAAGAACGATTTCAGTGGGGTTTTTTGTTTGTTTGTTTTTTTTTAGTTCATTTGAATCTTTATATCAGTTTAAATTTAATAAACAAGACATTTCAAAACGAGCTTTCATGTTTTGAGTCCAAACTTTTCGATTGCAGGTTTATGGACAAGAGAGGTGTGCGTGTGCTTGTGTGTGTGTGTGTGTGTGTGTGTGTGTGTGTGTGTGTGTGTGTGTGTGTGTGTGTGTGTGTGTGTGTGTGTGTGTGCATGCCAGTGTGTGTGTTCACACATTGATTGATAACAAAATAGGCAATGACTAATGACTGAAATATTTTTAGATGCAGCTAAATATATATCTTGCAGTTTCCTTATTTTATAACAATGATAAAAGCAGCACAGTCAAATTATTTGCTTCATGGTCCAGAGTCCAGAGTGCAGGATTTAGGGGAATCTATCAGCAAAAATGTAATGTATATGCATAATTATGAATCATGATTAAAACATAAATGTTTTCATTATCACCTAAATTTGATAATTACTCTGTTTCATTCTGAGCCTTTTCTATATATTCACAGCGGCAGCGGTGCACTATCCGATCTGAGTGTCTAAGTGATGTGAGTGATCCACCACTTAGACAAGCTCACACAGAACTTCAGTAAAACCGGACATTTGTGAAATTAGTTGATGAGTATGATTCCATTTGTGAATGATTATTTAGGACGGTGGTGCCCAGTGGACGAGTTTAGCCCATTTTTGTTGACATAGAAATTATGAGAACATTTTTGGCAAAGCATTAGTGTGCAATTTGTCAAAACATTTGGGAAGTAAAAAGCTTTTTTTGCTACTTTTATTTACTTTTATTTTATGTATTTATGTTTTTGTTTGTTTGTTTGTTTTTATAGCCATATCATATGTTTGTTTGTACTACTTTGTTTGCCTTTATGTTGAATGTTTCACATTAAGAGGGTGGCTTGAAAATCCCTTTTGTTTTTTGTGGTCCCTTTGGCATATTTCTCTCTTAGGTTATAGCTTTTTACTTTCTAGTCATTGTATACTGCATGTGTTCCTTTTCTTTTCACTGAACTATCATGTCTTTTTTATATGCAATGGAAAAAAATGCAACAAGCGACCACGTTTGTCTGAAATAATCATCAGCAATTGTAATCGTATTCATGCAGTAACTTGACAAGATTTCCTGTTTTTCTGCAGCTCTGCATGTAGTTTTTTCGCAGCGATGTTGCAGTACCTTGCTAACACATGCACTGCTGACGTCAGGCAGCTGCTAACTCAGATGGGGTAGTGGCCGTCTTCCACAGAGCCTTTCATGTACAATCCCCAAGTTCCTAAAGTAGCCCAGAACAGACAAAGCAAACACTGACTCTAGAGAAGGCCTCTCACCTTCAGTGGCCACCATAAGAGATGGTGAGATCATACACACGGCACCTTTAACTTACAATGAAAGAATGTATTTCGCCACAATACGCTCAACTGCTGCCAATTTGCACCCGGTATTGTTACTCAACACACAGTTGTGTTAATATTGTCACAGTTACACAGTAATTAAACAGTGAGACTGAAATAACATATGTTATTGCTTGGATAAAATTTTGATAATAAAAAAGTTGGCTAAACCCAGCCATTGAATCTGATGATTAAAGGGTAACTCCACCAATTTAACATATCCAAGTGTGTTTACAGGCGTTTACATACATATGTGAAAAAATGAGTATAAAGACTTTTGTGCCTGTAGCTGCAATATAATCATATAATCATATAAAATTGCCTCAGGTGATATCAGTTGGTGGCTACGTTGCATTTTGGGTAATGTAGGCACTGGGTTTTAAAAGGAAGAAGAATGTGTAGAATAAAGACGGTGATATTTCTGGTTCTGCTGTATTGATAATGTCCATAAAGTGTCCAACAGTGTTGTGCATTGCTACACCTGTGGATTGCTTTTTCGAAACCTGGTGCCTAGATTACCCACAGTGCAACTAAGCCACTGAGTGACATCACTGGAGCCACAAAAGGCACTAGTACCCAGGTACCAAAGACCTATGACACACTTTAATGTGTAGATTTGGTGAAGTTATCCTTTAATTTGTGTTTGTAGGCAAAATTGAACTTGGTCCCCTCGTGGTAGCATTTTCTCTCTTTGCTACTGTCTGAGAGTGAGTCTGAGAACTGTTTCCCTTCCTGTTGTCACACAGACAACCCAGGATATACATCTGCTTGTGTCTTCTCTGCTTCTCATCACATTTGTCCCTTTTTGTCACACAGGAAAGAAAAAAAAACAGATTTGTTTTCAATAAAGTACAAAAAGGTTTCGCATCTGTGTTTCTATATTCTTGCAAGCTTGAAAATTCCTTTTTTTAGCCAGCTAATGAAATTGCTCTCTGAGCTAAAGTGACAACTTTTTCTTTTCTTTTCCTCTTTCGGACTCATAGATTGAAAGAAGTGCATTTCAAGGCTCCCCTGTGTGACGCGAAGAGAGATGAGATTCTTTTCCTGGACGGTGACTTTTCCTCACCTGCTCAGTTTTTTCTGACCGTGGGTGTTTTTGCTTTCCTGTACTCCCTGCTGGCAACCATTGTCTATGTCTTCTACCAGAACAAGTACCTGAAGTACAACAGAGGCCCGCTTGTGGTCAGTCAACAAAAACTCTTCCAGTGTCCCAGTCTGAATTGCATTTATCTGACATGAAACATTAATTTGACCTCTATCATTCTCGTTTGTGACTTCCCTCCTTCATGTTTCTATTCTTTTGTCCTGAGCAGGATTTTCTTGTTACCCTCACCTTCTCCTTCATGTGGCTGGTCAGCAGCTGCTGCTGGGCCAAAGCTCTTTCGGATATCAAGACGGCCACAGACCCGACACAGGTGCTTCTGCTCTTCTCAGCCTGCAGAGCTCAGGAGAACAAATGCACAGTTATCCAGGAGCCTCGCTGGTCACGTCTCAATACATCCGCGGTAGGTATTCAGTCTACAAATAAAGCACCGAAACACACAACTGGATAAAACAAGCCATTTACACCCATCACTTCTTCTATCTCTAGGTTTTTGGTTTCGTAAATGTTGTCCTCTGGGTTGGAAATATCTGGTTTGTCTTCAAAGAGACAGGTTGGTACAAGACAGGTCAGAGATATCCGACCAGGAGCGCTTCTGGGAAACGTGCCAGTGAGATGCGACAGCGGCTTTACAGCGAGAGCAGCTTTGAGCAGTCGGAGGAGAGTTTCGCTCCACAGCCGTCCAGGCAAGACAGTTTCAATCAGTCAAAGGTGGAGTTAAAAGGTGGAGGTCAACATGTACACAGGCAAAGTAGCTTCAACCAGCCCCAAGTAAATTTGAGCTTACCACACGCATATCTCGGTAAACAAGTTGTTTATGACAGGGAGAACACAGAGGTTTCCAGGGGCCCGATGATATTTGTCAATGAGATGTGATTTTGTTTTTTTTGGTGTCATGCTGTGAATACATCACACATAACTTGAAAACACTGAGTGGTAATGATGTTTTTCTCCACTGGATAAATTAATGTACATCTGTTGAAAAACAAAAAAACATTGACGTCATTTCTTTCATCTCCCAAAGCATTAATCTGCAATGTTTCTAGTCTGTTTGTTTTCATTTATCTTGAAAACTGAATTTTGCCAATAGGCAGGTGTGGCTGTGTTGCTCTGTGAGTCTCAGAAATTTGACAGTCAGACGGAGAATTCTTACTTCATAAAACAAATAATAATACAAAAAAAAAAATGTGTTGCCACCTTTCTGCCCTTTGGAGCACATTGTCAATGCCTTTTTAGCCACTGATAGGGCCATGAATTTATTGCTTCATTAAGAAGGACCAAAATAATTACAAATCAGAATGAATATGTAAAAATTAATTTGGATGCTTTTTTTTATATTTTCCTTTCCTCCAGTGTTGAGGTTTGCGTGCATGTAAAATATCTTAAAAGTTAAGAAGGAAGAAGTCCCGCTTTTTAATTTTGTGACTTTGTGACATCACACTACATTGAGGAGTCACAGATTTGCATCATTTATGCCTATAGTGGCTAGTTTGGAACCTAAGAATTGATTTAGCAAAGCAGCTCTGGGATTTTGCAAAGCCGCTCTGTCAGCTGTGCTGGTTCAGGCATGTGTGAGCTGACCAATCAGCGCAGACATGGCATTTGGGAATTGGTGGCCTTAAAGAGACAGGAGCTAAAACAGAGTGTTTCATACAGAGGGGAACCACAATGCTGCAGCACTGGACAGTATGAGAAAAGCTATTAAAAGCAGTAAAGCATGTAAGCCTATTTTTGCCGAACCCTAAAATAGAATTATGAAACTGAAAAATCTAACTGTCATTAAACAACTAGAACAACCACCACACAGTGGTTCTGACCCTTGACTACTCGGTAGACATTATTACATAATTACATGATTACACAGTACTCGTGTGTCACACCACACCTGAAAAGTTACCTGACTGCATCCGAACAAATTTTTGCCAGGTGATAGTTACCGCCACAAAAAGTGTCTGCAGGACCACATTTTACCATGATGACACACACAAAGACTCACAAACTGAAAACAACACCAGCCAACACTTTGGCAGCTGTTAGCAGATTAGCAAATTACATAAAGCTGGAGAGACCTGATTTTGAAGCAGTGTACCTTTAAACTTTAACACAGACTGTAACATAACTGCTAACTTTAGCTTGCATAGATTTAAAGATTACATTTTCAGAGATTACATGGCATTTAATTACTTCATATATGGTGGAAAGTATTTACAAGTCCTACATAGAAGATAGTTTTAAGAGTTTGACAATTGAGGTGAGCTCAGATGTGGTCTTCTTGAGAATTTGGTGTGCAATGGACTCTCTGTGTGAACTTCATCATTATTGTAACCGTATGTTTTCTTTTAGTTTTTGAAGGTTTTGACCATATGATTCTCTTTGAATTATTCAAAATAAAATTTGAGAGGAAAAGAAAAAACAGTGATTGCATTAGCATAGTGTCAGGACTTTCTACCTGCTGTTGATATTGAACTGGTTTCTCCTGATTTATTACACATGTTTTTATGTTAGCTCTAAGAAGAAAATCCTTTTTGAGGAAGCCAATCACTCAAATGTACAGTAAACATTATAGGCCTATAGAGTATGTTTGATAGAAAATGTGTACAGTGTGAGTTCAGTAATGTATGTAACCACCGTGCTCTGAATAAATATTTAATATCTGATCATCATTTATTCCCTTTACTGATGGATTTCCTGATGTTATAATCAGTGTGGTGCTCTAAAGTCTTCATTTGTTATTTCATTTTTCTTCTCAGGACTTTTTGCATAAATACATGTATATTCACATTTCATTACAGTTGTGTCAAAGTTGAATTATTCTCTTTTATGTTGCATCATTTGGAATGTGCAAAACTGCTAATGTTATATTTATGGTCCATCTCACTAAGATACCCTTAATGACTTGACATGATTCACTGACTGTAGTTACAGTGAAGAAGATGATGTACAGTAACTTGAATGTGTGCTTCATGTGATATTGAGTTCATGTCAGGTATGTAATTTAGCGCTGCTGCAGACATCTCCAGTGTCTTCACCTAAATCAAAATGAGTGTATCCACTGTGGATCTGTTTTTACCATGGTTTTTTTCTTACTTACGGTGAGAGCTGGCAGCCTCTTCATTTCCATGTGAAAAGGAACCAGAGCAGAGGAGGCAGAAACTGAGGAAACACTAAGAAAGAAATGCATGAAAACAATAGAGGGAATCAGTAATGAATATTGACTCTCGCGGAGACGCCGGGGCAGACATTAAAGCTTGTTTCACACTGTGTATCGGGATGATCTCCAATGCAAAGGCCAAAGGGATAATCCCTCAGGCTGTCTATGTCATCCCGTCTAAGGCAGTTAACACACTGTAAGACTCTCTAATACCCAAAGCTTGTCACTCACACTGCAACCGTCATCCAACCTGTTGAGTGTGAACGCACAATTTGAGTTTACTTAAATTCAGTGAAATTAGTTCCTACCCACACAAAACACCAAGTTCCAAAAACCACAGGCAAAGCACATTTTCATCATCATTACCCTTAATGATGAAAAGATTATCAATAAGCCCTCCGTCTTGCACTGATTTAAGGGTTACTCCACCAGTTTTACTGATGGAGTTCAGTTTGCTGGGTTATTTATCAAATCATATTTCCATCCTACAGCCCCCCCAAAATTGTTGTTTGTTTTTGTTTTGGCCTCTTTCTCTGTTTCTCTATTTATTCATTTACCTCCACTAACTTAATTCTGTCATCCAGTAACCCTCTTAGCGCCCAGTTCTCCCTTTCCCCCCTTTGTGTTGTAGATGCACACACATACCCGAGCACTCTTAATGCCCATGCACTCACACACAACACAACACACACAGGCACGTACAGACATGGAGACACACACGCTTGCCCCTCTTTTGTACCACTATTGGTGTTACTGTTAATATTTCTTGTCCATTGTTCATTTTACATTTATTTTTAGGATTTAGTCAAGTAATGTCTAGTTTTTGTAATTTAATATTATGCCCCTGGTTTGTGTTCAAGCACCAATGAAAATGTTTAAAACAATAATAATAATGAGAGAAGAAAAGAAAAGAAAAGAAAAGAAAAGAAAAGAAAAGAAAAGAAAGAGTACTGCATAGCCTCTAATGTAACCTGATGATGTCATCTGTGTGACGACATCTGAGTGTAGTGGCCAAGTATCAACTAATTACATGTATTAAATGACTGTAGTTATTGTGCCTCCAACAACTAAAACGACAATGATAATAATGACGTAAACATTTTGTCATCAAGCTCGCTCTCTCTCATCAGTCCACCATGTCGTGGTGTATGTATTATGCTCTGCTCGCCTCAGCCAGCAGAGCTCCTGTCTTCTTCCAGGCCTCCCCACAGCCTGGAAATATATCCAGTGCGTCTCCAAGTTTGTTATTAAGACCTCTGTGTGCAGCTCCTCCCCTCCGATCCGAGCTATAAGAACAAAGAGAGGCGACGTTCGTGTCCGCCGGCCCCCTGACAGAGACACTAAGCGCATGCAGGTGTCCAGAGGAGGCGCTTTGAAGAAAATTACAGCGTGTGTGCGCACAGCATGACAATTAGGGTCAGGTTATCAGCGGGAAATAGAGGGCTTCACCGTGAGATGGACGGGCCCATCGGGTATGGGAGAAGGGTGTATTTATATGTAATTAACCCCCTGTGAGCTGGTGCATGTTATGTGTAACATTCACCGAGCGGAGGAAACATAAAGCAATCGTGACTTTTATGTGCAAGTGGAGCGCAAATGTGGGGAAGACGCTGCATAATCTAACGGTGCAAAAGACACGTGTCGATTCCCCGTAGTCACCTGCAGGGGGCATCCTCTGCCCGTCTTATCACCTATAGGAGCTCACCACCGGGGGGTGATGATGAAACTATCTTAATTCCGTTCAGCTCATGCTCGTCACTGTTTGCGTGCCAACAGTTTATCGCACAAGAGCAAATCTCACGTGTATTTGTGCATGTACGCATTGTGTAAAGCCACAGAGTGTGACACAACTGTTAGCGTTAATGCACTGACAGCGGCCTCAAGAGGGCGGTAGAGCATCACACCAGACACGCAGCAGGCACGATCCTGTCTGCGGTCGACAGGATTTCCATTTGACTGTAGCCACGTGACTTTCTCCCTCTTCACCTGCTCTCCTCAGCTGTAGCTGTGAGATAAGAAATGACATAAGAGGAGTTCTTTAAAGAATTTATGGGGGACCTGCTGCCAGAAATGGAATTTTAGATGCACAATAGCGCTTTCATTTGTGTGTGATCACCTGAAACTGAGAATGTGGTTTTAATTTCCTTAGAATGACCCCCCCCCCACGTGCATAGAGAGGACGTGCTCATCCACAGAACAAAACTCTGGCTCTGGGGTTGTTGTTTTTTGTTGTTGTTTCTTTCGTAGCCACCACAGTTTCAGGATGAGTGGCTGTAATCAGCTTCCATTAAATCCTCCACCGCGGAGGATAACAAACTGCAAGGTGGCTGTGGGATCTTTATTTTTATTTTTTTTTTTTTCTCCATTTGACATTTCAGTAACATATTCTCAAAAATGTGTGGTCTGCGAAGGCATGTTCATTATTAATTCTTATGAAAACAGCTAATTATTTTCAGATTTAGTTTCCACAATTGACCCTATTTACTCATGTTTATGTGTTTAGGCAACTAATATGTAGAACAATGTCTTTTGATAATGTTGTTGTTGTTTGTTATTATCGTATTGAGAGAGACAACTGCAGCCAGCAGCTGGGAAACAAAAGAGTCCGGAGAGGAGCATGAGGGATGCCAAGGACATTTTTCATGGTAACATTACTGTCTCTGCAAATGGAGATGAACATAAACCACCTTATTCTTTAGCAGCTCTTTCTCTCAAAAGAACATCTCCATAATGCTGTCAGGTACTAAGAATGGCAATCTGAATCTATAAGTTAGCAAAAACAAGCATTTTAAAGGAGATATGCTTTGGCGCCTCAGTCTCACTTTGAAGACACTTTGACACAAAAAACATGGGAAAATAGGGTCCAGGTTGAAAAATACTAAAGTTAACATTTGAAATGTTTGCTTTTGTGAATTAAAAAGAAGCACTTCTGCTGTTTTTCCATGTAGATGCTCTTACCCTCTTAGACATCTTCACTATTCAAACTTAAAGTTGAATATCTTCGGCCATATTGTCTGAACCTGTAGGTGTGTAAGCCATATCCGTGCCCAAAGATGTCAAATTATTTGTAGACCAGTGTTCAAACGCAGCACTTTTACACATTCTGAATGCCATCTGTCTTGCACATTTTCACACCGCAGTTATTCTCTGTGGTTTTCAACTTCTGTTCATGTTACACAAAGTCACAATCTCAGTGAAGTAATTACTGCAAATCTAACATGACTAATTGGTTGAGCAGCAGTTCCTGGGACACCTTCATATCTGTAAGAACCCTTTAAACGGTTCGCACAGGATTACAACGAGGGATTACACTGGGGGACATACACATTTCAGGTCAAAGGTGAGGTAAGGTCTGTTCCCTGTCATTATTGTGTAGTAATTAGCCTAAAGGTTGAGTTATCTTCCATCTTTTTTCTCACCCCTTGTTTAAGTGCTTTTTTCCTTTCTTAAATCGATGGTCTGAAGACGAAGGATGTCGTTCACTGTACAGACTGTAAAGCCCAGCGAGGCAATGTGACTGTGATTTTGGGAATATGCAACATTTTAATTTAAATGACAATATGAGATCAGCATCTGGAAAATGGGATCCACCTTCTTTCGCTTGACTTTAGGTTTTTATTCATTTTATTCCCTGTCAAATATTTTGGTTCTCAGTCTTTTCTTATCAAATTCGAAGACACACTGTTGGTTTTCTGTAAATGTATACTTCAATTCAGAAATAAATGAACACACCAGTGCTGTGTGTTACAGACTCTGTTCGCCAAACCGTACTCCATGAAGCAGAAGATCAAGCCTTGTTTTTCCCTTTGGATCTTTTTTTTAACAATTTGAAAGCAAGTGAGGAAAAATGTCCTCAGATTTGAGTATACCACTGTAATTAAGACAGAGACAGACACTTTTGTCTGGCTTTTAGAAACTCAGGTCTACATCCTACACCATGCTGCCTAGTTTAATAGTGCATAGCATGCAGTTATGGAACTAGAAAAGGGAGCAAAGACATCAAATTCAGAAACAAGAACACAGTCCAGCGTTTAATCAAGACGGAAAGGGAAAAGAGCATATTAAACAACCACTTTGTCAAACACACATAGATAATGGGATTACACAGAGTTAAGCTCTTTGCAAAGCAGCCATCAGTAGCTGCCATCAGTGCTGTGAGGGAAGCTCCCTTGTTCGTTAAGATCCAAGCTCCATAAGTAACAGATGGAGGCCCAGGTAGGTCATCACCTCGGGTGAGGTCGTTTTAGTATGTTTGAAAACAATGAGCATTCTTAGTGCCAGAAATATGCCCATGTCCTTATGCGGCCTTTAGGACTCACAAAGGATTACAAAGAGGGATTATATCCATGTCTGCTTGAATGTGTCAGTGTCAGAGTGGCAGACACACTGCAGCAGCTGCTGCTCTTCGTTCCGCCTCATCAGGTTCAAGGGACTAAGGAAAGTGGATGTCATATGATGCACAGCTTAAAAGCCCTGTAACACAATTTAAAGATAAAACTAACTTTGCTTGACTTGAAGGGAAAACAATAGTGGAGCCTCAAGAGGGACTAATGTTAACCTTAAGACTATTCTGTATCTCAAACCAGTTGTAATTAAGCCACCATGTATAGTTCAGAGACGAATCAACACAACAGGATGTTTCTTTTCAAGCATGCATTTATTATCTAGTCTGTCTTTTTTTTTTTCTTCTTTGACATAAAATACATGAAAATGAGAACACTGGTTGACCAGTAAAACATAATTACATGAAACCCCCCCGCAGCAGAAAGTGTGTCACATTTCATCAGGTTTAGTTTGACTCGAGAGTTGATGTGTCTCTTTGTGTCATTAAATGCTGTACAGTGAGTCACAGTTCATTCACACTCTCTCGCTCACTCACTCACTCATAGGCTCTTGCGCACACACAGCCACACAAATGCTGCACAAATCCTCATCTCCGCAGCAATTGCATTCCCTTTACATTTACATATTAACAAGTGAGACACAATTCCTCAGTGTGTTTGGTCCAGAGTCCGTTCGTCAAATCCATAAATCCATTTGGCAAAACTTTTTCTTTGTTTTATATTCTGGAAGCAAATAAGAAAAATGTCCACTATACAACATAGTTGCTGAGATTTCAGAGCGTTTAAGAGGCAGTAGACACTTCTGTCTTGCTGGTAGAGACTGAGGTCTCATCCTCCACCATGCCTCCCATTCCAATAGTGCTCAGCATGCAGTTACGGAACTGAAAGGGAAGCAAAGATAGCAGAGTCAGACACGATGGGTTCAGGTTCGAAGAAAGAAGAAATTGCAAATACTAGAAACTAACTGACCTGTTTGTTGAACAGCACATAGATGACAGGGTTGTACAGAGCTGAGCTCTTTGCAAAGAAGGCGGGGATGGCTGCTGTCAGGGCGGTGAAGGCAGCTCCCTTGTTCAGGAAGATCCAGCCAGCAAATGAGGCATATGGGACCCAAGCTACCAGGAAGCCCAAGACCATCAGGACGCACATGCGTGTCACTTCCCTCTCAGCCTTCTGGGTGGACTCTGACTCCTGCTGCTGAGCTGCGGCCTTAAGAGTTTGATCAAATAAAAGATAATCAGCCTCTCGCAATGTGTTTAAGAATCAAAGGATGAAGAACATGCTTAAAAATGTCACTTACAGCTTTGACTGTCATCACAAGGCTTCCATAGGTGAAGAAAATGAGGAAGACAGGGACGAAGAAGTGGACGACGAACATGTAAATGACGTATGATTCATTGTTGTAGCCTGGAGCCAGGGTGTAGTAGTCGGGTCCACAGGAGCACTGCATACCCTCAGGAAGGTACCTGTGTGAGGTTTAAGAAGACCAAATCATGTTTTTGTTCTACAGCAACTAAAAGCCTTTGATTTGTGTTCGAATGGTTTACAAGTCAATGAATCAAGTTCAAGACCGAAAAGAATGTGTGAATTACCTGGACCAGCCGAAAAGAGGGGGAGCAGCACAAGCCATAGCCATGATCCAGGTGAAGATGACTCCAGCTGCAGCGTGACTTCCAGTGAACTTGAAGCTTCCCATGGGTTTGCAGACGACAATGTATCGTTCAATAGCCAGGACGACCAGTGACCAGAGAGCAACTTCACCTGTAAGAGAAAAGAAAGAGAAGTCAGTATTTCATGTGTGCTGTACCATGTCTTCTTCCAAAGAATTTCCTGCCTCTTCTTTTCTGACCTCCGAGTGTAGCCATGAACCCCTCGATGGCGCAGAAAGTGGGTCCGAGGATGAAGTAGCCATTCATAGCAGATGTGATGGTGATGGTGAATCCGAAGGCGCACATGATCAGTCCAGCCACAGCCAGGTTGACCAGGATGTAGTTGAGAGGTTGCCGGAGCTTCTTGTTCTGAGCCGTTACCAACAATGTCAGACCGTTGATGGGAGTTCCAGTGCAGATCAGGAAGAACATGTAGAAAGCCAGAAGCTTGTAAATCATGGGATCCACCATGTAGTACTGCGGGTATTCAAAAGGATTTCTAACGATCCCACTCCTGTTGGACATGGGGATGTAGAAGTTCTTGCCCTCAGTGCCATTGGGCTCGATTCCTCCTTCCCAAACCATCTTGAGTCGCTTACTTTGCCGGAGCTTCGACTGTCAGGCAGTGATAACTGTGCGTGAAGCCACTCAGTGCCCAGCAGACATCCTCTGCTCTCCCAGGTGCTGTTTTATACCTTCCTGAGGTTATCCGCAAATTGGCAAAGTTAGATCACAAGAGGATTGTGAGAAAGCGGACAGCTCAGGTCAATTTGATAATTGACTTTAAGAAAGCCGGTGGTGATCGTGCAAGGGTGGGTGGGGGGGGGGGGTGGGGGTGGGGGGGGGGTCTTTTAATAGTTTTAACTGTTTCTTCACTGATAAATGATCTCTTCACCTATGTGTTATCAGTAAGCAAAGAATAAGGACAAAATGTTGCTTTACATTATATTCAACTTTCTTATATGTGTATGACCGTTTCTCTGTTTATAGGGTGGTTCAGTCTCATGGTGATGGAAGAAAAAAAAAGGATTATTGTCAGCAAAACGGTTTAAGTTGAAATAATAAGTCTTTTAAAATAATTTTCTACCAGTTGATAAAAAGTCAGTATCTCTCTGAGATGGCACTGATTGCAATCGAAAATTGATTTTAAATGGAATAGATCACGAGGTTGTTCATTAATTATCTAAGTTTCAGGAGAAATACTGAGTGATGTTTCATTTAAAATAAAAAAAAAATAGAATTGGGGATTAATCTCTAAGTTTATAGGTACATGTGCATTGCTTGATCGCGCACACAGATGGCAGGTGTAGGTTTAGTTTCCATCCAGCTCTTCGCTCAGCAGACACAGTCACCCTGCTGAGGGACGTCACGCTGCTTTTTTCCGACGCTACAAAAACAACACCTCCAAGAGAATCTTGATTTTTCGAAGATGGAAAAGAATATTGGGTGTAGAGATCAGGACATCAGACATCGCGACACAGACTGGGAAACAGGGTAAGTACCTATTTCAGGAAGTCAGATTATTAGATGGACACTAAACTGGAGACACTCGCCTCGCCGAGTTTGTGTCTGTTTGCTGGCCGACACACATGAGTCAAGACCCGTAAACAGGCTGCGCTTCCCCGTGGGTAGTTCATCTTTTATCTGAATGATCTTATTACACAGCCCAGTCACTCGTTTATGATCAAACCTCTCTTCGTGGATCACTTCTTTTGCTGATCGTGGACATGTAGGTCAAATCGGACAACAACTTTATAAGTGTGGTGGATGTGAGAGTTTTATTTTGAAGTACCGTTTTCTGCCGCGCGGGGCGACTGGAGACTGGAAGCTGCTGCTGCACGACGCACGGAGATGAACTCATCGGCGACAAGTAACTAGGCGCATTCACTCATGTGGGCTTCTGTTCGTGGACTTGTGTTTCCTTTTGATTAGGCTACATCTATATTTCTGTGGCAAATATCCCGGGCACGACATTTATTTGAGGACTGAAATCTCTATTTACCCTAACCCTAACCCTCAAGATTAAAACTACATTTTCCATTAAAAACACAGGTGAAATCTTAAAAGATTCCACTAAATTATCAAAACCCCAATCTGATTTTCTTGCTTTTCTTTGTTTGATCGCTAGGCGTCTAATTTTGAGACACTGGAAATCACAACACCCTCCATCACGTTCATTGTGGATCAGGGACACATTAGCGTTTTCAGAACTCCAAACGATTCGACACTTAAAGAGAGTTTCTGTATCTAAATTTAGGGTTAGGGTTAGGCACTCTGTAAGTTTACTGCACATCTACTCTGTTACCTATGACCTATATATATATATATATATATATATATATATATATATATATATATATATATATATATATATATATATATATATATATATATATATATATATATATATATATATATATATATAAAAAATCCTATTTATTTTATTAATCTATTTACTTTTTACTTATTTTGCCTTTTCTGTTTATGTGTGTGTGTGTGTGTGTTGTCGTTGTTCTTGTTTATCTCCCTCATGGCCCTGTTCTTATTTCTTTTATTATTTGTAAAGGGAAAGAAAAAAGAAAACTTTCAATAAATATACCATGAACAAAAAACACAGGTGAAGCTTCTAAATTAATGATCCAGTGTTAAGATTTAGCCAGTAGCTCCACACCAGACATTTGGTCTTAAAGGGCAGATTGAGAATAAATTAAGCAATACATGAGCTTTCATGAAGTTATTTGTTGTTGTTGTATGACATGTATTTGACTGAATATTAGTGATTATAACACTAACTACATAACTGACAAACTTTTGAACATGTTAGATCAAATGGTCTCTAACAAAGCCTAATTATCACCTTATCTTTTCACTTTCTCGATTTTTGAAAAATTTTGAGTGGTTGGTTCTCCTTTTTTTAATTTATTTATTTAGCTTGTGTTTCATTTCAAATATTGTTTTTGTTCCAAAGAGGTCAAAGAATCGAGTGTTTGACAAAAAGCAAATATAAGGGAAAAGTACAGAAATATGTGAAAGCAGATTTACTTATCAAAACGTTATCATTCTATTCTATTCTATTCTATTCTATTCTATTCTATTCTATTCTATTTCTTTTTGTAAGCCTCACCTATAGGTTTGGGAATCACTGGACTCAACTACCTAACTTGGATTGGGGCGGCTGTATCTCAGGAGGTAGAGTGGCTGTGTGTTATATTTTATAGACCAACTGTGTTGTGTCACATAATTTTAGGAGAGTAGAAGGTCAAAGTAGACACACTCAAGTAATGAACAAGTTACACATTTCACATCTGGCCTGAGTAAATCACAGTAACGCTGCAACCAGCTGTAATTAAACAGTAAGTGTACATTATGCATTTCAGTTTTCCCTCAAAAAATGTTCTGATTTTGATGATTTTTTTCTGTTCAGTTGAGTCACAGTGTTCTTGGTTGGTCCTCTGGTTTGAATGGATACTTAATCTGACGGCAAAGGTTTAGCAGAATCCCCACAATCGCCCTACGGACTTGCAAAGGTCAATTCAGGTCCCATCAGCCTGTTACTTAGGTCTGCTGAAGAGTGGCACACGCAGGCTTCCTGATAATTCCCAGTTAACTAAAGTAGGACAGTTTAAATCAGTCCACACATAATCACAGAATAAGACAGGAAGATGGAGCTTCAAGAATGCCTTTATTCCTAGGATACAATGGAGACTTAAGTCACACTGGTTCACACTGGTGTTTCCAGCATAGCACTACAGGCACTGAGCATACAGTCATAGGAACGAGGATTTAAAGAACATTGCTGTTAATTGATTCGAATAACACTAATATTTTACAATATAAAAAACAGTAAGTCACCTTACAAAATAAATTACATGTAGGTTAGAGTATATTTAACTTGCTCACCTATACATAAAAAAATAAGCATTTTTTCACAGCATGAAATTATACGACATAATTGAATATGTTTAATCCAAACATTAACAGCATCAGACAGTATACACACTTAGCAACTAAGTAGTTGTAGATTGGTGTTCGTGAAATTGCTTCACATAATTAAAACAGCCAGACAGCACGGGCAGGTTCCAGCATTTTAAAGAGCAGCCTGTTTGTTTTGTCATTGGATAGCGCTTGGATAGAAGGATAGTACAGAGCTGAACTCTCTGCAAAGAAGCAGATTGCTGATGTTGAGACATTGAAGGCAGCTCCCTTGTTCTCAATGATCCAACCTGTGGAAGAGGACTTACAAAGTCCAGCCAACAAGAACGTGACAGTAAAGAGGCACAAATATGACGTGCCCCTCTCAGCTTCATGAGTATCTTTCATTATGTTGATAAGAATTTTAAGGTAATGTTGCCGGCAGCCAAAGTAGCTCGGTTGCAAGGATAAAATGTTGGCAGTTAACATTTTTGCAAACCACTGATATGTTTATATTCATAGGCTTTGTACCGTGTCAACATTTTTGTTCATATGTGATGTTTAGGACCTGGATTTCCAGTTTAAAGGGTAAAAAAGCTCAAAGCTCCCTCAAAATTGAGTGTTCAACCACAAAGAGACACAAAACAACCACAACTACCCACAATATAACCACAAAAGACACAAAACAACCACAAAAAGGCACAAAACACTGAGAGATATAATATTGGCACAAAAAGTCACAAAACAACCATAAGAACACACAAAAAACACATGGAAAAATTAAACAACCACAAGGACACACAAAACAACTACTAAACAACTACAAAGAGATACAAAGCAACCACAAACCAGTCCAATAAGGTAAGATCATTAATCAGGCAAAGGCGTTAGGTGCCTAAACCTAACCAATTCGTAAGTACAGCACAGATTTATCACAGAAATAAACATTGTCAACATTGTTTCTATTGATCAAACCTCATTTAACCTCAGAATGATGCAGTGTCTTAATTCACGCCATCTACTGAGGTGCAAAGATTTGTTTCACAAATTAGTTAGAAAAAAAATCTAACAATAATTAAAGCTCTGTCCGTCAGTACAGTGCCCCATAATTGAGGAATCTTGTTATTAGCCTTAACTTATTAGTTCTTTAAAGGACCTTCAAGAAAGCACCATTGTGCAAATGTCAGTAGGTATTTCATCATCTCAAAATAATAAAGCAGTTCATGGGCTAAGACCATTTTTTTTATAATAATAGCATGAAATAGCCGAAATGGAATATTTCAAGTAACATATTTAAAGACAACATTATTAAGAATTTTATCTGTGATATATATGTTTTTGGACGGCCCATCTGACATTAGCCCACCTTACCAGATGGCCAGTCCATCACTGCCATCTATTCAAGATGAGGATTCTTGTTAGTGCTGGCTGCTGAGAGACATGGTACATTGTTTTCTGCAAAGCTTTGAGAAGCTTTAGGTTGTCTTCACCATGATCATGACTCTAGTGTATGTTACCTTCTTATTTCTGTTTCATCCCACTATAGTAAACGTGGGCTGAATTATGAGTTTAAACTCATTAGAATGGCTATTTATGTATGCAGCTATTTCAAGAGTCTTTACAGAGACTGGCGAGCTGACTGAGCCTCGATAGTCGCTCTCAGAATTTAAAACACAGATCATCACGAAAACATAAATTAAGACACAGCAAGTGACAATGCAAGAAGCACAATAACAGGCAGGAGAGTAAAGATGTTTTTTTATGGAATTTATGATCTTGTCACTAAAATCAACAAGTCTGACTCCGCTGAACATCTTTAGCTGAGGCCGTCATGAAAGGTTAATTCAGGTTTAGCCACTACCACATAGAGCCAAGCTGGAAGTAATATCTTACAAATTAAAACGCACAAATTAAAACGTCTTCAAAGTCACTGACTAATGTTTCAACAACAAAAAAGCCAACTTTGAAGTTTTATAATTATCTATATCATGTTCTATATAAATGAGGCTTGTACTATCATGAGTAGCAGTGGTGATAGCAGCACTTGCAGCATTTGTAAAGTACCAATGTGTTTACAGTGTGTATTTTCACTTCAAGTAAAGCCATATACAGAGGTTTAGAAAAGAAGCATACTCATGTATATGACATCTTTCTTTGTACTTTACCTCCATGTGTGGTTGTGAATCCCCAGATCAAACAGGCGGTTTAGTCGGCGTGTTGAAGATGTTGACGACACAGCGGTCCAACATCGGTCCGAGCACCAGTCGACATGGATGGAAATGAGAGGTTGCCCTAAATTCCTGATGCAGATATGATGGGAGGCAATTGATGGGAGTTCCGGCTCAGATCAGGACAAATATGAATGCATTTTAAATTACCAGACTAAACTGTGGCTGGTCCGAAACACTGTCCGGTCGATGTGAGAACGTAGAAGTTGTGTTCCGCAATAGATGTTCAATCCCAATGTGGATGTGCTGGATTGCCATTAGCTTAATTAATTTGATTACACTTTGTTGATTTAGAAATGGTGACAGACTCAAATTAGTGAAATCAGATTTGAGATTTGTTAATGGTCTTATCCCGGATACTGTACTGAGCATCCGACTTAATTTGATGTGAAGGTAAGTAACAAAAGTGACGCACGGTCTGCCTTCAGCCCACAAGTAAGGTCAAGGTATGTCACCTACCGTTCTGCCAATCAGTGTCATCTATTCAATTATCAAACCTTATGATTATTTAGGTTAACTCACCTATTAATTAACCCGTCACTGACAAATCCAGATACAGATTTGTCTGTAAATTTAAGACATTGAAATAGAAGAAGTACAGAGATTATTTCTTTCAGTCAAGTTAACGCGTGTGTACAGAAGACACCCTAACCCTAAATTCTGCATAATTCTATATCACTGTCAGTTATGGCATCCGTCTGTCTGTCTGTCTCTCTTGACCTTTCATGAAGCTAACTTTAAGCTCGTATTGAGTTACTTAGGGACACTTAATACATAGAAAACAAAGGCTGACTACATTAATGACCAAATCTACCTCATGGAAGCATGAGCTATGTTAAACAAGCAAAAATGACTCACAATAAGCAGAAACCTACATGTCAAACATCACAAGCATCTTTTCTTTGCAGAGAATTCAAAATGTCTTTTTGTTTCTTTCTTGTCTATGGCACATAAACAATTGCAGTTACTGTTCTGTTGTCAACAATGGACTTTTGTTGTGGAATGTGCTCTTCAAATAAACATGAGACATTTTATACCATATGTTCTTGATCACTGATAGTGTCACTCTGGCCCAAGGAAGATAGGCATTAAACATTGTCTTTCCAGCCTGTGACAGTAAGCTTTCTCCTATCTTATCCAGGTCACGTCAGGTGTGAGACTGAAGTTAATCACATTAGACAATGACGCCTACAGTTCTTACATATTGATCTGGTCTGGCCTGAAAAAGCAAGCAAATGCATAAAGATTAAACGCAGCAAGCAAGGAAGGAAAGTAAGGAAAGTCCAGAGAGTTCTCATCTCCAGGTCTTAAAATACATTTCGTCTTCACAACGTACACTTTAATGTCTGAATGAGACTCACCAGGCATTTATCTATCTGCAGTATAACACAATCTCTAGCAATATTCAGCGCTCGTAACAAGAGTAGCATAAAGAAGACATTGGGGAACACAAGAAACAGCTGTTTGTGTTGCATGTGTGTGAAACTAAAAGTCAATGTTTATTGTATCGTGTGCTTATTTTATCTACATTCACACATCACATGAAAACACACATGAAAGTGCGTGTTCTTTCCATTATTTGAAGTATATTATTTCTGAATGTTTAATCTCATCGGCCCATATTTAATACAAAATGACCGGTGCAATAATTGATGTCCTTAGAGGAAAGGCAAATAATGTACACTACACTATAAACTTAGACAGTCCTTTGGATTCCAGCTCTGGTTGGCTTCTTAAAAAGAAGTTTACTGAAGGCCTAGATAATGTCCTGAATGAAATGAACTTTATTACTGTCTTTAATCAGGATTAAGAGAGTTCATCCGGATCTGGAAATCAGAGCAAATTACATTGGGTGCTAGGCCCTGTAGCAAGTGTTAAGGCCAATTAATGACTCTTACGAGCTATTTGGCATCTTATAGTCCTGTAATCCAATTTTGGCATGTTAACGATTGGGTTAGTGGTAAGGTATAAAAGTCACACACAGCAGTCCTGACTCTGTCCATCAGCACTTTCAGGTTCTTTAGGAGAAGAAACTCAATAGAACAACAGACCTATCAAGATGGTTTGGGACGGCGGAATCGAGCCCAATGGCACTGAGGGCAAGAACTTCTACATCCCCATGTCCAACAGGAGTGGGATCGTTAGAAGTCCTTTTGAATACCCGCAGTACTACATGGTGGATCCCATGATTTACAAGCTTCTGGCTTTCTACATGTTCTTCCTGATCTGCACTGGAACTCCCATCAACGGTCTGACATTGTTGGTAACGGCTCAGAACAAGAAGCTCCGGCAACCTCTCAACTACATCCTGGTCAACCTGGCTGTGGCTGGACTGATCATGTGCGCCTTCGGATTCACCATCACCATCACATCTGCTATGAATGGCTACTTCATCCTCGGAGCCACCTTCTGCGCTATTGAGGGGTTCATGGCCACGCTCGGAGGTCAGAAAAGAAGAGGCAGGAAATTCTCTGGAAGAAGACATGGCACAGCACACATGAAATACTGACTTCTCTTCGCTTTCTCTTACAGGTGAAGTTGCTCTCTGGTCACTGGTCGTCCTGGCTATAGAGCGATACATTGTCGTCTGCAAACCCATGGGAAGCTTCAAGTTCAGTGGAACTCACGCTGCAGCTGGAGTCATCTTCACCTGGATCATGGCTCTGGCTTGCGCTGCTCCCCCTCTTTTCGGCTGGTCCAGGTAATTCACTCATTCTTTTCGGTCTTGAACTTGATTCATTGACTTGTAAACCATTCAAACACACAAATCAGAGGCTTTTAGTTGCTGTAGAACAAAAACATAATTTGGTCTTCTTAAACCTCACACAGGTACCTTCCTGAGGGTATGCAGTGCTCCTGTGGACCCGACTACTACACCCTGGCTCCAGGCTACAACAATGAATCATACGTCATTTACATGTTCGTCGTCCACTTCTTCATCCCTGTCTTCCTCATTTTCTTCACCTATGGAAGCCTTGTGATGACAGTCAAAGCTGTAAGTGACATTTTTAAGCATGTTCTTCATCCTGTGATTCTTAAACACATTGCGAGAGGCTGATTATCTTTTATTTGATCAAACTCTTAAGGCCGCAGCTCAGCAGCAGGAGTCAGAGTCCACCCAGAAGGCTGAGAGGGAAGTGACACGCATGTGCGTCCTGATGGTCTTGGGCTTCCTGGTAGCTTGGACTCCATACGCAACATTTGCCGGCTGGATCTTCCTGAACAAGGGAGCTGCCTTCACCGCCCTGACAGCAGCTCTCCCTGCCTTCTTTGCAAAGAGCTCAGCTCTGTACAACCCTGTCATCTATGTGCTGTTCAACAAACAGGTCAGTTTATATGAAAATGGTCTCACCTACAAGTATGACAGTTAAAACCCACCAGGATGTGCACTGAGATGCTCATTTTGTTCTCTCTTTCAGTTCCGTAACTGCATGCTGAGCACTATTGGAATGGGCGGCATGGTGGAGGATGAGACCTCAGTCTCTACCAGCAAGACAGAAGTGTCTACTGCCTCCTAAATACAGAGACATTTTCTTATACCTGGACATTTTCCTTTTTACTGTCTATTGGATCTGGAATAATCCTCAGTGTGTACTGAGTGAAGTTCAGGGATGTGAACACCTCCTGGAGCAAACTCATGAACTGTATCTAATCTTTCATTTAAAGGCTACTGGGAAGTGTTTGTCTTCTTGATGTCAATTCAAAATCAATGCACATAATGACAAGATTTGTGAAGGAGTGTATGTGGATGCTCACTTTGTCTCCCCCTGCTGTCGGAAGCAGTGTCCTTTAAAAATTTCAGCTAACTGGCATCATTGAATCTACATGACATCCTTTCAAAAGCGTTTGGTTTGATGCTTTAACATCAGTGGGAACACATTTTGTACTGTTTTGTACTGTTTATGAGCAACTACATACAATGAATAACTCTATTTTTGTCATTTGCTGAGTCATCATGAATTGTAAACATTGTATATATATATATATATGAAAATTAGCATAGAAAAAATAAATGCATGCATAAAAATGTGTTGCCATATTGAGTTTATTTCAAACAATAGACAATATAGAGAATTGCTGCCAATGCAAGAAAGTTGCAACCTCAAAAGGCAATTCATGAGACATACTGAACTCTTTAATTGATCAAGATTTAAATGGGTTTAATGGACCACACAGAGAAGCTGGACTTCATCTAAACTGATTGGCTAAATTCAATTCCAAAAAATGTTCCATGTCTAAGCCTGAGCTTGTTGCTACATGATGCCTGTAGAGGGCATCAGTCTCCACAGCAGGCACATTAGGATCATGTCATCAGGGATGACTGATCACAGTGTGACTGAGACAGACAGGAATGTCTCAGCCCTAGATCCAATTAACAAGGTCAAAAGCAGGCTTAAGCACACCAGAGTGCTGCAGCCATTTTTGGCCTCACGTATATTGGCACACTAAATGTGTTGAATGCAGGGACTTCATTCTGAAACAGATAAAAGTTAGACCAAAGATCTAATGAGCTGAGGTGGCTGTGGATGGAATTTGGGGCAATTTGTGAATTGGAATTAATATGAAATTGGATGTGACAGGATAGGGAGAAGTCAATGTGAGCCTTTAAAATCTGTCACGGGCAGCAATTTTAATGCAGTTAAAACTTTAGATTTGATTTGACAAGTGTACTGGGCCCTCTTTTTATGCAGGAAGTCCGGTACAGAATCATTAAAGTTTAAATTTAACACCGATAACCCTTTCTGTGTATTCATAATGTCAAGGTTAAACCAAACAAAACTGTAAAAAAAGGTATTAAGTTATTAGTCAACAGTTTTTTGAGGGACATCTATCCAACTGCCACTTAAAATGAAGGTTTATGAAGTATATACCAATGCATCTTATCTGTTATATAGCACTGTTTTTCAATCCTGGTACTGGGGGCTTTGTTCTGCATGTTTTGGATGTTTCCCCACTCCAACACACCTGAATAAAAAAAATCAGCTCATCATCAAGCTCTGCTGAAACCTGATAATGAGACTGTGATTAAAAAACATTGATATATAGTATACAGTGCATATATAAAGTTATCATACATTTTTTATGGAAAAAGAAGGCTAGAATTGAAAAAAATGCTGTCAAATTAATGTAATGGACTGAAAACCCAAGGTTAAGTTTCCTTAGTGGGTGCTTGTTAAGAATCAGACAAAATGCTGTGAGAGATGTACAAGTGCGCATGAGCGGAATAAAGTGGGCTCTCTGTTCCGGCCACTCCGATGATGAGTATGTGTGAAGTTAACTATGCTTAGTTAACCCGGTGTTCCTGCCCTGAAGATGGCAACTCCAACAAGGCTATTAATCAGGGATGCAGGCTGGAATGAGGCAGGGCCAGAGGCTGGATGCTACCGTGTCAGGATGGGAAGACAACCCACGCAGCTCTAATCAAAGTAATCCATCTACTTTGTCCCTAGCTGGCCAGATTTACTGTCGGAGCTGGTGGGGAAGGACACGAATGCGGACATCTAAGACGGAGCAGGTGCGCTGTAATACGTTTGTTACAGAATGTCACGACACAAAAAGCTTATGTGGGAGGGTGAGGTAGACAATGGTCAAAACCAGAGAGCAGTCCAACACAATTGAAACAAAGGGTGAACCACTCAGGTAAAGCAGGTAGAGACAAGGGGGAACTGAGGCACGAGGCACACAAATCATAATATAGCAATCTGGCATGGAGCAACAGAAGAGAACGTGTATAAGCAGTGACGGCCGACTCAGGCTCAGGTGGCTACTGGCCAATGAGACACAGGATGGGTGGGGCAGGCAGGCAGGCGATGAGGCAAGGAGGGAAAGTCTGAGGACATCTGGTGGACTGATGGCAGGTCTGAAGAGAAACAGAAATACAAAGTCAGCACTTAAGTTTTTGCCCCCATTTTTCACAAGTTGAAAGAAAAGATACAAAACCTTTTCTGTGCACACAAAAGGTTTTTTTTTTTTTTTTAACTTTCTAATTTGGAGCACATCCACTAGACAGGTGCGGCATATCAAGATGGTGATTATTCAGCATTATTATTGCACAGGTCTGAAAAGTGCAGTTCTATCACACAACACAGTGCCAGAGATGCTGCAAGTATTGAGGGAACCTGTATGCTGACAGTAGGAATGTCCACCAGAGCTGTTGTATTTAAGTTGAATCTTTTTTTTTTTTTAATATATATATGTATTTTGGGCTTTTATCAGCTTTATTTATAGAAAAGCTGATAGACAGGAAACAGAATGGGAGAGAAATATAACAGTTTACAGAAGGTAAATGTTTATTTGTGTTGTGGTAATCATGAACTGTGTTACTGCTAATTTTACTATGTGAGTGCTAAACGTGATCAGTGATTAGCTAGCATGCAACGGCTAGTTGCATTGGTTCAACTGCAGCAGCCTCATCTTACTCATTATGTTTACCTGTGTGTGTGCTGTTGTTATGTGAATTTGGACTGAGTTCATAGAAGTGCATAGAGATTTTATTTATGATTAAAAGATGTAAATGTATGTTGTCATAGGTCAGCAGTCCGAGAGCAACACGTGTCGAGGTCACAGCAGTAGGAGTCCCCGTCTCCATTCCCTCCATCTTCACACACATCAGGCATTAACTGAAGAAGAACACTGAGTACAAAAAGACCCAGTTACACGAGCACAGTTTTATTTTATGTTGCCGGAGAAAGCACACTAGTCAACCGTTTTAGACCTCAATATACCCGAGCACTGATTCAGGCCTGCAACGTTTTTATTTCTGAGACTGTTTGATTTTATTAACAATGCACATTCTTTTGGCTGCTGAATTTGTGTTTATGGAGTTGTGCTGTGAATTTGACTTAAAAGACTATGATAAGCGATATTTTTGTGTTCACTAGTGAGTTATATTTGATACTCATATTTGTGTTAATGCACTGATTTTTATTTTAAAAAGTATTGCGTGGGGGTGGTAATTGGAGTAAAGCACAGGGATTCATTGGTTAAAATATTACTTGTTCGGGGTTAAAACATAAGTGGAGGCACCAACCAATTATTTTTTCCATGGTCAATACATACAAGAACCCAGAGCCCGCCCAGGGTGATGTCTTCCACATAGGTTGTTGTAAATAAGTAGGTATTCTTATTGGGGTAGGGTGCTACATGTATGGTACAGTGAAAACTGGGATTCATCTGTAAAGTGAGCATTTGCCCAGTCCTCACGAAGAGCAGCAGTCAGGTCAAGACCTTGTTGTGGAAACAAGCATGCAGTAGAGCTTCCCTGAGACACTTTCTGAGTTTGTGTGGAAATTCTTTGGTTGTGGAAATCAACTGTCCAGGTGGATAGCCTCAGACAATCTTTCAAGTGAAGAGGCCAGTTGTGGAGGTCTTGGGCTGGTCTGTGGTTGTGGGGCCAGTTACAGTTCCTACCGAAAATTCTCGAAAATGTCACTGGAGACAACTTATGGTAGTAAAATGAAAATTCAGTTAACAGGCAACAGATCTGGTGGACTATCCTGCACTCAACTCGCCAACTACATGTCTCTCAAAATGAAACATACGTGGCATTGTGGCCACGTATGTGACTGCAGGTCTAAATCTATTCTTTGGCATATCCACAATGTCCTGATTTCTACAGTCCAGACATTCTGGCTGCTCATGTCCAATATCAAAGTGTCTCTTGCATCATTTGCAGTGCAACACACAATAAAAGATCAAATCCAGTGTGATGGAAGTGCATCAGAGCAGCTGAGCAGAATCCACGCTGCTACTAGCAGTTCGGAGGGTGAGATTATTGATCCCGTTACCACAGCAACCCAGGCTGACATGTTGGTGATACCTGGACTCCGAAATCCAGTCAATTCACACCTGTGCACTAACCATGCTGTTTGGTCAGCATCTTGCTGTGGCTCACCTGCCAGGTGGATGGATCGACTTGGTCCGAGTCTGGCCTCACATGGATTTAAAGAAATCTGTGCTCAGTGTAAGGGGGTAAAAGCCTTTCATTTTTCAGATCCTATAGATTCACCTCGGAAAAAATGAAAGCAAAAAACAAAAGTGTTGCATTTGCTCTGTCTTTGTTGAGTGTATGTGAGCAGGGAAAAGTGAGCAAGAGCTGAGGCCAGGGACTGAGAGAGCAATGGGGAGGGCTGGAGATAAAACTGCAACCACCAAGACATCTTTTCATGCATGCATTTATTTACTTTTTCTAAACTTTTTTTTGTTTATAAAATATATACAGAACATTATGTCAGAGGTCAACAGATATGCTAACCTCTCCACCTCATAAATATGCACAGATTCTCACACACGCGCACATCCAAACATATCAACACCATGATAACAAGAAAACACTTCAGGCTGAGTTTCACTGATGTTCTGCCTTATTCTCTTTCTGCTGGGGTTCGAGCGGTGTTAGAGTCCAGATTTTTATCACAGACGCACACAAACAAAAAGTGTGCCCAAGCATGTGTTCTTAGATTATTGTCCATTTGTTGCATTCTCTTGTATCCATTTGCTTATTTCCATTTTCAAGACAGACATTCAGAATCCAGAAGACATCGGGAAGGAGGATGTCCACAGTTGTGAACTTGTTAAGCGGCAGTAGACACTTCTGTCTTGCTGGTTGATACTGAGGTCTCATCGTCAACCATGCCACCCATTCCAACTGTGGAGAGCATGCAGTTACGGAACTGAAAAAGGAGAAAAAGCACACAGTGGTCAGAAATCAATCCATACATTGATCACAAGAAGAAACCCTCATTTGGAGGAAATAATTATAACGAAACATTGAATTATAATAAGATGTTCAGGCTACATTCTCAGCTGTTCTCAGCCATCGGTTAGGTAAAAGTCAGCCTTTATAAAGTTTTTTATCTCTTGTACGTAGCAGCTGTAGTAATGGATTGAAAAAATAATGTTTGATTTGCCAGGTTGTGGCTCATGTTCATCCTCCACCAGCAGGACACCTCATTTGTCTTTTCAGCTCATTAGTTCTGCCCATTTGACCTCTGACCTCCTAGAAAAGGGCTGTAGAGTGTCTATAACTCACTTATGTACTATTTACAATTAAACCTGCAGACCTGGAATGTCTATAATTGTTGATGTCCAGAGAAACTCTTAACTTCAATTTAGATGTTAACTATCCTTTATCAAATATATGTATTAGGAAAAAACATACATAACAGCAGACCTGGTGGTTGATTTCCTTTTACAAATGACTTGTGTATAAAACTCAAAAAGGATTATTCCCAGCCTGGATACCAAAAATTCACCAAGTCTATTATAAGTTATGCATAAAGCATAAGAAAAACACTTATTAATCATTCATTTCAGCATATAAACACCTTTAAAAACAGTCTCTTATCATGAAGAGACAGCAGCAGGCAGTGAGACAGCTTAGTAGTAGACCAACCTGTTTGTTGAACAGCACATAGATGATAGGATTGAACAATGCTGAGCTCTTTGAGAAGAAGGCAGGGATGGCCATGGCTGTGGCTGAGAAAGCAGCCCCCTTGTTGAAGAAGATCCAGGCAGCAAAGCTGGCGTATGGAGTCCAAGCCACCAGGAAGCCCAGGACCATCAGGACGCACATGCGTGTCACTTCCCTCTCAGCCTTCTGGGTGGACTCTGACTCCTGCTGCTGAGCTGCTGCCTGAAATGTGTTGAACGCAAGGAAATTAGTAAGTACATACAGTCTCAGAACATTTAGTTATTTTCTCATTTGTGGGAAGTGATCCATTCATGAACAGAGAAGATTACTGGTGGATTAACAGATAATTAGTCGTATCCCTGAAATAACTCCCGGTGGATAGGGAGGAAAGAAAAAAAGAAACATATGTTGGTCATCAGAAAGATTTGCTAAAAGAATTTGGATGAACTAAGATAATGAGATTGATAAAAAAAAAAAAATTTAAAAAAGCCTTTTATAAAGACACATTATTGGACCAAAAAAGGTGCAAAAAAACAAAACTAAAATGAAAAAGACTGTGGTATTAAATATAAACTACAGGTACAGGCTTGTTAAAGGGAGGGGCGATTAAAAAGACTTTGCCGGCCACCGTGTCGGGCACAGTATACCTACAGTATAGCACAGTTAAGGTAATAAGACTTACAGCTTTGACGGTCAGCACAAGGCTTCCGTAGGTGAAGAAGATGGTGCCGACTGGGACGCAGAAGTGGCAGACGAACATGTACATGACGTAGGACTCATTGTTGAAGCCTGGAGCCAGAGTGTAGTAGTCAGGTCCGCATGAGCACTGCAGACCCTCGGGGATGTATCTGTGAGAGAACAGGGGGAATTAAGCATTTAAGCATGCAAATTTAGACCACTAAATGACAGCAGCAACAGTGGGAGATTCTTTATCCACTATCCACTTTTAGACTGTACAAATATCTTGTTTGACAGCAGATCATCAGAAGACTTTTTTTTTTATCACCATCTATTCAGGCTCCACTTGTCACACAATACTGTACATCTAAATGTTCAGCTGCTCATGCTTGATCCAGGTTACAGCTGACTACCGTGTTTTAACTTTTACTGTTACTAGTTTGTAGCTATTTTAAATTTTTAAGCTTACCTGGAACACTGTACAGAGTGACAAATGAGTGATTGTTTGTGTGTATGTGTGTGTTGGCTGCTGTCGACAAGTTTATCAGCATTAGCTACAGGGCCTTTGACCTGCTCGTTGATCCTCTTCACTGTCACTTAGACGAAACTAAAACAGACTTTAAACACCCCTTTAGAAACCAGACAATCCAAGTACGGGTCATAGGGTGATTATTTTGTACCTTTAACCTACAAGCTTTCTTAATTTGAGGTAACAACATAATCAACCACTTATTGGGAGATATCAAGCTTTTTTGTCCCAAGATAATGAAGAAATTAACATGTTGAACTCGATATAGCAGGTCCTGACTTGTATGTTAAGAATTTCTGATATTTTTAAGATTCTGACATCTGCCTTTAAAGGAGCAACACTTTTTTTATTATTATTATTATAATCTTATGTGGGATAAAACTGCCTCAGATATTTTCTAAGATACAGAACAGGTTTACATTTTCCAAATGTATCACTTAGATACTTTCATTTACTTCCAAAAGTTTTGACTGCTGTTCTTGGTCATCCTGCCCTTGCTGTCCTGAATTTATTTTTTTAGTGTAGATTTTTTTGATCGTTGAATTACCTGGACCAGCCAACCAGTGGAGGGACAGCACAAGACATAGCCATGATCCAGGTGAAACCAACGCCAACTCCTGCGTGACTTCCACTGAATTTGAAGCTTCCCATTGGTTTACAGACGACAATGTATCTTTCAACAGCCAGGACGACCAGTGACCAGAGAGCAACCTGACCTGGGAGAGAGAAAAGAAACAGAAAACATCTGGTTATAATTGAAGCTGAGTTTTTCCTTACATTTAAAAAACAGCATTGAAGAAGTTCTTATATCATACCTCCTAGAGTAGCCATGAATCCCTCAACAGCACAGCCCAAAGGTCCAAAAACAAAGTAGCCACTGATGGCAGTGACGAAAGTGATGGTAAATCCAAAGCAGACCATGATCAGTCCAGCCACAGCAAGGTTGACAAGGATGAAGTTGAGAGGTTGCCGCAGCTTCTTGTTCTGGGCTGTGACCAGCAGTGTCAGGAAGTTAATAGGGAAGCCAGTGCAGATCAGGAAGAACATGTAGGCAGCAAGCATTTTGAATAGAATTGGATCCCCCAGGTAGTACTGTGGATATTCAAATGGACTCCTGGCAAGCCCCGTCCTGTTGGACATTGGGATGTAGAAGTTCTTTCCCTCAGTGCCGTTGGGCTCCAGTCCTCCTTCCCAAGTCATTTTCGCTACTCTTCTGTTGTCGTGTGGATCGTCTTTGACTAAAGCAGTATCAAGCACTTCTGTAGCTGATGGGACGTCTAGGAGTTTACTTTATACTGGTCAAAAGAGGGATTATAGGAGGATTATGAATAAGTCTTTAATCCAATCATCTCCAATAGATGTTAACACCGGATAATCATGAGGATAAACACCTGAGGTGTAACATTTGTGTTTGGTGGCACAACTTTGTCTTGCCCTCTTTTCTCTTTTAAAGATGCACACTGCACTTGAGGGTGAAAACACTCAACATTTCTGAAGGATTTTTCTTTTTAAGTTGTAGATTTCTAATTTTCAACCACAACAGATTAACTCTTACACAGTCAATGGTTCCTATGATTATTAATGAATACACAAGTAAGTGGATTTGGATCCACTAAAATTTGGGATATATTCTAATGTTTAACAGCTTGTTTTTGTGTTTCATCAATAACATTTTTTTCATTCATTTTATTTTAAACATATATTTCCAACAAATGAAATATTTTGACCCACAAAAACGTATGAAATCTTGTTTTAGAATTGAACTGTTATTTTATGCATATGTCTTTATTACCCATTATCCTCATTCAATAGTTTAACTGTAATCGAAGACAAAATATGAATATCTGTTTGATGTTTATCTCTAAATTCAGGTAGAAATGCTGTTAACTAGTGTAAAACATTTAACCACAATTGTTCCTCAACATTTAACCACCTTTGGCATCATGTTGGTACTTTTAATGGGGGAAACTGATTATTGGTAAATTGAAACAGACACAGAAAGGGTTCTTGAATTACATATTACAGAATTGTGGAGGATATCATTTTACATAATCTTTGAATTCATGTTATTATTTGAAGTGTTTATTATCATACTTCCCTCCCCTTGTTAATTGCTTTAATTGATTGTGTGTCTGCCTGCCCTTGCTTTGCTTTTTTTGTAGGGCACTGGTCACTGTAAACTTTACTCATCCATCTCTGTATCTATGACCCACTTATCCTCTAAAGCGCTGCTGCTCGCCTCTTAACCGGAGCACGTAAGAGGGAGCACATTACTCCCATTCTGGCCTCCCTCCACTGGCTGCCTCTGCACTTCACAGTCCATTTTAAGATTATTTCATTTGTTTTTAAATATTTAAATGGTCTCGCCCCGTCTAACCTCTCTGAGCTGCTTCATCCCTACGCTCCTGCCCGGTGCCTCAGGTCAGCTGACCAGCTGTTCCTGGAGGTACCGAGATCTAAGCGGAAGCTCAAAGGGGATAGAGCTTTTTCTACTGCCAGTCCCAAACTATGGAATGACCTCCTCCTACACACCAGACAAGCCCCCCCCCCCCCCCCCTTTATAAATAAAGTTGAGTTGAGTTGAATTGAGTTATCCTGTGGGGAGTAGGGCTGACTAGAGCCTCCTTGCTCACATTGGGTTGGAGATCAGGAATAACGCAGCTCATAAGTCTGTCACAGGGCTGAGCACAAAGAGGGAAGCACCAACACACACACTCACTGATACGGCCAGAGTGATCAAATCACCTGACACGACTGTCATGTCATAGATTTTTTTCTCCAATGTGCCCATGCAAAGCTAACAGTTGCATGTAAGTGCAGGGACAATAATTACCAATTGGCTTTCATGTTTGGTGTGCAAAATGCTAGTTGAGCTACACTTTTAGCTACTGTGATACATCAAAAATACAATTAAGCAGACAGTTTTTGATGCATGCATTTATTTACCTACATTTACAATTTCATAAGCATTTATAAAATATATACAATTGGTCGGGAAAATGAATTCCAGCCCACAAGAAATAAAGATTCAGGATAGGACAAAATAAGTGCCGGTACATTTGCATAAAGACAAGTCATCCAGATAACAAAGCACTCTATGCCTGATGGTTGAGGGAAGTTATGATCCTTCTTTTCATATATTCTGAAATACAAGAAACTGGTTCTTTGCTAATGGTTCAAGCTTAACATACTGTACTGCACCCCAGCGTCAGATGTTACTGTACAGCATGCAAAGGGTTTACTCAGGATGACTCGGAGCCCGAAGAGACCCCACTGAACATAACCAAATGACACCATTGTCTGTAAATACTTGTTAGTCCATGCGGAAAAATCCATTATAGTTGCTGAGATTTGAGAGCATTTAGGAGGTAGTAGACACTTCTGTCTTGCTGGTTGATACTGAGGTTTCATCATCCACCATGCCGCCCATTCCAATGGTGGTCAGCATGCAGTTACGGAACTGAAAACACAAGACATCGTATGATTAAACATTAAACAAAATACATTTTAACAGTACTTTACTATTAAGGGAGAGTGCTCATTTATATTGTGCTGCAGAACATAAATGTACTGAAAAAAAAGACATGATTTTTGTAGATTTAATATCACAGGCGAATGGCAAATTTAAGTTGCACACAGTGAAAGCACTACACCCTAAGTTATCTTGAGATTGATTATTATTGTTATTACTGCTATTTGTATAATTTCTACAAGTCATTGTTTAAGTTGAGTGACTGAAATTCTCGTCATCCTATTCAAAGGCTGCAACAGGCAACTTGTCGAAAGCCAATCGAAATGCAGACAACATTTGTATAGTTAGGCAGCCTAACTTAGGTTATAATAAGAACAAGTGCCAAATAAATATCCTTTAGATCCTTTATTAATTGTCTCTGATTTTAATGTTAACCCCATGTTGTGAGCGAATTATTGCGCTTATTGGATTAACATTACATTCACTAGACCCCACTTGCTAGCTTGCATTAAGAGTTGCTAGGAGCTAGCTAGGTAAACTTGACAGAGCCGTCTGGAGCCCCCTCAGACCTGCTGTCCACACTCCTAGGCAAAACGCAACTCTGCGTAAACCACCAGGGTGTAGTTAGTTTTAGGTTGGATATTCGACGGATATTCACTCGGTTCACAGCTGCAAATTTTCTGAGGTTCGCCCAGTCTTCGCAGCAGGAGGAGGGTTAGCTCACCTCCCAGAGCCTCGCACTGAATCACTGGAAACTTAGCTTATATAAGCTGATAAGTTAATACAAAATAACTGCACTTTTTTCAGTGCCCTCTATGCCATCTGACCCAGTACGTTTACATGCACAGTTTAGTCAGATTACAGCCATAGTTGGACTATGCTACTCAATCAGACAACTGCAATTGTCCAAGTATACATCTCGGTGAGAAAACCGAATTACTGGCCGAAGCATGTCATACCCCGGTATGATGGGTGCCGTTGTACCTATTTCAACTACTGGCAATGGAGCCACCTCCGGCTGACCTCTTTATGTCACCAGCAACAACAAACTCTGTCTCAGCATTCAAGAAAGATGGCGTACGAAGAGCGAGACGAAGCTACATCTTTGTACATTTCGTATATGGTGTACATGATAATTACACAAACTAGATGCACAATGGCGCTCTCGCTTGCGGTGATTTTGGAGGAAAGACGCCACCACAGCCGTCCTTCTGTTTCCGGCTCACCGCCCCAGGAAATAAATCTTCAGCCTGCGCACAACGCAAAATCCGAATCCAATCTGTGTCTCGGTGTTTTAATCAGACTATTAGAAATCCGATCCAGTCCAATTTCAGTCAGACTAAGGTGTATACATGCATTTTAAAAATATAGTCGGACTAACCCAGTAATTTGGTTTACTTGAGTGTCATGTAAACGCACTGTGACTTCAAACCAGCAGCAGACTGTATCAATAAACTGGACAAATGAGACACACTTATTTCTATTGTATTTTAGTGCTTCTTCTATTCTATATGAATATAAATATGCAGAAATTATGATTTGTTACCAATAGCTTCCATGTCATGTGGCCCACTGACTCCAAACCAGCAGTATATAAGCAGCGGTATTTAAATAAGTTAGCTTCAATAAATAAGTTCCCGCATTGTGCCACTTCATTTTTTTTTTTCTTAAGGCTTATGATAAATATCAAAGAAAATTATGCTGAAAATTAGCACAAATAACTAACTTTGTTTCTGCCCATTTCAAGGCACATTTGTACAATGATCTGGTCTCAGCAGATATTTTGAATCTGCTGATTGCTATGTCATTTGTAAGAAGACTCATTTTGTAAGTCTCAATCTGTCAATTTAAAAAAAAAAAAAAAAAAACCTCACCAGTAGTTGCCATTCAAAGGGTTATTTTTCAACCACTGAGCAAACTCTCATCAAGATCACAAGATAGCTACAACGAAGAACTCTAGCAAGTCGATCCTGAGTCACTTTCATCATGTGTGTTTATCCTATTTCAAGGACAAGTTTTGAATTTTTTGTGCATGTAGATGAATAGTTAATAAATGTTTAATGGTGCAATGTGAAGGCGCATCATTTAATATGATATTAATGTGAATATTTTCCTAGGGTAAACTATTACAGAGAAAGTTATATTAATATATAATATAAGTTATATTAATATGTAACTTTTATTAACAAACACATAAAAACTTCCTTATTTTTGCTTCTAAACACTGAATAGGGACTTTAAAGTGAAAAGATTATTCCCAATGTGGATACCCAAAATTCAGTAAGTGTATCATAAGTTATCTATAAAGCATAAGAAAAACACTTATTAATCATTCATTTCAGCTTATAAACGCCTTTAAAAACAGTCACTTATGAAGAGACAGCAGCGGGCAGTGAGACAGCTTAATAATAGACCAACCTGTTTGTTCATCAGCACATAGATGATAGGATTGAACAATGCTGAGCTCTTTGAGAAGAAGGCAGGGATGGCCATGGCTGTTGCTGAGAAAGCAGCCCCCTTGTTGAAGAAGATCCAGGCAGCAAAGCTGGCGTATGGAGTCCAGGCCACCAGGAAGCCCAGGACCATCAGGATGCACATGCGTGTCACTTCCTTCTCAGCCTTCTGAGTGGAGACTGAGTCCTGCTGCTGGGCTGCAGCCTGGAAATGGCATCAACATCAGTTATTTTCTGTAATGAATACTTTCTGTTGATTTCACCAAAAGTAAATAAATAAAACCTGTGAATGTTTTCTTTTCATAAAAGTATGATTATATGAAATCATATAAGATTAAAGCCACTATCTCTTACCGCTTTCACAGTGCACACTAAGTTTCCATAAGTGAAGAATATAGTGAAGACAGGAACACAGAAGTGGCAGCTGAACATGTACATGACGTAAGATTCATTGTTGTAGCCAGGGGCCTGAGTGTAGTAATCAGGTCCGCAGGACACCTGAATACCCTCTGGAATAAATCTGTAATACAGGACATAAAATACAGGTTGCTTACTATGAAATGCTGACATAATCTAACCCCTGAAGAGAAAACAGGCAAGATTACAATATTCAGTTTCAAGTGGGACTCTAATCTACACGATAATATATTAAAGTCACTGTACAGTTGAAAATATAAGGATTTCATGAAGAAATCTTGAGCATCAAATAATTCAAAAAGTTTTGGCATTTGCACCAAAAAGCAGAGATTAAGTGACATCCTGGATGAGTCTGCAGGGTGTGACTGGAAGTCTGGGACATGGACCATCTAATCCCATCCTTGTTACCATGGAGATGCTGCCAGGTGAAATTCAGGTCTCAGGAGCTAGACTTACAGTAATACTTGCTGAAAGTGACTGTTGCATCAAGAGTGAAGGGTTGAAAGACCTGCTTTAAGACAGAACATTAATCCACGCGGTCTTAGTTCCGTGAAGCCGAGGAATTGATAATCATCTTAAGTGGAAATAGCCAATCCCTACATTATCTGCAAATGCTACAAGGTGCTAATCACATGTTAAGATTGCATGCAAATACTTAACATATTCATTACATGATATGCAAAACTGCTCGAAACGTAAAACAAAGGCAGCAATGAGAAACAGCTTTAGTCCAGGACTCACCTCATGACATTTAATAAAGGGACAAAAAGTCATCAAATTTGTTTGTTAAATATGAAACTAATAATTCAAGACCAGTGTCATTTGATCGTATCAGTTTGTTCTTCAGGCATCACTGGGCACCTGCGTCAGTATAATTAGGAATTACTAAAGTGGATTTAAGAAAGGCTTGTACCACTGCACCTCGCAACATCTATTTTCAGTTCTATGAAGAACCTGTAACATGATTTTTTTTTTTTTCTGTAGACATTAAATGGGACAAATCATCACATGTAAAACAATTTCTTCAATTACATTGAAGCATTATATATTGATTCACTTTGTTTACATTTGCACTGTCCCCAATGATATAGGTAAAACTAGATGTGTGTTTGAGCTATGCTAGTTTGAAAGTTAAAGCCTGTCTCTTCTTTCCCCCTTTACTCACTTGGTGATTACAATAAGTTCTTGTATCACCAGAAGCAGGAGCAGTCACATGACCAGTAAACAACCCTCCAGCATCTACATAGATCATGTTAAGATTTGACAGGTAACTCCCAAAAACTTAGCAATATAATCATCCACTGCACAGAAGAGGAAGATCTTGGGACTATGTTTGGTCAAAGTTGAACCAGGAAGCAGCTTTGCAAAAACTTGATGGAGGTTATCCAAAGGCAATTTGTCTATTGTCATGTCATTGTCTGTAACCACTTATCCCTTTCCATGGGGTCACGGGGTGTGCTGCTGGAGCCAGTCCCAGCCTTGTCTCAGGGCTCATCACAGGGCCCTCACTGATGAGCAATGTTGGGTTCAGTATCTCGCTCAAGGACACTTTGACATGCAGCTCAGCCCTGCCCAGAGCTGGGATTTGAACCAGCAACCTTCCGATCACTAGTCGACCTGCTCTACCCGCTGAGCTACAGCCACCCCGGTTTGACTGACCTCATCATATACAATTCTTTATTTTCTAATTCAGTGGTGCAGTCACTATGGTGGTGTTTGTTCTAAACCTACAAGATCATGTGACTTCTTGTGTCCCTGTTGGATTTACTCTCATGACATCACCAAATCGCAATGTCTAAATAGTTTGGTTAGTGAGCAAAGAATTGCAAACCTAGAAGGAAGGAGCTGTATAAGAGCTAGGTAAGAGTGTGAGTTCTGGTGTGGTAATCTACTTTGGCTGCGGGAGTAATTCATTACCTTGACCACCCAACAAGAGGAGGGATGGCACAGGAGCAAGCCATGATCCAGGTGAAGGCACAACCTGTTGCAGCATGAGTGGCTGAAAATTTGAAACTACCCATGGGTTTGCAGACCACGATGTATCTCTCAATAGCCAGAACCACCAGAGACCACAGAGACACTTGACCTGTTGATAAAAAACAGAGAGAACAGCAGATGTGATGGGACCCCTCAAAAGTCCTGCCCTCTGTTGTAGCAGCTTAGAGCTCCACAGTTTCATGTGACCAGTCAGGAAATTATGTTGCTAGGCAACCAACAGACCATAGTACAACCACAGGTGAACATCCCTTTTACCAAATTTACCTCCAATGGTAGACATAAATCCTTCAATAGCACAACCCATGGTTCCCAGGGAGAAGTAGCCCATCAGGGCGGTATAAAAAGTGACTGTGAATCCAAAGAAGACCATGATCAGTCCAGCCACAGCTAGGTTAACCAGGATGAAGTTGAGAGGTTGCCGCAGCTTTTTGTTCTGGGCCGTGACCAGCAGTGTCAGGAAGTTGATGGGGAAGCCAGTGCAGATCAGGAAAAACATGTAGAATGCCAGTAGTTTGAACATCCATGGGTCTGCCAGATAATACTGTGGATATTCAAAAGGACTCCTCACAAGCCCCGTCCTGTTGTTCATTGGGACATAGAAGTTCCTTCCTTCCGTGCCGTTCTCCATCTTTCCGAGTTAGGATTTGGATTGGCTATGTAGATGTGGCTTGGAGCACAGGTGTCCACCCTCTGACTTGTTGCATGTGATACTGCAGCTATGGTTATATAGGCCCATGGGGGATAGACTCAGTGGATCAAGAAGATAAGCAAGAGAGGATCTACATGAGAATTCAGCGAATCATCTGTCAGAGTATAATCTCTGTGAAAAGAGTTCAACTTCACTGGAGCGATGGAGGTCAGAGATTCACAAAGGTCACAACTGAAAGAGACTTGTCTCTTTTTTCCCTTTTTCTTCCTGTGGAGAGCATTTTTACCCCTCACTTCTTCAGTTATTTCAACATGAGGAAAGTGCACATAAAAACCAGCACAGAATTTCTTTTCATGCGCATGTACAAAACAAATTCCTGTCCTTCTATCCATTTTTTACCCACTTCAGTATGAGTTTTCCTTGGAAGAAGTTGTGTGGGACTGCAAGTCAGACACGATTTTTGTCAACACTGTAACTGAATGATACACCTTTAAATTAAACATAATGTTTTAATGAGGTAATCAGCCAAACACCATTTAAGGAAACCTCTGACAGATAGCTGTAACTTCATAAGCTGACTATCCATTTAGTGGAGGCAACACATTGGTAACAGGATTTAAGAGTGCAGGCAAGTACACAGCTACTGCAGCATTGCCAGTGTATGTGTATGTATGTATGTATGTATGTAGATAGATTTGTGTTTTTAGATAGATAGATAGATAGATAGATAGATAGATAGATAGATAGATAGATAGATAGATAGATAGATAGATAGATAGATAGATAGATAGATAGATAGATAGATAGATAGATTTTTGAACCATCAGATTTGGTCACATCCACAATAAATTTGTGAATGTTCATGATTTTTTTTTTTATTTTATTTATTTTTTTTGTGACTATGAAGTCTCCTCCTCCTCTCTGTTCTTTCAGGCTCCCTTCTGGGAACATCTCTCTTTCCTAGGTCCCACCACCTCACATATTGACAGATCTGGACAGACCTGGGCTGTGCTGGAATTGCTCCCCTCTGTTTTACAATCTCTATTATAAAATTGATTTGATTTAATTTGATTTGATTTGATTAATTTGGATTTGATTTGATTAATTTTGATTTGATTTGATTAATTTTGATTTGATTTGATTTGCATGTGTTTCACTCATTCCATCACAGAAAAATGTTGTAGAAAAAATCATTGGGAGTGAAGACTGCCAACAAAACTGAATGGTTCCCCATTTATTAACACCTTAAACTCTTACCTTCATTGCATAACAGTAAACACAAACTGAACGTTTAGAAAAGTTCAATATTGTAAATATTCAGATACACTGCAAAGGCAACAGGTATGCTGAGCAAGTATGGTGTAGTAGTTCACTGACTGTATGGTAAATCCTTTGGGTCAAACGTTCCTACTGAGCACCCGGCTTCATCCATTAAGAAGATTATTGGGTTGGTTTTGTTTGTCAACATGGTTTGTTAAGTGTTTGCTTACTGATTTACAGGTTACAGGTCTAACCCTACTCTTCAGTCTCAAATCTTGGATGCTTCTGAGATGTACTGAGATGTAGTGTTTTGGGGTTATACACGCCAAATGTTATCTTAAAATGTGCAATGTACAGCACTTGCATATAGCCTGCATTATTGCCCTGTTAAAGAATACATAGTTTTATGCTATCAAATGACAAATATACAGAAACCAAGAACAGACATGTTTGAAATTGTATTTTAATTGTCTAGTTATCATGAGAAACTAAAGGGCCAATTTGTTAAGATAACAAGGTAATTTATCATTTGACGAACAACTTGCCCGTGGCCAGCATTATTGCCTTCATGAAGAAGTGAAAAGCGTATTTCAACCAAAGGATTACCGTTCACAGCTTTTCTTTCAGCATCAACTCCTCCAAGGTTCTTTAACATTTACCTGTCCATTTAAGATTCAAGCAGCTTGTTCAAACATTTACCTTTACAAATGTTTTACTTGGATAAGAATAAACTGTTCTGTCCATTCCCCCTGTGAGTGAGTCATCTGTTCAACAGCAGAAACTTTGAATTTTGGCTGCCTGACACTGAAGGTGCTTTAATACCAATTAAATTATTAGATTACAACCGTAAATCGATATGCCTTCTAATTAATGATTACCTAAGGTAATCCCTTTACAGGATGCGCCGGTCTTTGAATTTCATGTTGATGAAGGTTCTCAGTCATCAGGTCATGATAAATCCAAGTGCTGTATCGTTGGCAACTGGTCTTGTTTCAGTTTCTTGAAGATGTTTCAGCTCTCATCCAAGAGGCCTCCTCAATGTTAATGAACTGGAGAGGAGTTTGCAGGCTTTTACACTCTATGTGGGTAATGTCATGTTATTACAATCACTGACTGTGCTGTAAACACAGACAATTTTAATTTCCCATTACCAACTGAAAACAGTCCTGATAGAAATGTTTGATGACACTGAAGTTCCATGAAACAAATAATAACTCATACATACTGATAATACTGAAACCACCAATGAGAAATGTTGTCAGTTTATCACGATTTAATATTGAAGTAAGCAGATTTCTCACAGTTGTGTATATGGAGGGTAAATGGTAATCAGTTAACATTCACATGTTAAATGATTACATGTCTCAAACTGTGTTATGAACAGTACTTGCTAATAGCTGCATTATTGCCATGATAAAGAATATATAGTTTTATCTTACCACATGACCAATTTACAGAAATCAAGAACAGACATGCTTGCAATTATGTTTCTATTTGTCTTATCGTGAGAAATAAATGTCCAATTTCTTCAGATAAAGAGATAATTTACTATTCTACAAATAACTGTGTTCTTTTAATTTCATTATTATTTTGGTGTCTGCTTTAAGAGTGATAGGGCATGGGATGAAATATAATGGCCTGCATTATTGCCTTCATAAAGAGGAGACAATCGTGTTTTGCTAAAACACTAAAACCAGTTACATTATTTGAATATAGCCGTAAGTGGACGCACCTTCGAATTAATGATTACCTAAGGTAATCCTTTTACAGGATGGTCCAGTCTTTGATGACAGAGAATATATTGTTTTATGCTACCAAATGACAAATATACAGAAACCAAGAACAGACATGCTTGCAATTGTTTTTTTAATTGTCAAATTATCTTGAGAAACTAAAGGGCCAATTTCTTGAGATACCGAGATAATTTATCATTTGACAAATAACTTGCCTCCGGCCAGCATTATTGCCTTCATGAAGTAGTGTTTTGCAACCTAAGGATTACATTTTACGGCTTTTCTTTACAGCATCAGCTACTCCGAGGTGCTTTAACATTTCCCTGTCCATTTGAGATTCAAGCAGGTTGTTCAAACTTTTACCTTTACAAATGTTTTACTTGGATAAGAATAAACTGTTCTGTCCATTCCCCCTATGAGTGGAGTCATCTGTTCAACAGCAGAAACCCTTGGCTGCCTGACAGTGAAGGTGTGCTAATACCAATTAAATGATTTGATTACAATTACGTAAATCAACATGCCTTCTAATACCTGAGGTAATCCTTTTACAGGATGGTCCGGTCTTTGATGAGGAAATTGAGCTTATTTCATTAGAGAGTCAAAACATGTTTTACCTGAATAAGGATAAATACTTAATACTGACTGAACCACTTTGCTTTAGCTAGAATCAATTACCTCAGTTGTACCATATGGTAATGTGCGGCAATTCATGTTATGTTATTACAATCATTGACTGTGCGCTAAACACAGCCAATTTTAATTCCCCAGTATTGTTGAAAAGAGTCCTTATTACGAAAAATATTGTCAGTTATTATGATTTAAAGTTGAAGTTAGCAGATTTCTCCTAAAACAGTTGTGTTTATGTAGGGTAAAAGGAGAAACATTAAATGATTAGATATATAAAGATGTATATGTTTGTTTATCTGTTGAAGTTGACCTCATGAATAATATATATTCTTGTATTATAAATATAGTTTGTTTTTGGCTTTATTGATAGGACAGCTTCAGAGATGTCAGGAAACAGGATCAGAGAGAGGGACTGTGACAAGCAGCAAAGGGCCCCAGGCTGGGACTCAAACCCTGGGCCGCTGCAATGAAGTCAAAGCCTCTGTTCATTGGACGCCTGTTGTGTACAATCATTTCTGAGCATTGTGGAGTTAAGAGTGAGTTTTTGCTGATATGCCACCATATTGTAGTCCAGTGGGATCCAATGGTGCTCCATGGAGATCAATGGATTTTACGTTAGAAACTGTATGTTACCCGCATTATCTTGTGTTTTCATTTGGTTTTTCATACTGTGTATTATATAATGTGGATATACTATAGTGTGTATATAACATGGCTGGGTGATACTGTCAATACATGTAGAATTAAATGTCCCTCATTAAACCACGTAGTTCTTAACTTACATGGTTTCTTAATGAGCTTCCATACACTTGAAACATTAGAAAGCAGTAATAAGTATTTCATATTGAATGGTGTTTTTATGGCCGACAGTGGTTGAGTTACAGATTCAATGGATGTCAATTGATTTTTTAAATCCTGCCCAATAGAGAAAGGCTCCTTGACCTGCAGTACATACAACAAAATCATGTTCTATGCCTTTCTTAAGCAATATTCAAACATAATCCTTGTTTACAGAAACACGAGTAGATGAAATTGTTCTCAGTAACAAGATTAAGCAATAATGTAACTCTTCACAGGTACAACATGGAGTGAGTTCAGGAGTGGTTTTACAGTTGTTCTCAGTCACTTTGGTGCTTTTCTCAGCTCAGAATGAAAATTCTCATAACTATTAGTTCAACCTCCACAATATTCAGTCATTTGTGCACATCATAGTAGCAATTTCTCCTTCCTCCGAACAAAGTACAAATGCTTTTGGACATGTATCAGTTGCTATCACACAATTCTCTGCTGTTTTATAATATTATCATTTGCTAATGCCATGTCAGTCAAAATGAACTATACTTATGGATGCTGAATAGTCGTTCCCAGTAAAACTAAAAGTCTTCATATCATTGCTTCAGTCATTACATACACAATTGTTGAACTACTTATCAGATTCTGTCAAGCAAATTTTATACCTTTCTTTATCATTTTTTCCTGGAAATGTCTCCTAAATTGAACACTTGCTCTCAGGTGAACTTCAGCTTTCACTCACGAGGAGGTGTGTGAAGTATTAGTTGTAACACATGACAAGCCACTTTTTCACAGTCACTCAAAGATGAATCCCATGAATCCTCACTTTGCAAGCATATATGAACCGCGCAGGACATAGTGTGTACCATTTCTACAATTTGGGACACAGAAATGGAAGGTAAGCATCGTGGAAGAGGGGTTAGGATGCGGGGAGGAAGGGAAAGGGGAAGGGGACAAAACAGGGGAAGAGGGAGAAGAGGCCAAATACATATTCCTAATGAAATTAGGGCTGCAGTTGTGGACCATGTTGTCAATCACAGCCTCACAATGGCTGGGGCTGGTCGGAGGGTGCAACCAAATGTTGGAAGAACCACTGTCAATTCATTCAAACATTTCATAGGGAGAACAGGTATGTATAGTATTGGACAGTAATCCAGCAGCTCATAATATCCCATGTTTACTGTACATTACTGTCATTTTACTCTGCACCACATAGGATTGAAAGACAACCTCGCAGAGGTGGAAGAGGGCCCCTTTTTACCCTGCAGCAAGAGGAAGCCATTTGTTCAATGGTGATTGCAAACAATGCAACAAGGTTGAAAGAAGTGTGTCCGAGTTCTGACCTTTTTTTTGTATTGGAAAACACTGAGAGAATAAACTGTCATTATGAAAACATGACAAAGCCATTTGACTATCTTGTTCATAAACGATGGTGTCAAGACTTCTCATTTTGATGACACTGGCAGTTTCATTGACATGAATACTTGCTTTGAGGAATGGACTATCCATTTTGAGCAGGTGACGTGCTTTTGAAGGTTATCCACCGGGTTTTGCAGTTTGCACTAATTGTTTTGTGAAATGCACTAACTGCTGTTCAAATGTTAATACTGATGTGAGAAAAGCACCAAAGCGACTGATGGTTAAAACAATATTTAATCAATTCAATTAAATAACTTTGCAGTCATGCATCTTTCTGGCTCTCTGGTATCATGTGATCCTTTGAGACAATGACAAAATGAAAAAAGATCTCTGGACTGTATTTATACATTTAAATAAGAAATAGAAGCAGATGGATGGATGGATGGATGGATGGATGGATGGATGGATGGATGGATGGATGGATGGATGGATGGATAGATTGGATTACTTTGACAAGACTATATCTGTCCATTCCTCCTGTGAGTGGAGTCATCTGTTAAACAGCAGAAACCTGGCTGCCTGACACTGAAGGTGTCTTAATACCAATTAAATTATTAGATTACAACCGTAAATCGACATGCCTTCTAATTAATGATTACCTAAGGTAATCCCTTTACAGGATGCTCCAGTCTTTGATGAGGAAATTGATCTTATTTCATTAGACAATTTAAAATGTGTATTACCTGACTAAGGATAAATACTTAATACTGACTGAACCACTTTGCTTGGCTATTAGTTAATTTTTGGGCCCTTTCCATATGGTAATGTCGGAAATTAATTTCATGTTGATGAAGGTTCTCAGTCATCAGGTCATGATAAATCCAAGTGCTGTATCGTAGGCAGCTGGTCCTGTTTCAGTTTCTTGAAGAGGTTTCAGCTCTCATCCAAGAGGCCTCCTCAATGTTAACAAACTGGAGGGGAGTTTGCAGGCTTTTACACTCTGTGTGGGTAATGTCATGTTATTACATTCACTGACTGTGCTGTAAACACAGACAATTTTAATTCCCCATTACCAACTGAAAAGTTTGATGACATAAAGGTTTCATCAAACAAAGAATAACTCATACATTTTGATAATAGGGAAACCATCAATGAGAAATGTTGTCAGTTTATCACGATTTGATACTGAAGTAAGCAGATTTCTCACAGAACAGTTGTGTTTACAGAGGGTAAATGTTAATCAGTTAACATTTAAATGTTAACTGATTAAATCAATGAAGATATATTTGTTTATTTGTTGAAGTTGGCCTGACCTACCATCATGAATCTTATTTCTTCTTGTATTACATTCTTAATATGAATTTAGAAAGCTAATTTATACCAGTACAAGTACATACTGGCTCAATCATCAAATGAATTTGAGTTCATTGAGATGGAGTTTGTGCTGATATGATGCCATATTGTAGTACAGTGGGATCACTTGGTGCTCCATGAAGCAAATTCCTCATCCACGCAGTAAAGTAATGTAACTCCTCACAGATGCAACATGGAGTGAGTTCAGGAGTGGATTTAAATCCCATTTATATTCAAAATATATGATGGTTGAGAAAATTGATCATCAATTTAACTAAATGACTTTGCAGTCATGCATCTTTCATCTTAGTGGTATTTACTGTGTTTTTCTGACTCTCCAATGACCCGTTGAGACAATAACTAAATGAAAAAAAAGATCAACATACTGTATTTATTCATTCATAAAATAAATAAAAGCAGATGCATGTATGGATGGATAAACACAAAAAAAACACAATTTTTATTTTTAGAATACATTTCAATTAATAGTTCAATATTCTAAATACACTGCAAAAGCAACATGACTGTTCAACAAGTATGTTGTAGTAGTTCACAGACTGTATGGTAAATCCTTTGTGTCAAAACTTCCTACTGAGCACCCGGCTTCATCCATTAAGAAGATTAGTGGGTTGGTTATGTTTGTCAACATGGTTTGTTAAGTGTTTGCTTACTGATGGTTACAGGTCTAACCCTATTCTTCAGTCTCAAATCTTGGATGCTTCTGAGATGTACTTCAGTGTTTTGGGGTTATACTTTCCAAATGTTATCTTAAAATGTGCAATGTACAGCACTTGCATATAGCCTGCATTATTGCCCTGTTAAAGAATATATAGTTTTATGCTACCAAATGACAGATATACAGAAACCAAGAACGTACATGTTTGAAATTGTATTTTAATTGTCTAGTTATCATGAGAAACTAAAGGGCCAATCTGTTAAGACAACAAGGTAATTTATCATTTGACGAACAACTTGCCCGTGGCCAGCATTATTGCCTTCATGAAGAAGTGAAAAACGTGTTTTGCAACCAAAGGATTACCGTTCACAGCTTTTCTTTCAGCATCAACTCCTCCAAGGTTCTTTAACATTTACCTGTCCATTTAAGATTCAAGCAGCTTGTTCAAACATTTACTTTTACAAACGTTTTACTTGGATAAGAATAAACTGTTCTGTCCATTCCCCCTGTGAGTGAGTCATCTGTTCAACAGCAGAAACTTTGAATTTTGGCTGCCTGACACTGAAGGTGCCTTAATACCAATTAAATTATTAGATTACAACCGTAAATCGATATGCCTTCTAATTAATGATTACCTAAGGTAATCCCTTTACAGGATGCTCCGGTCTTTGATGAGGAAATTGATCTTATTTCATTAACAGTTAAAATGTGTATTACCTGACTAAGGATAAATACTTAATACTGACTGAACCACTTTGCTTGACTATTAGATAATTTTGGGGGCCTTTCCATATGGTAATGTTGGCAATTAATTTCTTGTTGATGAAGGTTCTCAGTCATCAGGTCATGATAAATCCAAGTGCTGTATCGTTGGCAACTGGTCTTGTTTCAGTTTCTTGAAGAGGTTTCAGCTCTCATCCAAGAGGCCTCCTCAATGTTAATGAACTGGAGAGGAGTTTGCAGGCTTTTACACTCTATGTGGGTAATGTCATGTTTTTACAATTACTGACTGTGCTGTAAACACAGACAATTTTAATTTCCCATTACCAACTGAAAACAGTCCTGATAGAAATGTTTGATGACATTGAAGTTCCATGAAACAAATAATAACTCATACATGTTGATAATTTTGAAATCACCAATGAGAAATGTTGTCAGTTTATCATGATTTAATACTGACGTAAGCCGATTTCTCACAGGACACTTGTGTTTATGGAGGGTAAATGTTAATCAGTTAACATTCAAATGTTAATGATTACATGTATGAAGACGTATTTGTTATTTTACTGTTATGAATTTATATTAATTTATAAAGATAATGTGTACCATTTTGTACAAGGTACATATTTGCTCAATGATTAAATGAATTTGAGTTAAGTTAGTTATTACAGCAATTTTTGATTGGTTACAGATGGTAATGCTTTGAATGAATTACAGGTCATCACTGTAAGCATGCAAGTGTCTGAAATCAGTTCTGAACATTGTGAAATTCAGATTGAGTATTTGTTGATTTGACACCATACTGTAGTCCAGTGGGATCAAATGGTGCTCCATGGAGATCAATGGATTTTACATGTTAGAAACTGTATGTTACCCTCATAATTTTGTGTTTTCATTTAGTTTTAAAACTGTGTATAACATAATGTGGATGTATTGTAATATTTACGCACCATGGCTGGTTGATACCATAGATACAGTTAATAGTTAAATGGCCTTCATTATACCATGTAGCCCTTAATTTATATGGTATGGTAATGACCTTCCATATGCTTTAAACATTAGAATGCAATTACAAGTATTTAATATTGAATGGTGTTTTTACAGCCGACAGTGGTGGAGTGGTTGAGATTCCATGGATGTCAGTTGATTCTTTTTTAATCCTGCCCAGTAGAGTAGATACTAAGGCTGTCTGACCTGCAGTAAGTGAGAAACTGTTTGATTTAGAAGCTACACATGACTTTTATTTCAAATGTATTGTGAGAACCTTTTTATCATATTATAAACTCCAGTTATCATTGTGGTAATTTATAATACAAATTATTTGAACAACATTAATGATAATTAGTAACATTTGTAACTATATATTGCAACATTTTTTAAATTTATGTTCTATGTGTTTCTTAAGCAATATTCAAGCATAATTCTTTTTTACAGAAACATAAGAAGATGAAATTATCCTCAGCCACAACGTCAAGCAATAATGTAACTCTTCACAAGTGCAACATGGAGTGAGTCCAGGAGTGGCTTTAAATCTGATTTTGATTCAAAAAGATATAATGGTTAAGAAAATAGTGAATAAATTCAGCTGAATGACGCTGCAATCATGCATCTTTCCGCTTAGAGGTATTTATTGTGTTTTCTGATTCGCTGATTTCAGGGGTATTAAGGCACCTTCAGTTTTTGCTGGTTTGGGTTGGTAGGTAGTTCAAAGCTATCCAAATAAAATGTGTTATATATTGATATACATATCAACCAATTTTTAGTCTTTTAGATGAGAAAGTGATGTCTACAACCATACAACCATATATGGTCATGCCCTGGATGTACAAACAGGAAACCATCTGTCACATCTAAGTATGCCAATTCCCACAAGTGGGATTTCCACACCAAGGAGCTTGTGTTCATCTGCTTAGCATCCAAAAATTGTCACCAGCAAGCTGTTAAACCGGAGGGGTTTGGCACTTCCTAATCTGCAATCCTCACAAATTGGATTCACACGTTGTGCGCATGTTGGAGTTGTTGAGCAGGTTGTCTGGGAGTCATGGCACGCATTAGAGGTGACACCTGTCTCCTTCAATTCACGTTGGCTTCAAAGGTGATTACAGCACTCACACAGTTACTCTAGAGGCCAAAGACCTCAGGTTCAGCAGTAACTGAAGGTCATATTCTGTCACACACTTCCTCTCCAGTTATTCTATTTTCCTTTGTGAAATTATGATCATTTTCTTTTGGGGAAACTACAGAGGCCAGTCCTACCCTTAATTGATTACAATACAATGACATTAAATGTACATCTCTGCATCCAAGCATGTTCGTTGAAAGATTCAGATGTAACTGCTCATACTGACACAACCTGAATTTTGACTGTCTGTGGGTTACACCGTAATGTAATTGTTTAGATTGTGTTTTTAGATGGATGGATAGATAGATAGATAGATAGATAGATAGATAGATAGATAGATAGAATGATTCGTTCATTGTTCAAGTTACTGTTTGTTTATTTTTGAGCCAGCAGATTTGATCACATCCATGATACATTCAGATTTGAACCAAACTCCATTCACTCCTACTGTCTCACATATTGACAGATCTGCATCACCATACTCTGGGTTCTACTGTAATATTGCTCTCTTCTGTTTCACTGTCTCCTTAAACCTGTATTTCTGTCAAATTGTATTCTCTTTATTCTCATGTTGTCTTTGTTTACTGCTATTCATCTTCTGTGGCCCGCCCTCCTCCAGGTCACCATGGTGGAGAGGAGGTCTTATCGCTTGTGGATAGATAGATAGATAGATAGATAGATAGATAGATAGATAGATAGATAGATAGATAGATAGATAGATAGATAGATAGATAGATAGATAGATAGATAGATGGGTTAGGGTGTAGGTGTAACTGATTGGTCAGAGGGGCAATTTGCGTATGTTGGGCATCTGGTACAGCGAGGATGTGAAAGCTGAGCTCTAAATGAGATTGATAAAGAAGCTTGGAGATACCCTTAAGCCTGGGGCAGGTGAGAAGTCCAGTAAGCTTAGATCAAAAGGGTGCATGCCTCATGCCTAAAGTCACACATAAAAACAAGCTAAATGGCATTAACTCCCTGCTTAACACACTCCTGAGGAGGTTAAGTGTGATGAAAGAGTGACAGGAAGTGCGGCACAAGTGACGTACAGGAACTAAAGGTTATCTGTCAGTAAGTCAGGAAGACACATTATATGACTGTTGTAGGACATAATGTATCATGTTAAGACACATTATATGACTATGTAGGACATATTATCCCATAGTAATATATTATATTATAATATACATATGGAATAATATTACTATGGGATAATATGGGACATATTATCCCATAGTAATATATTATATTATAATATATACATAATATAATACCATGTTAAGACACATTATATGACAATGTAGGACATAATATACTATGTTAAAACACATTATATGACTATGTAGGACATATCATACCATGTTAAGACACATTATACAACTGATACAGGACATACAACACTATGTTAAGACACATTATATGTATGATCGGGGACATAATGTACCATGTTCAGACACAGTATATGTCGGATGTAGGACATAAAGTAAAATGATAAGACACATTATATGTTTGAGCTAAAATATATTGTCCCATGTTAAGACACATTATATGTCTGATCTAGAACATAATGGGCCATATTGAGACATTATCACACATAGACAGGTTTGAAATTGATATGTTGGTTCTTGACTGGTATGTTGGAAGTTGGTTGGGAGTTGATCTTGCCAGGTGATTCAGTTATTAAAGGATGAAGACGGGAATCCTATGTCTGAATCTGAAAAAAAAAATCTAATGAACTATGTGCTGAGTTATCTTTGTAGGTCACTGTGTTGCCGTGGGATTTTCATTGCGTATGTGAACACTTTTTCTCAGGCTGTGCTGTCACAGACTTAACGTAATGCCTGATGAGACCTGTGCTGTGTCTAATCTCTGCTTCCACAGTGGCCCAGACACTCATGTACACCAAAGGATTAGGATCTAATGTAAATTGCCCAAGTCATAAAGAATATCTCTTTGAATTCATAAATATAATAATGTCAAGAACACAACAAGTGATTTGTGACTGTCTCTAAATATCTATTTCAGAATAAAATGTTTGCACCATTACATCAAAACAATGTGTATCTGATTATTAACTAACTTGTTAAAGTTTAATAATCATGTAGTTACCATATTCATTGGTATCAAAGGGGTCCCTACAGATGGATCAAATGTATGAGTAACAATTGTTTGTGGAGTGCCCTCAGGTGCTCTCTTTGATACTGCTCAGCACAGTTACCTTTCAGAAAACAGTGGTACACACTCACTTGCCAGGTCTTTCGGAACACTCAAATGTACTCTATCACAACGTTCCTGCAAGTAATTTTACCTTCATAAAGGTCATAATTCAATCATTGTCGAAACTGTTTTAGAGAGGTGTTGATTTAACTTTAATGGTCGATTGAAGACTGAGGATTGTGGTGCTGTTGAATTGTCTTGTGTAATACAACAGAAAAAGGCATTACCTATATTTGTCCATCCAAATTATATCAATACGGAAGTAAAAACTAAACTCACAAGCTTCCAAACCTCTGTAATGTGACAGTGTAGCCTACAGATACCGCCCTCTACTGGACTGATGATGCAATACCTCCTTTATCTCCACCTTTATCACATTAGCATCCATATCAGCTGCCAACTTATTGCACATTGAATATAAAGTCAGTGTTCAGATAGTATTATAAAGATGATACTGGGTCTCATTTAGAATAAGGTCTGGCTGTTCCATTTTGCTATATACATTTTTACTGTGTTTTATTTATGTGGGAACTAGGTCATATTTACATATCATGTGTTGCATGTTTTCGTCCCCTTTTGACCTTTTTGCCCTGACAATAAACTCTTAAAATCAAGAATGATGTCATTTTAGAAACAGTAAGAAGAAGAGGAAGAACAGGAACAAGACAAGAAGAACACCAATTTATGACTGAAACATAATGCCCTTGTGGGTACCTCCTGGACAGATAAGTAAATACCTTCAGTGAACACATAATCACTAAAACTATATGGAAATTGTGAAATCTCCATATGATGTGTATGTTACACTTTGAAATGTTTCCAATTGCTACTGAAGCGCCATCTAGTGGTATATTTTGTTCTGCTCAGCAGAGTTCAATCTTAGGCTGGTGGTTCTTTAATACAGCATTTCTGCCAAAACAAAGGTGAGGTTGGCTCGGGCATCTGTTTCGGATGCCCCCGGGACGCCTTCCTCGGGAGGTGTTCCTGGCATGTCCCGCTGGGAGGAGACCCCGGGGAAGACCCAGGACACGCTGGAGCGACTATGTCGCCCAGCTGGCTTGGGAAGGCCTTGGGATCCTCCCAGAGGAGCTGGAGGAAGTGTCCGGGGTGAGGGAAGTCTGGGTGTCCCTTCTCAGACAGCTGCCCCCGCGACCCGGTACCGGATAAAGCGGAAGAAGATGGATGGATGGATGGATGGACAAAAAAATACCATTATTATGTTTATTTATGCTGGTTTCTACTATTGGTGTTAAAACCATTCAACTTTCTGTGATAGTGGATGTATTTTTGACATTATATGAAACGTTTCACTGTCTGTGTTATTGGTCTTCTTTTTTAGGTAATTCAATATGATTTATATCTTATAAATTGACAGTTTCTTTTTTATCTTTTTTTTTAAAAATTTAACAAAAATACATTAATAACGCTCTCTTAATGTTATTTTAGTGATCTGTTTGTGAGAATTAAAAATCATCTGTTTTTTTGTTTGTTTGTTTGTTTGTTTGTTTGCTTGCTTTTTTAGATTTGCATAGAATTATTTCTATTCATTAACCTGCACCTAGAGGAATTTCCTGTCAGTACAATGAATTGTCATTAACACCTTAACATGTACAAGTTTTTCAGGACCTCATGAGAATCTTTTTTTGTTTATTTTTATTCAGAGTCATTTCAATGATCAACATTCAACACACATAAATACACAAATGACACAGCTCCAACCTCATGTACCCTCCTGTAATCAGTGTGTGTGTGTGTGTGTGTGTGTGTGTGTGTGTGTGTGTGTGTGTGTGTGTGTGTGTGTGTGTGTGTGTGTGTGTGTGTGAGTTCAGCCAGCAGATGGCCTACTGTCTACATCCATGCAGTTAGAACAACTTCATAAAACAAAATGCATATATATACAAATTTAAATCTATATAGAAAAAAATGAGACACTCTGCTTAAGTGACATATTACATAGGTGCACGGATATGTTCCTGCAAGTACAGAGGCAATGTCAGAGATGTCAGGAAATATTGTCTCTGATGTTTTATCTATAATCCTGTAGCGCCTCCCAGAGGCAAAACCCTGGAACAGCTGAAGTATAAACAGCCTCAGATGTGTATGTGTTACAAAGTAACAGAATAAGAAAATCAAGAGGGTTGATAAACAAATACAGTTGTTGTGATAGAATTAATTAATATAAAAATTGCAACATACTTTACAAAAACTTCCAGAAGGAAAAATAATGGGGTCAATATTGGGTGAAAAGAACAAGTTCTGTCTTTTTGTTTTTTGTTTTTTTTTTAAAAAAAAACAAAACAACAAAACAAAACAAAACAAAAAAAACAATACAGTTACTAAACACATTTGGGCATCATATTGTGGTTTTGGTATGGGAAGCGGGGTAAAAGACGCAGAAATCAGTTCTAAAACACACCAGGACATTTAAAGGAGAGTCATTTAATCTGTTCTCCTAGTCTTTGTTCAGAATCTAACTTCTGCATCAGATGATATATAATGTGATATATATGCTAAAACCTGAAACTGTCTTTTTATTGCTTTTTTTTCATTAATATATTGAAGTAATTATTACCATTATAATTACAGTTTTATTATGACAACTAACCTCTGCTATAAATACAGTTGATCTAAAAGTCAGTGCGTGTAAAAAATGAAAATAATAATCCCATAACAGGCTGGTTTATTACAATCAGGATCACCGACATCAATTCTACATGCTGCAGGGATGTGACGCACCAATCAGCAGGCCAATGCACTGGAAGTAGGCTATCATTGGATAACCAAAACTATACACAAGAAATAACCCTTATTTCAACAGAAAAAAAAATCTTCACGCTTCTACTAGTGCCACAGCAAAATTTAAATAATATCACCACAAATCAAGTTTTGAACACAATTTGAACTCCCAGTGCTCCAGACTGGAGACCAACACCAGCTGCAGCACAATCAAAGATTCAACTGTAAATTGCTACTATAACAACACATGGTAATTTCTAACCATAGGTGAACACATATTAATGCAACATTATATAGAAATGGGCATCTCTGGGATTTTGTGCCCCCTGAGAGTGGCTGAGACAGAAACACTACCCACCCTATTACACAACACTATACCATCAACATTTTAAGGGCAAACATTTACATATTGTTGCTTTAGTATTAGAGACAATTTCAACCTTTTTCACTGCCACTATTACAAACTATTACAAAACTTTTACAAAAGAAACACTACAAGAAATAGTTGGCAGACTGACATTTTATAGTTAATTATATCCAGCATTTTCAATATTCACATAATAATCCAATATCTTGGGGTGCATATGCACATCTACATTAGTTAAGTTAACCCTGGGTCAAATCTTAAAGTACAGCTCCACCCATTTTAAATATAGTTTTGTTTACATGTCTGTAGGAGTATTACTGCATATGTCTAAAAGGTAGTATAAAGCCTTCTGTGGCTCCAGAGGAAGCTGCATGTTAATCATCTAAAATGCCTCCAGAGATGTCACTCAATGCCTAAGTTGCATTGTGGGTAATGTAGACAATATATCTGGTTTAACTGTATTAACTGGAATGAAGCTGGCAACTGACACTGTGTTAAATTAGATTAAATTATTAGTGTAACTGTGTGTCACTGAATTCTTTGGTGAAAGCTTGTACTTTGAGTGATTATAGGAAAATCACAGAAGGAATGCATTAAGGTTATACTGCAGCCCTCATAATGTGTATTTATCCTGTGATCAAAGTGTAGAGCGGTAGAGCAATGGAGTGTCACATTACTCTGTAATTCAAATACATAAAGCTCTGAACCTGCAGTGTGTTGAATTACAGCCTGAACAAAGGTTTCTCCCAGTTTCAGGTGTTACACGGACAGGTGTGGTCTCTTATGCCTGAGACACCCACTGCATTGCACAGTTCCATTATAAAGTGCTTTACTTACCTAAAAAGCTTCTTTAAAAAGCTACGTTATATGTCTAAAATTATATTCATAATTATATATTTTCTAATACCTGGATTTTCAGTAAGTATTTAAATATGTATGTGCATTAATCATAGGGATTTCAATTTCTAAATGTATTAGCTTTGAGTCAATGTCCCCTTTGTCTGCTTTTTTGTTAGTTACAAAATAACTACAATAATGTACATTATACTTAGTACTACACTTTAAAGTTTGTGTTAACTTTTCAGGCTAAATGTCATTTAAAAATATATTGTGAAAACTTCGTTAGAATTTTGCTTTCATTGCCGGCCAGCTGGAATATACAACAGAAATTGAAGGTATGTTAACGGTACAACCAGGAAGATCAGATCTTGTTATTGCTAACCGATGCTGCAAACACTGTAATACATTAGGATTTGTTTGACTCTCCGTAATGATGTTTTTGTTTTTTCAGTTGGTAAAACTGTTGAGCATTTCCCTCCTCTGTGTTTCCTTGATTCTAAATAATGCCTGATCTCTGAACTCTGTCACTTCTGTCACTGGGACTTTCTGCAGTGCGCAGTGTGTGCAAGCTTGTGAAAGTCAGAAATGCTTCTTCATTTGTTGCCCTCTTTAGTGTACGATTAGATAAGTCCTTTTCTGGAGTGCACAGTATTTTCAGTCTCTGTGTGAAGAAAGAGTAGGTTAGCGGTGATGAAACAACACATTTCATGAACTACAATCATCTTTAATCAAGAGGAAACAATGCAAGGTTGTTATAGACCCACAAAGTCAGCAGAGGCATGGAGGTTGTGGGTGGTTAGATGGGCCACTAAACATCAGACTTTAATATATGTAACAACTGATCATTTAACTATAATCAAGACATTGTTTTAACAAGAGCGATTATTCTATTTATAGATTAGTTGTCGACTATTATGTTAATTGTAAACCATTTTCAGACATTTTTAACAATCAACTAATCAACTAAACAACTAATCCATTAATGGAGAAAAAATAGACAGATTATTCAACAGTGCTAATAATTATAAATTGTAGCCCTGATTTTAACCCAAATTATCATCCTTCTCTTGCCCTTACCAAGTTGGATAATGCCTGAACTTCTGTGGGTTTTTTTATTCTATTTTTTATTTTTGCAGGTGCAAACAAAATTCTGCTTTGATTATTAATTCTTTTATATTTTGCAACTGATCTTGCTCTATCATCTGATCTACTTTTGTTTGTAGCAGTGAAAACATGTGACTGTACCTGTCTCAGAGTTCCCGGGGTTACACTCACAGCATACAACATCCACAGAGGAACCATGAGTGTTGAAGAGAGCGTGAAGAATCCTCCAATGGCGTAACCCCACCAGGGGTATTCATAAGTGTTGTTGAATTTGAGCGGGGTATATTTGACCAAGGAGAAGAGAAATGTGCACTAGAAAACACACAAGCAGAGAGGTAAGAAGATGCATTAATGCATTAAAAGACACTCAAAATGTTCTGCTTTTTATGTTCTGTAATGTTGACTGCTGACTGACTCTGGAGGAGAAATGCACTTTACATCACAGAGAGGATAATGGGAAATACAGGCGTGAGAGCTGGAGTCTCTCGTGAGCAGGCCAGTGAACTCAAATAGAGTTGCCCCTAAATTTAACGACACTGACACACACATCTGATGTTATCTTATGGCTAGTGCACAGTAACTCAAATAAACACAAATGTTCCTGCTGCCAGACTCGCCTTACTGTTAAATAACTATGGCTGATAATATTGGAGCCAGTGATGAGTTAAGTTACCTCTTATCTTATCTTATCTTATCTTATCTTATCTTATCTTCCTGAATTACACAGATTCCTTAAACAGTCCACTTAAAATGACACTGCCTTGGGTTGTAATACAGCCCTGCACTGATGGTTCTGGTTTCCATCTGGTTGAGACATTGCCTGCCTTCAGGACAGAAGCCTCTGGCAGCTGTCAGATACACTCGCTTGTTAGTAAAGCATGAACAAAGTTAAAGGGCAGGCATGCTCACATTTCCAGTACTTACAGTACAGATAGCTGGTGTGAAATACTGCCAACAATATTTCATGAACGGCCACGGTCGATATCCAATCATGTCCTGTATATTATCATACTGACGATCTGCACCTGAAGAAAACAGATATTAAATATATCAGCATTATGGTGAATACAGCATAATATATTTTTGCTTGTGACCCATCTTTTTTAATAGTAATTCACAAGAAAATGTTTAAAAATAAAATAAACAGATATCTAAATTATCTGCTACCCCCCCTCAAGATGGGAACCACTGGATTAGAAACCAATGAGGGATCCAACAGTGGCTCTGGCAGATTTAACGAAGTTAAAAGTTCTCCTTACCATAGACCCATCCAATACAGACGGCCTGAAGAATAGCAAAAAGCAGGAGCGTCATCCCACTGCAGGCGTAGTGGTCAAACAGCTGGAAAATATAAAGGCCACCCTGCAAATAGGAAGAAATAGAGTCGCTCAGCAAAAGTCAAAACAAGGTAGTCACCTGAAATGGAAATACTCAAAATGAGAGCATCTGTGAAGATGAAATTGTGAATGCATTTATGGACATAAGACATGGGAAACATGAAATGTGACACTCAAAATGGGGAGTAGTTAGGCTTAAACTGACATTGACACATTGTACCTGTACCAGATACAGATGGCTTCCTTTATTACATTGAAATGTAGTGAAAATAAAGGCTTATCCTTCAGTACTCACCTCCGTGACCATCAGAAGGCCAAGAAAGAAGCTCCCCACAGAAATCGCAAGAAGGAGGAGTTTGCGACGACAGCTATCTCGAAAGAAGTCAGGATACATGTCGGCGATGGTTGTGACCAATGCCTCTTGATATACAAACTACAGAGATAAGAGATTTGTTTTTAATTGAAAAAAAAATTGCATTTGGTTTGTCAGTGTAATTACTAGAGTCCAAACAACCTTGATACATAGTCGTACCTCACTATCTAATCCTAAAAAGATGATCATAATGAAGAAGAAAATGGCCCAGAGCTGAGGAAGTGGCATCAGAGCCACAGCACGAGGATAAGCAATGAATGCCAACCCTGGACCTGAAAAAGCACATGTAAAGAAGTGTTATATTCTAAAACAACTCAGACAGTTTAATTTGGGGTTTCTGTCCGCCATTATTAAATCTTCATACCTGATTCAGCCACCATCGATATATCCACACCTTGCTCCTTTGCCATGAAGCCGAGCACAGAAAAGATGGCGAATCCAGCTATGAAGCTGGTTAAACTGTTCAACAGGCACAGGTAAACACAGTCCCTGTGGGTGATAAATCAAACAATTTGTAAACCTGAGCTCTTTTTTTACAGGAACTAACTGATCGAGTTCAGTCAATATGGATGAGAAAAATACACACCTATAGCAGTTGTTGCTGTACTTGTTGTAACTTCCTAAAGAAGTAAGAACACCGGTGCAGACTCCATAGGAGTAGAAAATTTGGCTGCCAGCATCCATCCATACCTGAGAGATTTGGATAAATGTATGTTTAGTTTAGCTTTGTAAAGGGGCAATTCTCCTAGGAATGAAGGTGATGTACTAGTAACTGCTACCATGCTAGCAATGAGGAAATGTTTTTTAATGTGAGTATCTGCCAAGTTGCAAAATGTATCTGCGAAAGGTTCACTTGCAAAGTAATTCATTTAGTTTCTTGAGAGACTTGACAGATCTCCTGACTTCTCCTCTAGCACCACCACGAGGTTGTCATTCTTTTGTTTTAAATGAAATTTCTCGACAACTGTAGATCGTAACAAAATTTGATATAAACATTCATGTTCAGAGATGAACTGTAATCCTGTCAACATTTCTGTTCATCCAATATTATTTATAACCTATACCGCAAAACCAATGACATTGTCATCATTCTCAGCTGTATCTTATGTTAGTGGTAATTAACAAATGCTAACATAAACTAAGAAAACACGGACATGTGAAAAAGTTAGTATGTTTATGTTAGTATTCAAACGATGGCATTTAGCTCAAACCACTGCTGTCTGCCACTAGCCTAGCTATAGACTTGAGTCTTGAGGCACTCAAAGTATTTGGTTATACTCATACCTCTGGATCAGTGAGGCGGGATGGGTCTGGGTAGAGGTAGAACATGATTCCGTCTTTGGCCCCCGGTAATGTAAGACCACGAACAAGCAGCACCACCAGCATTACATATGGAAACGTGGCAGTGAAGTAGACCACCTATGACAGAAACAACAGCTAAGGTCTGTGGCAACTTAATATTTAAGAACAGGGATTTGCATGAAAGTAGAAGCAAATAACAAGTTAAAGGAGCGATGTGGAGCCAATGGACTCCATTTCTAAACTAACGTGTTAGCTGCTGTTGCTCCTGATAGCGGAGCAGAGAGATGCTGGGATGAGAATGTGCATTACGTCAAATCCTTTCTCAAAGAAATCGCCATTGCAGTGATTAAAAAAGTGATTAATACACGTAACTTGCTGCGTATTGTTACACAAAACACCTTTAACATTAAGATTGTGCCACACCTTTCCTGTTGTCTTCACTCCGTTCCAGACACAAAAGTAGCACAACATCCAGGCAAGAAGCAAACAAAGGGCCAGGTCCCAACGAATATTACCAATTCTCTCAATCCCACTGGACAGGCCCAAGATTCTCCTCCTGCAACAAAGTTGATTATAAGGAGCAATACAACAAAAAACAACAGCCTGCATTTGATGCATTATGATACTCACTCCCAAAATTCTATGACTGAAGATGTGCTGTTTCCATACAGGAGCAAAGTGGATGTTTGATTGAGACCATTCTCAAAACAGCCATCTTACATGAAAGAGAAAGAGAGCGTGTGTTTACTGATTAGCACAGTAAATACATTGCACATTTTTATTTATCAACACTGGAAAATAAATTCCCCGTACCTGTGTTCCAACTGTTGCCACAGCTTGCCCATGGAAGCTCAGATCTGAAGGATGAAAACAGGTAGAGAAACGTCCAAGCCAGTATGATTATGTAGTACACCCCAGTGTACAAAACAACCACTTGGCTCCCATAACCTAAGCCTGTAGACAGATAGAGATACCATGTTGTAATACTGTGAATAAACCCTGATAACGTGATACAACAATGGCTCAGTTAAGTGTCCCATCAAGCTATTCCAATCTGGCTCTTTAGCAGCTTAATGCTCCATCTTGTGCACAAAGTATTCTCTAACGTCCATCTGCTGTATGGTGCTTGGCAGGTGCTGTACAGTGGATCTATCAGAGTTTTTTTTCAGCTGGAAACCAAAACATAAAAAGTTGTGAGCTGTAAAATTACTTTTGAAAAAATGGAGGATGCGTAAACACTACATAAAGCGGAGGGCAACTAAAGGCACCAGTGAATCTGTGATCACAGCGACCCCTTTCACGTACACATAGTCAGTTGAGGCATTGTTTATGTAATAATGTGAAGCAGTGCAGCTTTTAGTACACAGAACAATGAGGTAAATAACGAAAACCAGTACTGTAAGACATAACAAAACAGCAGTTTTAATAAATCAACTATATCCAGTCTACAAACTGTGTTCGCATGCAACAACAGTCGGCAGCATTGTATAGCAGCTTTTTTTTTTTTTTTTAACATTGCACAGAATTGTTTTACACATGTTGTTATTTTGTAGCTGATCCAAAAAGAAAAAAAGACGTACCTTCAAAAAGAGGGCAGATTTTTCTCCAACATGTTATTCCACCCTGACTGGTGTACTGGCCCAACGATGTCTCCAGGAAGAAGAGTGGGATGCCACAGGTGAACAAAAACAAAACATATGGTATGAAGAAAACCCCTTTAAGATGAAAAAAAAAAAAGAAAGAATATGCATATCTTGTTAAAATGATGATCAAATTGCATACATGTGTGCACACAGATTAATGTCAGGGGGTGGTGAGCTTGTTTTTGTAAGCTAATAGAGCTACTAAAGAACTTCAAGAAACCATAATCAGTCCATAACAATACTGCTGGAGTTGGCTGGGTGTTTTATTCCACCACTGGCATGAGAGAAATGTTGCCCTACAAGTCGACGATTAACTGCCAACAATCTAGATCTCTGCAGTAAAACATAACATTTTGTATGTGATGTATCTGCCAACCGAAACAAAGATTTACCTCCTCCATTTTTGTAGCAGAGGTATGGAAACCTCCAGACATTTCCAAGGCCAACAATGTGTCCAGCCACAGCGAGGATGAACTCAATTTTACTGCCCCACTGCTCCCTCTCCTGAGGTTCGGGCAGAGTATGTCCTGGTGCAGTCCCGAGGTTTATCAGATTCATTTTCACCTGTGAGTTTTGTTTTTGGTCCATTTCAACCTGTGATAAAACGGTTAAATTCAGCACTCTTAGAGAGAATGAATATGTTCTCCGATTTCTCTTCGATATTATCAGATGTCACTCAGCCTGAACAGTTTCCTGAATGGCGTGAGACATGCACACTCTTGTAGATACAAGCCCTGAACAAGGTCAAAGACAGGCAATACAACTTTCCACCTTCATAATCAGAAAGTAAAACATTTTGAAACAATTACAGGAGTCAGTAATGCTATCAGCCTTGAGACTATCCTTTTCGCTCTTCTTTGGTTTTTCTTTCCCCAGACACTAACTGTATTTTCTGAGGAAAAGGTTATTTTTTCAGGATCTTAGATAAGGATGAGGCTGGTTTAACTACAAGATACATTCTTACCTACTGTGCATACTGTAGATACTGAACAGATACAGCTTTCATACGTAGATTCTCCAGAAAGTGTAAACAATCTTACCAGCACAAATTTGCACATTTTAACGCAGCAGTTTACAAGATCAGACTACTACTTATAACAGGTTTCTGTCTGTATTCTATGTCAAATTTATATCAGTACAATAACATTGAAGCACCTGGTCATGTTATATACAAGTGGTGTCCTGTAGAGTCTGCATGTGACTAGATGGAGTCTGTCTCTAACTTTAGTCTACTTTTCGTATTACCAGTATCTTATCTTGTGAAGAGTCAGAAAGATAATGGCACTGGCATTAGTCTGTGATAGCTTAAAATAAAGTAAAATCAAGTATTGTTTATGATCAAAAACATTTCGTTTAGCAAAACTAATCAATGTATGGGATCAAAACACACATTTAAGGTTTAACAAGGTATTGTTATAGTTTTTGCCTTTAATGTGATATAAAGTATACAAACAAACAGATTTAACATGGCATTAATAACCGATTCAGTTATCTGATTTGATGCAAAACATGAACTAAACATGTTACTGTACACCATGAAGTCAGATCTAAAAGATGCACACATTACCTTGAGCAGGTGAGGTCTTTTCTCCTCCGACACTTGTTGGATGAAAAATACCACAAGCCTCTGCCCAAGATTAAGTTGAGCGAAAGGGGCTTCTCGGAGGAGTGGCCACTGGGACTAACCTAACCAGTATTCTTCTGTAGAAACCAACTAGTCAGGGTACACAGGGCACTTGGTATGCGCGCACACACACACACACACACACACACACACACACACACACACACACACACACAGCGTCACTGTCTGTTTTGTCTGTTTGCCAAGATAAGACAGATAATAAAGAAGGGAGTGGGGTTCTCCTTTATCTTGAGACTACACACTGAACTGCAGTGCATTTGCATTTTGAACACATTTGCATACACATGAAGGAACTGGGTCATATCTAAAAGCAGCTTCATTGTTTTTCATAATTCCATCAGTAATATCATATTTTCTTTATGGACTTTATGGACAAAGCAAACTGAATTGCTCAGCAGTGTCACTGTTTTGTTATTGTTAAGAGTGATGGGGGGGCTTTTATTCCTCTTTTATCTTTCCTTAACCTTCTGGACAGGAAGGAGCCCCTGCCCACAGTTTTAAACTCTGGTCACATTTTACAGAGGAGCAATAGAAAACATCCTGACTGGACACATCACAAACTGGCATGGTTCGGGCACGGCCCAGGACTGGTGATTAAACCCAGAACATCACTGATACCCGTCTACAGCGCATCAGTACAGTCTGTGAAGTGAGACGTCTGAACAGAGCCCACTGGATACTAACAGAGAACACCCACTACAGCCACAGTCTGTTCACCCTGCTGCCAACTGGAGAACAATAGAGGAGCAACTGCTGCTGTTCCACCAGGCTACAGAACAGCTTCACACCCTCAGCCATATGCTCCTTAACTCATCATCAATGCTCCTTATTATTTTTTAAGAAATAATTATTTATTATTTTTAGTATTTTTAGTGGGCGGCTCTAGAGGAAGCTGCATGTATTCTGATACATTTCCTTCCACTGATGTCACTCAGATGCATTGTGGGTAACGTAGGCACCAGGTTTTGAATAGGTAGAAGAATACATGGAATAAAAAATGGTGATATATTTGGTTGTGCTGTATAATTTTTTTTGTCTGTCCATAATGAGACCAAAACCTGGCTGGTGCCTACGTTACCCACAATGCTTCCTCTATAGCCACAAAAGCTTTATATCACTTTTTTTCCCTAATTGGTGGAGTAACCCTATAAGTGAACACATCCCTAGGTCTGCTTTTTAGCAACTTCAGATCAATTTGTTTTTCGCAGTTTCTCACGAGTTCTGTTTAAAGCAACACTTACAAGTGAGTTTCCCTCTTTTCACATTTGCCTCACGTTGCATAAAAAGAACAATAGCAACCAGTCGTGAAGACTAAATCTCTCACCCTTCTTGTTCTCATTGTTCCCCTGAGACTTCAAGGCGGAGTCATGGGCATGAATGCTGTGTTCACAATACATGTTACAATACACTCTCTGGAATGTTTTAACATTTGGTTCCTCATTGTAAAAATAGTACTATTTTACCACCATAATACCATAATACAAAAGCAGTTATTCATTTAAGCAGTTCAGTTTGTCTCCTAGTCGTTAGTGAAGCAAAGCATCTCTTCTCTCGGCTTTCGCTCTTTTACATCCTTCATCCCTATCCAACTGTTCTAGCCTTTCATGTCCTTTTAACTTTCATCTTTTCATAAATACACTCAGTTAGAAACGCCACAAACTTTTCTTTAACTGTAAAATCCTATTCATAACTAGACCTTTTACCCCTTTCGTCCAATTCTTCATACTCCCTCACCTGCTCCCCTGTGTAAATAAAAGCCAGTTATTCAGTTTTAGAATCAGATTCCCAAATCACATTAAAATGATATCATTCAACTTTTAAAGACAGCAATTTCATTTTGCATCAGTGCTCAACATTCAGAATTCACTCCAGAGTTTCTTCTTCCTTTGTTAGTGGTGGTATTGGTGGAAGCTGTGAACTCAATTAAAATGTTTTACATCGGTTATTCATTTTTGGGTATCACCCTCCTCAACCTTTAAATCAGGGTTTTTCACCTGTCCGCGGTTAGTCTCCTGTGAATTAAGGTCAGCTTCCCTCTCACTTTGTCAGTTACACTGTTTTGCTCTTGGTGGCGCTGTGGTGCATCTCATGTTTTCTGACCCTGTGATTTGATTTCCTGCCTGTGCTCCACGTTCCTCCTTGTTCTTCTGTTTTTTTATGGATTTGCATCTGCCTGTTGTAGATAGTGTTGCTTGCCTGGGTTTTGTTTTTTCTTTCAGTCAAATAGAAAAATCCGCCACAATTCATTGTTAATTCAAAACAAAAGTCTCATCTTTCAGTACATTTTGTTCATCTGAAAAAAAAAAAAAAAACCCTGCCTTCAAAATGCCACACCCTAAATGGTTTCATCCACTTCTCGCCTGTGTGAGATACGGCAGTCACCTCTCAGAGTATAAAAGAGGCATCAGACGACCTCTACTTTGTTTGGGAGGGGTCAGGATGGAGAACAGAGAGGAGGCATGTGTGTGTGTGTGTGTGTGTGTGTGTGTGTGTGTGTGTGTGTGTGTGTGTGTGTGTGTGTGTGTGAGAGAGAGAGAGAGAGAGAGAGAGAGAGAGACAGAGAGAGAGAGAGAGAGAGAGAGAGAGAATAGAAGGAGACAGAAATGACTGCTCTTCAGGTAGAAGCAGGAGTATGAGAGTTAAGGCACATAGCAGTTAGCATCACTGTGGCAACCTTTGACTGGAATTGGGGACACACCGCTTAAAGAGACACAAGATAAAAAATAAATCCACTTGTCGTTTAGCTGTTTTTGAGTTTTTTCTTTTGAAATGAAATCATGTTTGATTTTTTTTTAATTAGAAAAATAGAATCTTTAGCGGAACAGAACACACCCAATAGTTGGAGGCCTTAAGCACATTTTCATGCAAATTCATCTAAAAGCGCTACATTTGGCACAGATGTAGCTCAGGTCATACTGAAATGATTTAGCTAGGGCGCCAGAGCAAGTCACCCTTGGGGCCAAGATGGCCGCCACATCCAATATGGCCGCTGCCCGAAAAGGGTTCCGGCTATAACTTCTGAACCACGTGAGTAACAAACTTGATGTCTATTTAACCTTTTTGACCACCGGAAACCCATTGGAATACTTACATTTATGATTGGGTACATCAGGACCCCCCAAATTCCCTAAATTCAATATGGCCACTGTCCGTAAAAGGGTTTTGGCTATAAATATTTAGCCAAAGGCACTACAAATGAGGATGTGGTGTCTATTTTATATTCATTGACCACAGGAAGTCCATTGGCATATTCATATTTATGCTTGTGTAAGTCTGGAACCTGTATTCATTTCAAGACTGTGGTTGAAAATCCTTTTTTACCACAACTTTGAAAGTTATTCCCAATTTTAATAGATCCTCCAAAACACCAACTGATGCCCTTTGCAAGGACTTTGCAGACCACTTCAGAAGTAAAATCAATGCCATCAGATCGAGTCTTTTATCTCAACAGATTTTTAATGTCGACACACCTGGATCATTGATTTTACCCAACGAAACACTGCAGAGTTTTGCTCTGGTTGATACAAGGACACTTGGTCGAGTCTTCTCCCAAGTAAAGCCCACAACCTGCCTATTAGACCCAATTCTCACACCGTTTTTTAAAATGCTTTGTGGATTCATTGAGGATCATCTGTTATATATGGTGAATTGCTCTTCTGACGGGTGTCTTCCCGTCAGTTTTGGAAAAACTTGTTTTTAATCAAGTAAATGACTTTTTAATCACAAACAACATTTTAGAGAGGTATCAGTCTGGTTTTTTTTATCAGGCATGGTCTTCATGGATCTTTTTGATTTGACATTTTTTTTGCAGTTGTGAGATTGAATGAATTTCAAAAAGTACAGTTTGTCATCATCTTCAGATGTGTTGCAGCTCAATCACTGACCCACAAGTTACACATAAATGAATTAAATGTAATTAAATATGTTTCTAACAGCTTTGATTAACTGTCAAAGATTTGTGATAGTGAAACAACATGAAAGATTTCTCTGGTGTGAGTATTATTTATTTATGACTGGAAATTCAAGTTGTTATTTTCCACTTCCTCATCCTCTTCTTTTTTGTTTATCTATTAATTTTCATTTTTTACTGAAATTGAAATACAAATAGCAGATAAGTACGGAAGCCGAGGACAGCCATAGATCTTTCTTCTTTTTTCATGCACTGTTATGTCGAGATAACAACTTATTATGTCATTATCTCGATATGACAAAGGTTATTTTCTTGTGATAACAAATTAATACATTTCGTTATCTCCATATAACAAAGATTGTTTTAAGATTAACTTACATTAATTAACGTGTTCGTCTTCATTTCTACTTAGAAGAGATGCCACAACCGGCTTCCATAGCCACTGGCTGCAGTAACCTACTGTAAGTTACACTTTACGTTAGTTTGTTCACTTGACTGGGTTTGTTTAGGGGCTACCGCTTAGCAGATGAGAGGCTGACAAATTCCTATATATCCGACTGCTTCAGGCAACGTAAATGTAGGCTAACATTAACTTAGCAATGTAATGTGAAATGTTTATTAATTAAATGTTTATGAATTCATTTACTAGTACTGAAGGCGTTCATGGCAGCTCTTGTAGATTGATATCAAGACGAAGACATTATTAATTAATTCATTATCATGAGAAAACAATCTCTGGTATATGGAGATAAATTAATTAATTAACATGAGAAAACAACCTTTGTTATATCGAGATAACGACATATTATGTCGAGATAACAGTGCATAAAAATACGAAAAATCCATGACTGTTCTCGGCTTCAGTAGATAAGAAATAAAAGGGCTGAAAAACATTTTGACACAGTTTAAAGTGACCGAAAGAGACTTATGTTTTACCAAAAAATTGGTGCTTTCTATGGAAGCCGAGAACGGCCATGAATTTTGCCCCTTTATTATGCACTGTTATCTTGTGATAACGACTTATTATCTCGTTATCTTGATATAACAAAGATTGCTGTCACGTGATAACAAATTAATTTATTTCCTTACCTCCATATAACAAAGATTGTTTTCTTGTGATAAATAATTAATTAATAACGTGTTCGTCTTGATTTTAACCTACAAGAGCTGCCACGCACGGCTTCTGTAGCCAGCTGTAGCTGCAGCTTACCAGTAAGTTACACTTCACGTTAGTCTGTTTTCTTGACTGGGCTTGTTTTACCAGTTAGCAGATGAGAGGCTGACAAACTCTCATATCCAGCTGCTTGAGCTAAGGTAACGTAATTGTAGGCTAGCATTAACTTAGGAGTGTAATGTCTAACATAATTAAACGTTTATTAATTCATTTATTATTACAGAACACATCATTAATTAATTCGTTATCACAAGAAAACAATCTTTGTTATATGGAGATAACAGAATAAATTATTTCGTTATCACGAGAAAACAACCTTTGTTATATCGAGATAACGAGATAATTAATTTGTTATTAAGAGAAAACAATCTCTGGTATATGGAGATAACGAAATAAATTAATTGGTTATCACAAGAAAGCAACCTCTGTTATGTCGAGATAACGAGATAATAAGTCGTTATCACGAGATAACAGTGCATAAAAAGAAGAAAAATCCATGGCCATTCTCGGCTTCTGTAAATAAGAAATAAAAGTGTTGAAAAACATTTTTACACAGTTTAAAGTGACTGAAAGAGACTTTAAAACAATGTTTTACTGAAAAATTAGTAGCTTAGGGACTCGACTTACACATGTATAAGTGTTTTATTTCACATATATCATCATGTATAATATATATTTATATGTATTAAAGGTTATTATGATTACTGATGCATTAATATTAATGTTAAGCTTGAATTTATCTAATTGCCATTACATGTGTTGGTTAAATTCATCAATGTCAATATATTATATATTGTATTCTATATATTATATTTGGTTGAAAGGTGTGCCTCGTCGAATTGTTTGGACTACAATGATACCTTTAATAAATTATTTCAGAAATGCTTTCTGCGAGCATTGTCCACCGGGGCCACCACAGTCACGTGCCCACCAGAGCCAATCACTGCAGAGCTTACGTCCATGACATACCTTATAACAAGCAGATTTATACCTGCAATGGCGGGAGCTGGACCGATGAGACTAAACGAGTCCGGACCGAGTCTGTTCCGGTCTGAGGATATCCGGAAGACAACAAAGTGGAATCGGAATCTGTGGATGTGTAGCTAGCTACTAGCCCAATCCTATGGCCCACCTCCCGAGTCCACGGACGCACCGGCAGGTCCAGAACCGGACTTAAGGTAAATACTGTCCGCCACGCTTTTTCGCGAACATTGCCGTCACGCTTGCTTTGTGTCTGGTGCAGGAAGAAACGGTACAAACGGGCTTTTGTCACGAAAGTGTCCCCAAGCAGCAAGTTTGGTTGTTGAATAACAGGAAGTTGTGGGAGGGACGCCGGCGGTGATACAGACAGAGACAGAGATGGCGAGTTTTGAGAGTTGAGAGATTTGTAACATATAGCGTGTTTGGATTGTATAGTTAGTATGTTATATAGTGTTTAGTGTAGTGTGTGTTTAGTGTGTAGTGTAGTCGTTTTTTGTGTTGTAAGTCAAAACAAGGAGGAGACTGCTGAATGTGGAATAGGCAGGAATGAGCTGAGGAACCCTGAGCTTGAGGCATTGCCTACATTTAAATGTAAATAGTTAAATATAACTTTGTAAATTTAAAAAACGTATGCACAAATTTAACAAACAACAATTTATATTTGCATTATCACTAATGCAATTGTTCATTAAACATATTTGTGGTTTTCACAGTAAAAAATTGAACTTTTTCCTACTCTGATGTTATGTTACTGTGTGATTTTAAGTCCACAGTGTTAATATAGTGTGTCAAAATGAAAAAATAAGTGTACAGTTACACATGTGAGGTTGTGCTAAAAATAATGACACCAAACAAGGCAACGTAAATAGTTTTTAAGGTGAAATATACGGCAAAATCAAAAGTAGTCAAAAACAGCCAATCATATCCCTGATGTCCCACCTTCAAACACAACCTCATTTAGCCATCCATGAAAAAGCTACTTAATCTCCCACTTTTCTATAGGAATACACACTTCCTACGGTTAATGCACTAAGTTAGTCTGAAAAAAGTAACAATTTATTATATTTGTAAATCAATGTTGCACCTCAAAACTGTACTTTATCAGAGTACTTCCATTCCACCACTAATCACAGGCCTGTGACAGAGAGCTGCAGCAGCCTCACTGTTTCTGTAGTTTTGATTGTGTCTCATTGTTAATTATTTTTTGGAAGTTGTCATCATGTCATGTCATTGTCCGTAACCGCTTATCCCTTTCCATGGGGTCGCGGGGTGTTGCTGCTGGAGCCAATCCCAGCCTTGTCTCAGGGCGAGGGCAGGGTACTCCCTGGACAAGCAGTGGAGTCTCCAAGATGATATCTACCTGTGGTGAGTGAGAACATGATGAGAAATAGTGACAATTACAACACTGATTCTGACACTGTGTTCATTAGTGATGATCTGTTGCTTTTCTATAGGCTTCATATTCATTGACTGCATCTCCAATGGGACGCACATATAACAGTGGATGTTTGAAGTCAGTAACACCCTGTGTGATGAGACAACAACAGCCCATACCTCCACCACTGAGGATAAGGAGCCTGGCATCACAGTGCTGACTGTACCAACAAAGCATCCAACAGCCCCGACCAGGATCACAGTAACAGAGGCGTCCACTCACTAATCAAACCGTTGCTTCCTCCAGCAGAGATGACCCATGGTACTAAAGTAATTGAAAACCAACCCCTGATTTTTGTGTCTCTTTATCTGAACAGATCAGTTCCTGCTCATACTTGGTTTGCGAACAGCTGTGGTGATTCATATATTAGTAGGGATCACTGTCTATTTTGTTTGGAAGAAGAAGAAATAGGAGAAAGCTGAAAGCTCTGCTGTTCCTGAAGAGATAGACTACGAGCACTCTGTTGTGATGGTTGATATGAGAAGTTCTGCATCTGAACTTTAAGTTTCTGAACCAACACCTCAGTGTCGCCTCTCAGCTGCTGTGATTGGACACAAGTCTTCATGGATGTAAAATTGACATTATTAGAGTCAAAAGTATAATCTCTTCTTATTCCTCTCAAATTCACTTCTTAGCAGCTTGCAATCACCTTCCCATAATAAGTCTCTGAGTGTTTTCTTCATTTGTGTCACTGTGGAAGCTCTGATTGAACAAAGGTTATGTGTTGTGACTCAGGTTCTATGATCACAAGTGGAACTGTCTGACTTTTATGTTTCATATATGTTTTATGTTTTTCTTCACAGAAAAAAGTTGATGTTTATGGAGATAAACTGTGTTCACTTTTTAGCTGTATATTCTAAAAATGTTGATTTGGTATCTTAAAGAGCACACTGTCATTTTATGAGCACATTCACACATGTGATTTAAGTGCTTGAGTCTGAAAATATTTAATTATGTGAATAATCTATTGTTTTTTCTCATCTGATCATGATTACAAATATGTCAATTCTGTCACTGATAATAATGTAAATAATGTCAATTATTTTAATCAAGCTTCAATTTACTTCTTTTATTGTTCTGTGTTCAAAACCTGTCAGTCAGTCATGTGACATCAGTCAGTTCATGAAAGCTTCCTGTATGTTGACGTTCTGATCATGAACTGTTCCTTTAATGACAGCTGACACCAGATTCATCGTCAGTTTTAGGTGTGAGGTTTCCCTCTACTGGTTCACAGAGGTAACTGTTGTTGACTGAACAAGTTCAGCATCTACACACAGTACATGGTGGCTGGCATACGGCTTTAATATTGTGAGCAGCCAATAAACACAGATAGGAGGAACAAACACACTGTTGTTGTGTTCATAACTGCTGCACCTGTGTAGAGCTATGCAGTGTAGACAGGAGCCAGACATGTTGTCACTGGTGTGGATTTCTTTTTACAAAAAGAACATAACACAAGGAAAAAGTCTTATCACAGGTATGGAATATCAAATAAACCATTAAACGCAGGAAAAGTACTAATCAATTAAATATAATTAAGGAGCTTTACTGCTCAAGTTGCTTTCCTAAAACAATCTGCTCTCTAGATATTGAGTGTAAATGATGCTTGTTTGTGTATAATACTGAACAGAAAGTATCTATAGAGCTGTTAATGTCTTAAGAATTCTTAATAAAATGTTCTGCCTCTCTAGACATTTACTATTTGTTGCTGCAAGTGTAATGTCAGAATGATTTCTGTATTTACGGGCATCAAGCTTCATGGAACAGTGGTCAGTGGAGGACAACAGACTCTAATGAAAGGACAGAGAGAGGAAAATGACGTGAGGAATCATACACATGAGCTTCAAACCTAGAACATTACAGAGAAATAGCTCCAGACCGCTGTGGGCCAACACAAAAATGTGGTTAAAATGTTTTACACTATTTACAATCCTGACTGGGTGAAATTTTCACTGTGGACAAGCCAGCCGTGGTTCACCTTTGCTTGGTCAAATTAGCTGAACCTTTTTTTCTAGTGCGCAAATGCACTTATGTTTATGGTAGTCGTAATGAAACCATGCTGAAGAGCTGCTGGGAGTGAATTTGGGTCAGACTGCAGTCTCGCAATCAGACCCATCAATCATACCATACTTATACAGTAATTAACTGAAGCCTTCAGTTTATTACCAGGAAGAATTACCATGAGATCCATTCAATATGTCTGATTATTGTTGTTGTGACTACTGAGGTCAGGCAATCCTGGATTAATCAGTCCAATAATGGCAAACAGGAGACATAGGAGCTGGCTGAAGTTCAGGAAGTAGTGCAGCTGTGCAAAAAGCTAATTGTAGTTTATAAGTGGTTGACAAGTAGTGATTTTAGCTTTCTTGTACACCTGTCTTAAAATGTAAGGGACACTGGAGCTTGGTTGGGGTGGTGGGACTGCCCGCGGCAGGCGCCAGAAAATTTCCCTTATTTACAAATCCAAAACTTGACAGATATGCTCAAACCCAGGATGAAAGCTGGGACTCTGTTCACTGGATGCCTGCTCTACCAATTGGGCTAAAGAGCATTTCTCAATCTTGCACAAAATAAGTCCCGCCCACAGATGTTATGAGGAATGCAGGTGGTGTATGCCAAAATGGGCGGTCTGGCTCGTTTCTGCGTGAAGTTAGCGCATTTCCCCCCAAAACTGTTGGTGCCTGTATAAATGCCTGAGCGACTTTTCACTCTGGTCCGAATTGCTCTTCCTTGAGGACACGAATACGGTAAGTAAACTGCTCTACACGAATCTGCTTTATGTGTACAGTTAGCTGCTCAGTACAGGTGTATTCATGTTTGTTTATGAGGTGTACAGCTCACTTATTATGTATGGATCTCAGGTAATAAGCCAAGGTGATGTTCCTTCATATATCAGAGAGCTCTACATACCGTCATGCCGGCTAAGCCCAGCAAGTTCTACATATGTGCAGGTTAAAAGTGAGCCAGCCTCCCTCTCATGCTGGTGAGATTTGTTTTTACCTCAAATGTTTCTGAAGTAACTCTCAAAGGGAAGCTGAAGACATCCCATTTAACTGTTAAGTGTTGACATAAATTCGGCTCCAACATAATCCTCCCATTACATCCAATTAACATGCTACGCTATGGACGTTATGTTTTGCTCGGTGCATCAAACTCCATTGCTCCATCCGTTTTTTTCTCTGCCCTGTTTATAACATGAATAGCACAGTTAATTAAATGTAGGTCACATTCTCAAAACAAGTCAGTAGTTTTGGTAAAATCGGCATGAAATCTGGTAACATTTGCTGGTCAGTTGAAGTGAGTGGTTATGCTAGCAACAATGTTCAGCCGAAACATTAAAACAACTGACTAGTGAAGTGAGCATTGATCATCTTGTTACAATTAAATGTTCTGCTTGGAAACTTTGAGTACTGTCATTTCTCTGGAGCCTCTTTGACAGACACCACCCACCCAAACACTGTTCATACCAACTACACCCCGTCATGGCAAAGAACCCAAGGTGTCAAACTGGCCTCCTCGTCCTCCAGATCCCAATCCAGTTGAGCATCCACGGGATGCGCCAGAACCAACTCCCATCCATGTTGGGGCCCCCATGGATTGTTCTTGGCTCAGACTGCATCCAGCGGAAGCTCAGTTGGATTGAGATCTGGGGAATCTGGAGGCCAGGTTGACACTTTGAGCTCTTTCCCACTTTCCTCAGGTCATTTCTGAGCAGTTCTTGCAGTGTTGCAGGCGCATTGTCCTGCTGGGGGGGCACTGCCATCAAGGAGTGCTGCTGCCATGAGGGGGTATTACTTGGTCTGCAGCTGTGTTTGGGTGACTGGTGTTTGTCAAAGAGACATCCACATGAGTGCTAGGACTCATGGTTTCACAGCTGAACACGGCGTTGAAACACAATGATCAATGTTATTTATTTCACCTGTCACTGGTTCTAATGTTGTGGCTCTCATTGTATACACATGTTAAATGCTCATTACAGTCCTCAGTACAGCTGGACTCTGGATGGACACACACTGACAGACGCTCAGCTCCTCTCTGGAAATAGACAGTAACAACATCACTCTGAGACTGGTCTGCTCAGTCAGCAATCACGTCAGTCGAGTCTCCAAGGAAGAAATGATGTCTACCTGTGGTGAGTGAGAACATGACAAAAAATACTGATAATTCCAAGACTGATTCTGACACTGTGTGCATCAGTGATGATCTGTTTCTTTTGTACAGGCTTTATATCCATTGACTGCATCTCCAATGGGACACACATATCACAGTGGGTGTTTGAAGCCAGTAACACCCTGTGGGTTAAGTAAACAACAGCCCACACCTTGACCACTGGGGGTAAGGAGCCTGGCATGACCATGATCACAGTAACAGAGGCATCCACTGTGGGTAAGAAGAGTAAAAAAATATGTCCAAAACTCACTCAAAACATCACCAACACTAATCAAACTGTTGCTTTCTCCAGCAGAGATGACCCATGGTGCTTAAGTCAAAATCCACTCCTGATTTTTGTGTCTCTTTTTAAACAGATCAGTTCCTGCTCATCTGTGGTCTGCGAACAGCTGTGATGATTCTCATTTTAATTGGAATCGTCGTCTATTTTGTCTGGAAGAAGAAGAAATACGAGAAAGCTGAAGGCTCTGCCGTCCCTGAAGAGATGGACTATGTGAACTCTGTTGTGATGGTTCAACAGAGAAGTTCTGCATCTGAACTTTAACTTTCTGAACCAACACCTCAGTATCGCCTCTCGGCTGTTGGCTCTGTGTCTTCAGGATGTGAAAATAGTGTTTAGAAAGGAAATTTCTTCTGTTTTGTTTTTTTTTTTTTTAAATTCCTCTCAAATTCTTTGTTTTCTGCATTTGCATCACTAAAAGCTCTGACAGAATAAATGTTATATATTGTGACCCTAGTTCTATGATCAGTGGAGTGGAGCCATCTGACTTGATATATTTTTGACATTTTTGTTTATGATTTTGAGGTGAGTGCTTTTTGCCTTTGTATTGGTTCTTGTCTTAGTTAATCTGTATATTGTAAAAATGTTAATTTTGCACCAAAAGCATGTCTTTAACATTGTCTTTTAAAGCATTAAACGGTCGTCCTGAAAAGGACACTAACAGTAAACCTGCGACAATATCATCTCCACCTGTTGCCATTTTCAATGTCGGCTATCAATCACAACTCGCTAGTTAAGATAGGTCTCGCATGACTGAGCATTGAGCAAGCGGGCCTTCTGACCATCCAAAGGACGTGAAAATGCCTACGTCAGTAGACACCTGCTAGATGGCCTCGATGTTGCCAACTCGAAATCTGATTGGTTAAAGCAACAGTTTCATTGCTACTTACTTTAAGCTACAGACCCCAGCACTATCGATTCTGGAGGTGTCAAGGCAGATTTCTTTGACCCTGGCAACACATGATGGCTGAAATATGAGTGGATAGAATCTCTAACATAAACATACACTAGTGGAAGCAGCGCAACTAAAAGAAAAGCTATGAAATGAAGAGAACAGACTATTGGAAATAATTTAATACATATTCATGGAAAAAACAAACAAATATAAACATAAGCCAGTGATTCTGATAGCGTTTAGGCCCAGAGACATGGGGTTCCATACTGAGAAGGCCTTGCTGGCCCTGGCAGCCCACCACTGCTTTAAGGTGATATGTCTGTCTGTCTCTCTGTGAACACATTTTGTCAGTGTTGTAATACCGTAACTGTGCAAGATGCAATCATGAAATTCTACAGGTGTGTAGTTGAGATCAAAATGAAGGTCGAGGTTGAAGATGGATGTGATGCAACCCTTGATCACTGTATACTCATGTGACTCGTGTAGTTATGACTACTGAGCACTCATGGGTCGATAGGTTAGCTGCTGTGATTGGACACGAGGCTTCATGGATGTAAAAATAGATTAGAGTCAAAATTATAATCTCTTCTTATTCCTCTCAAATTCACATCTGAGTAGCTCACAAACACTTTCCCATAATAAGTCTCTGAGTAAAACGTTTGACTTTTTAGCTGTATATTCTCAAAATGTAGATTTGGACCAAACTGAGACCAAACTGTCATTTTATGAGCATATTCACACATGTGATTTAAATGTTTGAGTCTGAAAATATTTTATTATGTGAATAATGATTTTGTGTTTTTCTCATCTGATCATAATAACAAATACATGTTAATTGTCTCTGAGTAATAATGTTAATACTGTCAAATTTATTTTACTCAAGCTTTTGTTTGTTCTGTATTTAAAACCTCTCAGTCAGTCATATGACATCAGTCAGTTTATGTAAGCTTCCTATATGTTAACATTTTGATCATGAACTGACATTTTTATCTTTACGTGTGACTGTCCATATTTAACATGTATTTCTGTTATATATGAGGAACTGAAGTAATGACTTGTGTTGAAGAATCTACTTCTTTGTTAAAGCGTAAATGACACCAGATCAACCATCACTCAAAGCAACAATTACATAAACCAACAATTGATCAATTAATAACATTTGGATCATAGCCTCAACATGAACATCATACTGTTTCCAACACAGATGAGGAACTCCTATGATCACTTGGCTGGTTTCCTTTACCATCTTATAATTACCACAGGAAGCATTCCTGTTATGTCTGAGGATGATGTTTGAGGCGATGCTGTTATAAAAGACACATAAAAAGTCCTGATGATGATACTTAGACTTCACTGTGTTGAGTTTTTCACAAACAGATTTTCATATAAGTGCATACAAACATCCTGAGGATTGAAATATTACCTGTCGGCCTAAAACTGCTTTATGTTGACAGAAATAGTTCGTCCCATTTTGTGAATTATTGTGGATTTAATTAGTTTAAGTTGATGCAGTGTAACACCAAAATAATAGTTATTTCACAGAGCATTTGATCCAACACACGTCTAAGATCTTTATAGTTATTAAAACTGTGTAACGTCAAGGTGAAAATTTAAAGCAACATAACATGAGTTGACTTGTTTTACTTTTTCAGTGAGTTCATTATTGTGTTAAGCTTAAAGGACACAACAATATGTTTCATATGAGAAGAAATACATTTGTCAAGCAGATGACATCTTGTTTCTGAAACTTTTACTGTTCATAACTCTGTAATTATTGAACACATTAACTCAGCTTCCTCTTTCACCTCCACACTGTACTATTTTAACAACACCCTGCTGGGTCAGCGTTTTCACACCATCTTATGTGAGGTAGATCGCTATGAGAATACATTTCAGGCTGCTCACTTTAAGATCTGCATGTTTGCTGTTAAATAAATTAGGGTTGTTTTTTTTTTCAAGACTCTACTGCACACATTTTTAAGAAACTTTTTGATTAGACAATTTTTTTTGCTGTTGTGAGATCAAATATCTCTCTATAAAAACAAGGAATCTCTGTCTGTGTGTCTGTGCCTCAGATACTCTGCAGATCAGGATCAGACTGATCTGAGATTTTCAACATGGCTGCTGTGTGGTTTAAGGGTGTGCAACGTCTGATTTGTTTGGACGTGGATACTGTTAATAAATTATTTCATTAAGTATTTACCAATTCCGCTAGCATTGTCAACCATAGCCAAGTGCGCACCAGAGCCAATCACTACAGAGCTCACCCCCATGGCACACCTTAAGAAACAAGCAGATTTATACCTGCAGCAGCACAAGCTGGACCGGGATTTTGCAAACGATTTGGTGCCGTTTTGTGCATCTAAACTGACTGTTGTAGTTTGGCACATCTGTGCCAAATTTGGCGCTTTTAGATGAATTTGCACAAAATGACCTATTTATTTGCTTAAGGCCCACAACTAAAAGAAGAACTTGCTATACTTTCCAAAAGTTAAGACCACCAAGAAGAGGAGAAGGAAGAAAAAGTTACACTTTCCTATGTGCTAAAATGGCCAAATTTAGGCATAGCTTGTGCAAGAGCACAGGAGTTACCCATTCGATTACAGTCACATTTTCATCTGTACTGCTGACCTGGCTACAGTGGAGGTGGTTTTAAGAAAACTTAAATCTATTTCTTTAAAGTAATCTGACCAAACTCTAAGTCATGTGGCCTTTCTAGGTTTGATACATAATATTCTATATGACGGTACCAAATGACAGCAGGGTTAAAGACGTTAAATGTCAGCGCTACAGAAAACTGCAGCTGACTGGTCATCACCACTCCAAGCTCCACTTCCAAACAAATACTGCAAGCCTGTAGACACTAGAGGGTGACAATGATCTGCAAAGGAGCTTTTCTCTCAAACTGACACTCATCTTGTCCAGTCACAAGCACACACACAAATATCATGTGTTTTATCACTGACATGTGTCCAAATTTATACCATAATTTATGTCCAATAATAATAATAATAACAATAATAATAATAATAATAATAATAATTCAAGACAATGATGTAATGTAATATTAAATGCCCTGAAAACATGATGTTCAGATTTTGGGTCTATGTTGTCCCTCACTGTTAAGTTTGTCATCCCAAAGCTTATAACACAAATAATCAAATAACACCCTGCAAGCCTAAAGTTAAGGATTATAACAATGATTTAGTTTTTGAAGAAGTCAGACTTGTCTTGTTAGATCAGGAGGCAGCTGTGTTTCTTTGAACTCCAGTACCCCCGTGCAGCCTCACATCGGAAGATGTTGTCGAAGATGATTCATTAACCACCAGTAGGATATTTTGTAGAATATGCTACACCCTGCACACTTGCTGCAAGCTCTTCTGTCAGAGAGAGACACGGACAGACATTGGCATTGAAATACAGTAGAGTATTTTGAAATGAAAAACAGTGAAACAAAACCCGAACATCCACAAGGTTATCACCTTGCTCCAGGTGATGACAGCTGGTGAGTATAAGATCTGTGTTTTTTTAGTTATCTGTAAGTAACAGCGTGTGTGATTCATTAGATTAAATTCAATTAAAAAAAACAAGGTTACTGACAAGTTTATGTCTCAGATATGAATGAACAACTGTGCAAGTTCATTTTTCAAACTCAACATCAATCCATTTCTGAGACTTAAACTCCTCAGTTGACTCTCTCCTCTTATTAGCACAGTATAGCCTTATAGTAAGCCTCCAGAATGCAACAGGCGATGGCTCTGGTTAATCTCTGTAGAGAGCCACTGAGAACGCATAAAGTCACATCTTTTGGAATTTAGCTGAAAATCTGCCTCAAGTCCTTCACAAAGAAATGTACAGCCCTGCAGCATTTAACACTTGATTACAAATTATCCAGAGGTTTGTACAGGCAACTGAGAGACAGGGAATGTCTAACTAGATTGTCAAATCAACTAATATGGTGACAATATGTCAATATTCTGCTCACAACTTGTTTCTACAACCAAGAAAGCTATTACTACAATATAACAATAGGTGATAAAAAAAAACAAAAAAAAAACAAAACGTTATGTTAAACTGAATGCGCTCATCAGAGCACTAGACTTTGAGGAGAGACTGTGGGGTCCTCACGGACTGCATACATTTGTGAAATCATCTGTGTTGAAAATAGCAAAATACCATGGTGGGGGACTGTGGATGTTGGACCTCAGGGTGCCTGTGAGGGACAGAGACTGACGCAGAGGGAGGGAAAGACAGGATCATCTTGGGTCACCAGCTGTGTCAGGAAAGATTATTTTGTCGCTGTGAGGAATTGTTTACCCCCTCTAGTATTAGCCCAAGTGACTTTAATGCCTTCCTGTTTTTGACATTCTCCTCAAATCTTGTTACAGTTGTGTATAACTATTCACTTTGTCATTTCCAGAAATGTGGTTTTATAACATGACATATTTTGTGGCTCACATTGTCAGTTGCTTGCAGAATATTTGTGACTCAAAACTCATAGTTGTGAAATCGGGATCACTTGCTGCAGCATTTTGGTCAACTAAAAGCAAAGGGAAACAGCAAGTCTCAATTATTACTAGCTTGCTAACCAGAGAAAATCATCAACAGCAACAACCGTGCCAACTCTTCAGTTCAACAGTTGTCAGCTGTTCAGACTGCACTGCACTTTTTTTTTTTTTTTTTGTCACTTATTTTGTTAAGGTGCACCACTCAACACTTCACGGTCTTGTGTGTGGGATTTGAATGTTTTCATAAGCCTTTGGTAATTCACAGTGGAAGTAAAACATACTGCTGCTGCACACAGAAACCCATGGCTCCACCCCCATCAGAAGAACAGTAACAAGCATGTTTCTCAATAACTGTGATTTAATGTTAAATGTTAAAAATGTTACCAGTGTTGGAAAATGTTTTTGTGTGTATTATGTCATCCTATGGAAAAGTGGGTCAAGCAGGAAGAAGAGAGGAAGTTTCTCTGGCCTGTGTGCCGAGCTGCGCACTTTAATTTCCTTCCAAGCCTACTTCATTTTGATAAATTGACCTCACAGTGAAATTAAGTGATTAATTTCCTGCCTCATAAAAATCCCATGAGTATGTTTGACCAAAACATAACCAGTTGTAAACCAGACCTGTGTTTTATGAGGGGGAGTTACATGCTGGAACTAATTCTTGGTGGTGGTCAGATGCAGTGTGTCCAAAAAAAAAACAAATTTGGTGATCTGCACTGTAGTAATAAATCCTCCACAGAAGTACTCTGCAGAAGAGTATAAACTTGTGCTCATCAAGAAATATGTAGCTCCATCATCCAACTCCCCCTATAATGCCAGACTGCCATTTTTATATTTTGAGACAGCAGTAGTGTGCAAACTTGAGCTCTCAAGGGGGGTTCTTACTAGATATCACGGTGTGTTAGGCCATGGATTAAACATACACTGGAACATCCCTTTAATAATCAGCTATGTATTACTGTAACTGCATAGAGGTATAGAATGTCATTATTAAATCAAATAACGGTCATTTTCAATAGATTCTCTGCTTGTGATTTGATAATAAACAGTAAACTCGTACTACCACCAACTTACCATGACAATTGCAAATGTAAATTTTCATGTAAAATTAACTGTTACCTTTAATTCCTCTACAGGAGAGACACGTCTTCTCTGAAATCAGTTGGAAAAACATAATACATATATCAGAATCGACATCAGCATTTGCCATAATTAGATGGAAAATATTAGCATATCAGACACCTGCATAAATCCAATACCATGCACCCCTTTAAAAAAACTAAACTCCCAAAACTTTAATTGCTCCTGTTTTAGGTTATCTGAAGTTGGCAAAAAAGAACTGGAGACATCTTTAAAGATGCAATGCGTAAGAATTTTTGCTGAAAACATTTTAAAAAATCAAGCGAAAAATTCTCAACTGACTGTGAATGAATAAAGTTTGAAGTCATGATGTCTGTATCTACTGAAGTTCACATGCTAACTAGATAGCTCCATCCTGTCCGATCCAAAGCTTCTGTGCTAGCAGTATAAACACCAACACTCCCTTGGTGCCCTGTGCTCCCGGTCCAGACCGCTAGATGAATGGCTTACTAAGCTAACTAACTAACAGCAGCCCTGGTTAGCAGAAGTTAGCGATTATCCTGGTGATTTGCTGCCCCCTCACTCTTTTGAATATCAGTGGTACTTGTGGTCAATTCTTACACCTTTTTTTGTACCTTTAAATTCACTATTGAGATATTTCACCACAAAGAAGCCAGAAAACAATGCTTTCATCCTCTGTAGACTATCATACTTGTTCAGATTTGTTTCCAAAGGTTTATCTGTCATTCTTCAGTGACAAGGTAACAAAACAAGAACAGTGACGGGAGGATAACTTATAAAATGTATTACAACACAGAGTTTCAATTACCTGTTAGAGAGAAGAGACAAGCACTCTCGGTGCCAGCAGTGATTAAGCTACACACACACACGTACATACGACTATCCCAATCAGACAGGCTTCTCATCGACACAAGACGTAAAGTTAAAACTTCATGACGCATGACCTGGGACTCTGTGTGAAGCATAAAATTCCATCCATCCATCCATCCATCATCTGTACATATTCTATGTACGCCGCTTAATCCTCTGCAGGGTCGCGGGGGGGCTGGAGCCTATCCCAGCTGACTTAGGGCGAAGGCAGGGGACACCCTGGACAGGTCGCCAGTCCATCGCAGGGCCGAAGCATAAAATTATCAGACATAAAACATAAGACAAGAAGACGACTTTCTATCTGAGTTTTGGCTGGTTCATGACTCTGTTACAATCATATAGGGCAGAGGTTAGGTGTTCATGCATTTGCATAGGATATCAGTCACATGAAGCAAGTTAGATAAATGTTTTTAAGAAATCATATTCAACAAAATAGTTCAAAAATTCATGGCAGTCACGTAATCCAAGTATCACAATATTAAAGTCATGTAACTTGATTACTTTCTGTTACATTTGGATAACCTTAACACTAAACACATGAATACATACCACAGACAGTAAACATCAATAAGATAACTTTTATTTTACTCTTAATAACAAGTATTGTGTATTCAGTTTGGCTGAAAACAGAGGTGGGGGGGCAATTGTTAAAAAACACACACTAAAGTGGCCTTTTGGGAGCCAAAACATGTGCTAAAGTGCCCTCTTGGTTGGCAAAACACACTTAACTTCCCCCCTTGGCTGGTTAAAACTTGATAAACTGCCCTTTTGAGTTGCAAAAACGCACGCTAAAGTGCCCATTTGGGAGCCAAAACGCATGCTGAAGTGCCCTCTTCAGTGGCGAGAATGTGCTGTATGTGCCCTTTTTTTGCTTTTTGCCCCTGTCCTTCAAAAATCTGTGCACACCACTGGCTCAACACTAGAGTGATGATGTGCGAGTCTCTTACATGCTTACAGCCTAGTTTATCAGAATCAGAATTTCTGTTATTTGATCTGCAAACAGGGAAATTTCTTCATCACAGCAGCCAAAGGACAGTAATATTGTAATAAATAAATAAGAATAGTAAAAAGTAAACAGTATAATAAAAAAAGTAATATATAGGAATAGATTCATATACATTGTGTGTGTATATATATATATATATATATATATATATATATATATATATATATATATATATATATATATATATATATATATATATATATATATATATGAAGGAGGATGAAGGAGCTGCCAAGTGCTGAGATAGTGACCAGCAGGGGGCAGGACTCCTTCACCTGCAGCGATGACAGCTTGTCCTTCATCCTGCTCTCTCCCACCACCTGCACTGGGTCAAGAGGGCATCCCAGGATGGAGCTGGCCTTCTTTTTACGTTTATCCAGCCTCTACCTACCTGTTGCTGAGATGCTGCCGCTCCAGCAGACGACTCCATCGAAAACGGCTGATGCCACCACAGAGACATAGAAAGTAAGGACCTGAGCTTCCCTCAGCAGGTGGAGTCTGCAGTCACGGCCTTGGAGGGTTTGGAACGCCCCAATATAGTTCCACAGAATAGAGGCCACCAAAAAGCAAGAAACAGCCCTGACAGTTACGCAGTCTAGTTACATGTATTCTTTACTCCCCTGTACAAAAACAAAAGTTATAGGCTTCAACGTAAATCGTGCATAGTCCGTTCAGATACTTACGTGTGGTGGCTGACACCCTGACAGTCTTCATCACCACTGCTGCCGTTGCTGCTACTGTACACCCGCCCTGTGTACTGTGCAGCCATGTGGTGCGTTCAACTGTCTCCGCCTTGAGTGGCTCATTCAGAAACACACAGACCGGCCCGCCCCCCGCCCGGCTGCCTCTCACCCTCTCTCCCTCCTGCTCTCTCTATTCGCCCCCATTGTCACACACCGCTCTCTGAAAGCCACCCCTCATGGGCTCACTCATGGTCAGAGCCGAAAAGAGCACTCGTCCCGGGGAAGACTAGACTTTCATTTGCCCTCGAAAGGCACCAGATGAATCCCGCCAACAAGCGACACATGGACGCATAACACAGAGGCACAGGCTACTGACGTGACGCGATCTTTTTCTCAGGTACCAGTCTCTTTACCTTCAGGTCACATGCATAGTTAGTTTCTACCTGTATCATTTTTTATGTTTTTTTTGTTTTGTTTTGTTTGTTTTTTTAATCCTTTGTGGGAATTATTTGTGTACACTTCTGTGGTGTCGTTTGGCCGGCAGGAAATAAAAAGGGTATCCTCGCAGCGCAGTGACAGCTGGGCTTTTGTGGCTGAACTTCTGCTTGGAGCTCGGAGCTCTAATATGTAGGCCAAAGGTTACCGGCTCTGCTGCAGGGAGAGAGAGCAGCTATTTCCCTTGTTTAGTGTACACCTCAGGCTGCTCTGTGATCATTACGGCTGCAAGCTCACATTGTTTCACACAGTGCAGTACTCCTGTGCAAATATTTGGACAGGCTGAAGATCTTAAGCATTTGTTTGACTGACATGGATACATTGATTTTTTGCTGTGATTGTGTGTTTAGAAAATACAAGCTGTAAACATAAAAAAAAATAGTTGTTAGCAGCGTAATCCTAAAAGCTGTTAATGTTAATACACAGCAGAACAACAGAATAGAGCTCATGAATGTTAAAGATTTTGTTAAAGATTTTTTTTAAACCATACATGATCTGAAACTATTGACCTCAGTGATGAACAGCCAATAAGTGGTAGTGACCCGAATTTTTTCCCAACACTGCTTGTTTCACAAGGTTTGGTCACATTGTGAGTTATTTTTGAAATTGACACACTTCATCAGGCTCTTGAAGGTTTATGATGTGTCAGATTTATTTATATAATCCAACATCACAAAACACAAATTTCCCTAAAGGCGCTTTAATGATCTATTAAGATAGCACCTCTCTGAGAGGTATAGTAAGCCTGGTGTAAAGCATTTTTTTTCTTTGCCCTCCCTGGAATAACATTCCTGTGGGACTAATTTTTGATACCATATCTGCTCCACCGGCTTCAGCTAGACAAAATGTCTTCCAATATGTTTGTTAAACAAAAAATTGGGGTTTTCTGTCTGGTGCTCATCAATAGTACTCTACTTTTCAGGCCCTTAACGGCGTAGGGATGGCAGCTTTAGTCAGTCCAGTGCTGTGGTCCAGGCAGAATAGCAAGAAAACTGTTGGTTTTGAAATGCTGTCCTGAAATTCAGGTTTCCCAGCAGGTAATCCTGCTGAACTTTGTCAGAATTTGTTTATTTACAATAACAATTTTAGCAATGACATTCACATCAGCAAAGCTCGACCTTGTTACACATGTCAGAAATGGAAAAAACACACAGGAACAATATGGTGGCCTCTTCCGGTACTGCAGCTTAACAGTAAACAAGAATGCTTAGAAAAGTAAGCAGAGTAGGAATAGAGCCTTGGTTTTTGTCAGCTCTGCCTAGTTTAGACGCACTCTCTTGATCCGACTATCATTTTTGCCGGCCAAATGGAGAGAGGTTTACCTCAGTTCATTTGCATGAGCTACCATCACTGTACACTACAAAACAGTTTTTTTTTTGAAAGCTGGATTTATAAGTAGGGTAAAGTTTAGATTAGTCAATTTTTTTGCAGCACTTTCATTGAATTAGTCAGTGCTGCTTAGATCCATCCGTCCTTACAGCTACTGCAGTAGACTGTGTAAACAGGAATGTGCTCTGTCACAACATGTCCGGTTTAACAAGGACTGAGGGTTTAGTTGTAATTACGTGTGAAAAAACAAATTAAATCTGGTTTAAAACAATTATTTATTGTCAATGTGGTAACCTGTTTATTATGTGTTATTTGTGGACAACATAAAACATTTTCCACACAGTTATGAATGAATAAGACCCATTGTGACTGAATGTACTTTTCCTATGTTGAGCAGCTGTGTCCCCATAGAGTGTTGTGTCTTCCAGGACAACAATGACACCATTTATAGGATGTGAACTCAGGGGATGAAAAACAAGACAGTAAGACCATGAGCTGTGACTCAGTTGATTCCCTGGTTTGAACCTTACACCAAGGGGAGGAATGTCTCAAGTGAGCAGGAGGAGGGACGCCACCCTTGATGGCAGTAGTCAAGGAAAATGAAATGTCGTTGAGGACGACACTGAACCCCTTCAACTCTACGGGCACTGGTCCACGTCTCACCTCGCTATGACACACAGAAACGCTACACAGTTAATGCCATGATATGATCAAAACTAACTGTTTCGTTCAGCCGGCATGTTTTCGCAACGTTCAAAACTGTAAGAAAGTGGAGTGAAAAGGTTGCCATCATAGAGAGGAACAAGACGTGATGATCGTTCAAATATTGGGCACACTTTCGGACAAATGCTCTTTTTTTAATCACAGTAATCGTGTTGCACTCATTGTTCAAACAAAAAGTGACAAAGACAACAAGACATTTAGAGGAAATTTAAACTCGGAAATGTGTATTTACAATTTAATGATGTAGTATTACAAACTATTACAAAATATTTGTTTTTTCATAGCTGGAAAATAAGGTCCCCAGAACACTGTTTGAAGTTAGAAAGGTGGCAGATGAATATATAAATATAAACAAAGTGAAACAGCATGAATGTAAGTTGTCCTTTAAGACCAACTTGTTTATTCAGTCATGAAAACAAATCTTTCTCTTTTGATTCCTAAAACTACAAAGTGCACCTTTAATTGATGATTAATTGAAATAACCAGCAGATTACTCTAAAAGGACAACTGGCATGCCGCTCGATAGAGCATGTCCGTTTATCTGGATCGGCACCAAATTTTGATGAGGTTGATTCTGGGCTGAGACCCATCATCCATCCAAGTTTTGTGGAAATCCATTAAGTTGTTTTTGTGCTATCCTGCTGACAAACCAACCAATGTGCTTACAAACGGACACGGGTGAAACAACAACCTCCTTGGCCGACATAGAAATCTTTAGTTGCAGCCCTCAAAGTAATTTCAAGAGAAAAGAGGAAAGCTTGAGACAGAAGTTGTAACCCTCAGCAACATGCTCACAACAATAATCAACCATTCTCTGCGTAAAGGGAATGTCATAATGTTTGTCTAAAAACATGACAAAACTTGTCAGACCTCCTCAACTCCCACCTCAGTGCTCCTTGAATGCAGCGCACTGATGTCTTTATATTCTCTGAAGTACATAAGCATATTGGAGCTCTGACCTCATGTGCCCCGTCCAGACCAAGCTCCTTGGGGTCACTAGGCAGACCTTGTTCCATAATTTGTCTCAATGAAAGTCCCTGTGTACCAGGAAATACTCTTTGCCCGCACATAATTTATTGGATAAGGCAAATAGGACACAGTTATTTGAATGTTCTGTGACTTGCTTAAGCAACTGCCAAAAAAAGTTAAATCCTGTGACCAACCAGCTGGACCACCATTGGTAATACGCCCTTACGTCTGTGCCTGAAACAGGCGTAAAGCACAAGTGTTTGGGTTAGAAACACATTTTTGACCACTTGTAAAGTTTTCCATCTGACACAGCCTTTTTGTATCCTGTAAACGTTGTATATGGACTCCTCCTACACTCACTGTCTGCTACATGTCAACTTTATTATAAGCTTTGAGCACGGTGGATTTGTTTCCCCCTTTGTGTTATTTATTTTTGTTCTCATACCTGTACTTCTTAAATACCACACACAATTAACACATACTGGCAGCCCTCCGGTGTCGCTTTGTCCTCTCAGCGTATCTACCAAAAGATCACGAAAACACTTCAGGCAAGTTGTTTTGAGCATCTCAGGACATATATTTAACAGCATATTTTCCAGTCCATTTGCTTCACTCCCACATCACATCCAAGGCAGTGGCACAAAAGCAACATTGATGGAGGAATTATCCTCATGCCAAGCAGCACTGACCCTCTGTTGACCTAATACAGCAAGACTGCTGGCATTGTGTGGGTTTTGAACATTAATATACAGACAAAATCATGTAAATATTCCCGCTGTGGTGAGTGATTATGTCGTTAAACTGTTTACTTGCTACTGAAGAGTGAAATGTTGTGTTATTGAGTCAGCATTTGCCATGGAAAAATAAAATCCACAAACAACATCAATGATCATAGTTTATTAGAAAACAGAAACTTGTTTTTGCCTCTGCCTCTAAATCAATCTACACTGATCACAAATCCTATTGACTTCCTGTCCTTTCCTTGTTACAGTGCAATGGACAAGCCTTTCGGACCAGACGTCACGTTCACGTTGAATGATGGCAGGGCTCATCCTGCACCCAGCACTCAGACCAGAGGACAGTGGTCGAGCAAACTGGAGTTCCTCTTGGCTGTCGCAGGACAAATCATAGGCCTGGGAAATGTGTGGAGGTTCCCTTACCTGTGCTACAAAAATGGAGGAGGTGAGTTTCATTCAGCAAAATTGATAAGCAGCTACTGTCTTCACGAGTAAACATGCAGAGTGTTCAAAATACCTCAAACTTGATGGCAGTGAGAATAGATTGAGAGCTGCGATAGCAAGGATTTATGTCACAACAGTATTTGTCTGTTTGTCATCAGCAACAATGTGTAAATATTATTCATTTGAGGTACCCAACATTTGCCACACCGAGCTTTGTGTGTGACATAAGTAAACCATGAGCAGACAGACAAAAACAAAAGCAGCAAAGAGAGCATTTCTACAACTGTGATAACACGCACACTGCATTTAGAAACAAGCACTGCGAGCAGCTAAATACAAACTGAGAAACACATGTCAAAGGTGTCGTAAAGAAACACTTCAGAAACAGAAGGATGTCCAGACACAGCAACACATTTTTCAAATGAAACACACCCAGACTCTTGAACTGATGGTTGAAAATGATCTCAAAATGATCTTTCTAGTATAATTTGAGATTGAATGGCATTTGAATGTCATTCCTGTGGATTACTAAAAATGTTGAATCTACAACTCATTTGGTGTTTTTTTTCTGTTTTCCCAAGGTGTGTTCTTCATCCCATATGTGCTCTTTCTCTTTACCTGTGGCATCCCCCTGTTCCTCATGGAGACGTCTCTCGGCCAGTACACCAAACAGGGGAGTATAACCTGCTGGAAAAAAATCTGTCCCCTTTTTGAAGGTAAGGATCCGAAATAACTGTCCACGTGAAATCAAGTTAAATCTATGTAATTAAACAAAAAGAATGTTGCAGTTAAGACGTGTGACATTGAATTACTACAAAACTGTGATCCAATAATTTACAAAATGGTATTATGCCACTAAAATACTATTCATCTTATACTGATTTATTGGCCCTTCATTATGTAATTTGACTTTAAAGGTTTTCTTATGTTATGATGGTTTTGTTGAGTAATGTTTGCAGACAGAAATAAAACATGTCACCTGTTGTGAAAACACAGATTAATTCAGTCCCAAAGACACAACATGCATGAGTACCTGTATATGAACAACATGATCAGAGCCTGTATACATGAAAACTGTATACATGAGTTCTAAACGTAGGGGAAAAAAATAATGATTAATTGTGACCTCAAATCCTTCACATCACAAGGACATCGCATATTCATCTTGCAAGGCTTCAAGCAGTATGTTGATGTGTGGTTAAAAGTAGCCCATGATTGACAGGAGGTTCGTCTAATCACCTGCCAAGTATGTTTTATAATGACCATCCACTTTGTCAGTTTTTAGTGGCGCCTTTCCAGATGGTTTTGCTAATGTACCATCTAGTGCATCATATTCCTTGACTCCCTCAGGTCAACATGACTACCAGTGGTTAGACATTGCCTCCAGTGAGCTGTGACACATGGTCAAATGATTTACTAAACTGTCCTTCTCATGTACACGTGGCTTCAAGCACACATTTCTATAGTAAATTCTACAACAGTAGAACAAGTTATCTTCACCTAGCTGCCTGTCTATATACTGGAAAAGTATATAGGTGTCTGTTCTTTGATGATAGTATATGTCCTTTTTCATAAAGATTTTCAAATTATAGTAGTATTTGTTCCATGCTTTTTTATCTTATTTCACTTGTTTCATGTAATATCTTGTGTGAATGTGAAGTAATGTGCATGTGTGCTCATTTTCTCATTTGCACAAACCTAATGCATTGCTCCATGAACGGCATCATCTGTCTGATAGTCTACTGCTGCGGTCCAGACTGAAATATCTCAGCAGCCATTAACTACTAATTGACTGCTAGTTTTAGATTTTTGCACAAAATTGGTGCGAAACCAGAGGTTAAATCCTAATAACTTTAGTGATCACATTTGTGGTGTCAGTTAAACAGCCAGTGTTGGATGTATTACTGCAGAAACTGGTGCACACTGAAGATAAATCACTTGTTGATCCTTTAAATTGTTGCCATGCCAAATTTTAATGTCCAATTCTTTGTCGGAAGACCAAAGACCAAACAAATGCAAGGCTACCTTCATTCCTATCTACATTAGCTAGACAAGGCAAGATAAGACTCTTCACCTTTCACATAAATAGATATGACAAAGATGGATAATTTCAGCGGATGATAAACAAGCGGTATCCAGTAGTATGCAACAATCCAATACTAATATATACACATTGATAAAATATGTACATACAATTGCGCTAATTAGCAAATACTACCATGCTAACATGCTAAACTAAGAACGTGAACATGGAAAACTTAAAGTTGAAATACATAAGAATTGGCTGAAGTCTAATTTTGCTGCTAACTGTTGCTAAATGTAGCTGGTGTTAGCCTGTTAGCTTTGCTGGCTGTGAAGCCCACCTCTGAGGCCGAGCTCTACTATTGAATTATCCCCCTTTGAGGTAGAAAGTGGTATTATGAGACTGGACAGGCTGGGGCTAGCTGGTTAGCATGCTGTAGTCACTTTAAAGATTGCTTTGTAAGATTGTATCACTGTATTTACTGCAATAATTTACTTTTTCATTATTATTTTTAATCTGCTCCACATGTTTTCTATATATGTATAATTAAAGGGGCTATATGGAAGCAATTAAAGATGTACTAAAATTATCAACAGTTACAAGATAAAAAAAGTTTTGACCTCATGTCAAATATGTCAGTCTTGTGTTGCTTCGATATAAGCTGATGATAAAGTGCTAACCAGCCAGCCACTGCCTGTTGTGTCTCATATCACCACTTTGCACCTCAAGAGGTAATGATGAGTTTCTGTACGGTCTGGTTTGCTCTCCATACAACATGAGAGGATGAGAAATTAGCTACCTAACCCCCCTTAGCAACAAAGGAAGGAACGACAGTAGTATAGTAGCCCCAACATCTGTGTTTGGCTAGTGAAGTCGCATTTAGCACCTTTATTAAACTAGTGTTTGGCTCAGAGTAACGTGCTAAACAAAGTTTGTGACAAATATTTTATCCAGAAGTATTTGTTTCCTATTTCAAAGTGTTCGGCTTGTGATTTAAAGACCTTTTGTTTGTTTATTTCAGGGATGGGGTACGGCAGTCAGGTGGTCGTGTTATACTCCAGCATCTATTACATCATCATACTGGCCTGGGCTTTCCTGTATCTGTTTTTCTCTTTCCGATCTGAACTTCCCTGGGCGAGTTGCAGGAACAGCTGGAACACGGGTAGGTTCCATTACGTGATCTGACTGAGTAAACACACGTGGAAACAGATTTTTAGGCCCATTTTCAAGTCTGGTTTTGGATCTGGAATGCAAAGTCCAGCTTCTGGAAACATTTAAATCTTGAGGTGATTTGCTCTGCCTGGCTTGTTACATAACATACTCAAAAATTCTTTCCAGACACATCTTGTGACATAAAGAATATGAATAAACACTTATGGTTTTCCCCAAAAGAGATCAGTAACATCTTTGACATCTTCTACTGAGACTTTAGGTGAACACAGAGAAACTGTGCTTATATATGAAACTAAATAAAATACTGGCACATTTTGCAGGCAAGACTAAAAAAGGAGGAATTTTAAAATGTGTGTGTGTGCCCTTAATGCCTGCGATCTTTGCAACAGAGACCTGTGTGGAGTTTGATCGAAGGGGTGATTTGAACTGGACTGTACCTGCGAATGCAACATCACCTGTGAGAGAGTTTTGGGAGTAAGTATGAGTCAAAAAATTCAAATATGAGAGTAAGCTCTGAGAGTGCCATTTGTAAATTATAACTGAGAATGTGCTTCGCAGGATACGAGTTTTAAATATCACAGGAAGTATCCACGAGATGGGCAGTGTGCGATGGGAGTTGGCTCTGTGTCTTCTGTTGTCGTGGATCATCTGTTACTTCTGTGTCTGGAAAGGAGTAAAGTCTACAGGGAAAGTAGGATCATGTTTTATGTTGTGTGCAAAGTATCAAACAACTCCTAAACTGTTAAAGGTTAACACGTTAGGAAAACAATTTTACTGGCAGACGTCATTCTCCTCTTTGCCACTTTCACAACAGCTTACGTAACCCTTGTTCTACAAGTGTAAAACAAGATGCCTTTCCACAAAGTTCATGGTTCAATTGGAAATGAAAGCTCACTGAAAGTTAATGTTAACGCTACCTTCATTCCTATCTACCTTAGCTAGACAAGGCAAGATAAGACTTTTCACCTTTCACATATATAAATATGACAAAGATGGATAATTTCAGCGGATGATAAACATGTTGTATCCAGTCCAACAATCCAATACAAATATATACACATTAATAACATATGTAAATATAATTGTGCTAATTAGCAAATACTACCATGCAAACATGCTAAACTAAGAACGTGAACATGGCAAACATTAAGTTACAATACATAAGAATTGGCCGAAGTCAAATTTTGCTGCTAACTGCTGCTAAATGTAGCTGGTGTTACCCCCCTTTGAGGTAGAAAGTGGTATTATGAGACTGGACTGGCTGGGGCTAGCTGGTTAGCATGCTATCTTCAGTTGGTATTACTGCAACAAAATACATTGGTGTCTCAATTTTATTGACATTTTAACATTTAAATGTTTTCAACTAAAATTCTTACATAATGCAACTTCAAATCAAGCTGTTTCAAACATCAGTTGTGGAGCTTTGTAGGACTGTGATCCCACAACATCCTTTCTTTCAACACAACTGTCAATGTCCACATTCTTTCCACAAATCAACCCCACCATGGCTCTTCCACAGGTTGTTTACTTTACTGCCACATTTCCATATTTGATGCTGGTGGTGCTGCTTGTTCGTGGACTCACGCTACCTGGGGCCTTAGATGGGATCAAGTTTTATCTCTACCCAGATCCGTCCCGCCTCTCTGACCCACAGGTGTGAGCACATTTCTCTGCTTACAGATGGTTTAAAATGATGTCTCTGAAGTCAATAGCTATGTAAAACATCAGCAAATATCCATGAAGTGGTTCTGTAGAGATGCCCGACAGGGTTTCAACACAAGGTAAAACCTTTGGTATTCAACGATCACATGTCTTTATTTGTTTTTCAGGTGTGGATGGACGCTGGCACACAAATCTTTTATTCCTATGCTATTTGTATTGGGTGTCTAATTGCACTTGGCAGTTATAATAAAAACAGCAATGACTGCTACAAGTAAGTGTGATATAACATCTATTAGTTTTTGTTTTTTTTAATGTTTGGATACTGTTGAGAGGACATACGCAAAACACACATAAAGAACAAACAATTGTCCTACAATGTGGTCCCATTAGCAGCTTCAGACAACAGTTAGAATTAAACAACATATATTAACCCGTTAGCTAACTTCCAAGCTAACATTGCAGTTCAGTTACATCTGAGGCGTTTCACTTCCAGGCTTGAAATGTCTCCAAGATGTGCTTTGGTGGCGATGTTCACTTGGAGGTGGCTGAATGCTAACGTTTAGAGTCTAGAAGTATCTAGAAGAAGCTCATGGGTTATCAAATATTTTTGTTTTACCTTGAAATACTGGTGTAACATCCCTTCAGATTGTCTTTTTGAGTTGCTGAACAGACAGGATAAAATATTTGTTAGATTCCCTGCATTTATTAGACTTGCAATCTGGCACACAGCAGTACAGTATTTGAGGTTTCCACCCTGAGCATGATGTCAGGGGAAAATGGCTGCTGATGCCTGCTAATATGGTCAATACCCATTTGGGGCAAGATATTTCAGAGTAGTTTATTCAAAGGGAGCCCCATCAGGTATTTGTTTCCTCCAAAAATATGGTGATTGAGGCATCAGGCCAAAAATGCTCTTGTCAGGCAAGATTATGAGTCACATCTGTTACTCTTAAAATGAGAACATCTTGTGATTGAATACAAATTAACAGGGTATAAAATGTGTGTACTCTTTGTCTGTAGGGACTGTGTGTACTTGTGTCTACTGAACAGTGGGACCAGTTTTGTAGCTGGTTTTGCAATCTTCTCTGCACTTGGATTCATGGCATATGAGCAGAACATGCATATATCAGAAGTAGCGGAGTCAGGTGAGATAAAGCAAATGTTATCAATCAAAGTGTGTGTATGTATAAACACCCAGGGGTCCATTTTCTTTCTTATTATTTTTTTCTGATTGCCTTGTTCTCACCGCAGGTCCCGGGTTGGCGTTCATTGCTTACCCTCGAGCAGTCGCCATGATGCCTTTTCCTCAGATCTGGGCAATCTTCTTTTTCATTATGATCATCCTACTGGGACTGGACAGTCAGGTTAGCTGGCTCTTCTTTAGTGCTCAGTAAATAAACATGAATAAATAAAATAATAAAATGCATATCTTGGTTTAAGAGGTGTGGCTGTCTCACAGTTAAGAAGGGATCATTTAATCACCTCTTTTAGGAATATTGTGCTATTGGACCCCTCTTGTTTGTATTGTGCACTGTATGTCCATGTGCATGTTACCAGAATACCTCAAAAGCGAATAACTGTGTTTTCATGAAACCATATCCATAAAGTCTAAATGTATGTATGCACCATGTGTGGAGTTATTGTATAACATAGAGGCTTGTGTTTCAGTTTGTAGGACTGGAGGCTCTCGCAACATCCATTTCTGACATGAATCCTTCCTTCTTCCACGTCGGCCATCGGCGTAAATTTCTCCTGCTCGGCATCAGCATCGCTTGTTTCTTCATTGGCCTTTCGATGGTTACAGAAGTACGATCGGATTATAATGTCACGCCGTCTATTTCACAACAAACCTTTTTTTTTTCTCTTTCTGGTAAAAGACAATGACAACAGCTGACTGAGGTCCCATTTTACACACAGGGTGGAATCTACATTTTCCAGGTGTTTGACTACTACGCCTGCAGTGGGATGACTCTACTTCTCTTTGCCCTTCTGCAGTCTGTGGGTGTTGCATGGGTTTACGGTGAGTTAATAAACAAGCAGGATGTCCCTGTTTTCTTTTTACTGGGATGGTAATTTCCCTCATTACAGCTTGTCCTTCTACTTACAGGTGCAGACCGGTGGTATGAAAACATTGAGGACATGATTGGATACAAGCCCTTACCTCTGATTAAGCTTTGTTTGAAGTACGTCACTCCAGTGATATGCGCGGTGAGTTGTGGTCAAAGTTGATAACATGATTGTAAACCGCTTAAATGGTTTTAGGTCGTTTAGGACTTCTGTCTTTAAGTTGTTCCTCTGTGACTTTTTACAGGCAACGTTTGTTTTCTCCTTGGTCAAATACACCCCTCTGAAGTTCAACAACACAATTGAGTATCCATGGTGGGGTTACGTTCTCGGATGGTGGTTCACTCTCTCCTCTACACTCATTGTTCCTCTCTTTTTGCTGTACAATGTAAGCGTCACCCCCGGTTCACTACGACAGGTGAGCTCTTTATATTTATAGGTCAACATGTCTCAGAAAAAGCTCTGTTTTGTTGTTGTTCTTTCATCAAAACCTATATTCTTCTTTGTCAGAGGTTCGCCATCTTGTGCACTCCAGCTAACGACCTTACTCTGAACAAATCAGAGAAGAAAAGTCTCGATGTGTTTGACTTGACCTCATCTCCTGACAGCGTGGTGTCCTAGTTACTCAACAGGATGAAGCATCAGGAGAAGCTTTTCCTCAGTCCAGCGGTCCTACTCTCAAGTTCCCTTTAAAGCAGTGCTTCCCAAACACTTGTGACACCTTGTGGCAGTCCCACTGTCCTTAAGGAATGCCTCAAAATGTATCATGATTGTACTTTTCTTCAGCACTACAAAGTTTGGTGGCTGATTCAACAAAAATATCATCAAGTATGATATCAAGTGCCATCATGTCCTTGATTCATCAGCTGATCTATTGATTTTTTTTTCTTTTTCTTTTTTTCTGATGAACTGGATTTCTTAAAATTTCAGAAAATAGTGGTACTTAAAGTTTCCCAGAGCCAGAGGTCACATCCTGTAGATGTCTTGTTTTAAAAAAAAAAAAAAAAAGTCAGCAACAGCACAGACATTCAGTTTTATAAAGCATACAAAACAGGCAAGAGTGAGAATCTGGAGCTAGAGATTTTGCTTGTCAATAAATCAATTGCAAATGATTATTCTATATCGTCCTCAAACCATGGATGTGGTTGGATGTAATATTCCATGTTGGATACACGTGTCAACCTCGCGCGTGACTGTGGTTTGTGGGAAACGTTAACTGCCAACAAACAGTAATATCCTGGTGACTGGGCTGTATTTGTCGATGCTCATTAAGGAACATCCAGGACCAAAACTTGTATCTGATTTTAATTTGTAATTCATTCAAGAAAACGTGTTATAAGAATATAAGTGTTTTTGGTTTGTTTTGCGTTTTAATTGTAACCAGGTTGTTAACTATTTGTGGTTAAGTAACACTGATAAACTATTGCCAAATAAGCCATACAGATTGAACACTGGAGTCACTTTTAGGTCGCTGTGAAAGACAAAAGTACCTTAAATTTCCAACTGTCAATGTTGATTCGAAAGAAGTTTGCGGTCCTGGGCACCGTAACCGACTGAGCTGCCATGTTGTCCTTACACTTCCATGTTTCTGAGCTACGCTGAGCTCAGGTACTGTAAATATGTGCATGCACTGCCGACACACGGAGGGAACAATTCAGCACTAACCAGATTGTGTTTGGCGTTAGAGGGTTATGTCATTTTAAGTTGTATTGTGATGAAATAAGCACCAACTGTACAATGAAAAGAGAAACACAGTGCACACCAATTGGCTGTTATAGTCAGAATCAAATAATGCTATTTTTCTAACAGTATTTTTTACTGTAGCCTCAATATTAAACTTGTTTAATTATAGTTAATGTTTATATCCTTTTGTATCCTTTTTTTTTTTTACATCATATATCTTTGGGATTTGTGTAAATGCTGGAAGGATCATACAAAATCTATATTTTCTTAAATAACATCTGTAATTTTTAAAAAAGACATTTGTGACAGAAGTTGTGTAAATTTCTTGTTTAGATGGACAATGTCACTTTTTATACCATCATTTGTCAACAGTAAATACATTCTGAACAACCAGTTAGTTAATGTTTTATTAATCAAAATGTTTGTGTGATTGGATGACTCATAGAGCTGGTTCATGATCAGTCAGTTTCATCATTTACATTCTGTTAAACAGTGTGCAATACATTATCTTTAAGAGTTCAAAATGTAGGTATTAATGTGAGTTATTATTACCTTACTTGAATTATGAGAAAGAATCAGCACCGTAAACTGTTGATCATTTGCAAACTTTCAGTAATAATCAGTTAATATTTTATTTTTTTGTAAATAATTGAAATGTTATCTGTTTTGTGAACACTTGAACGCTACAGCCCATTAAAGGAGTCACAAAGCATCAATCGATGTGTCCTTGAATGCACCAACACATGAATGTTTGGAGTAACAAAGCTGCAATACCACGAAACAGCTTAGTTTAGGACCATGATGACCTCCAAAAACTCTGATTCAGATTCAATTCCTGATCACAGCAGATGAGGAAAAAAATGTTGCTGCTGTTCGGAGCTTTCAGTCATATCACACAATCTCCTTTCTTGGATTTATGCTAATCTAGACAAACAAAAGTGTTCTGGAAAAAAAAAAAAAATCTTATCTGCAATTCTGTGACAACTGAGCAAACTGCCAATGAACATCATCATCATAATGATAATGATGATAATAATATAACCCAAGAATACCTATTATTCTTTGTGAGATTGTTTTCTTAACTGGTGTTTCCAAAGATAAGGACTTTTTAACTAAAAAAAAAAACCCAAACAAAAAACTGACTGCTCATCACCAAGGACTAGTGAGTGACACTGTGGAGCATCTTGCAGCTAATGAGCCAGTTGTTTCTGGTGTTGGTAGATGGCAATGGCAGAGGTAGATGTAAAAAATATATATATAAGTAAATAAAAAAGTGTATATTAGACTAAGATTCATCATGTGGACACAAACACGAGTGACATGATTGATCACAGTCAGTGGTCATGTTTAATGTTTATCAATAGCAGGCATTCAATCAAAGGGCGTTCAGTTCGTCCAACTCTTCAGTCTAAATTTCTCCCAGCTCCTGCACTGTTCTGCTCAGCGGTCGTGGTCACATCTCCAAACCTGCAGAGCCTGCTGCAGAGTTTTGTTTTCTTTGCCTGGATGTCAGGGTTTTCACTGGCCTGTTTGTGATCGGGTAGTATTATTGGCTATGATTTTAAAAGTAACTAAGTAGATTACATGGGGTAACTTAATTATGAGTAAAATTACAGACATGAAAATGTGCTTGTAGAAGTACGAGTACCCCAAAATGACTTATTACAGTCATTTAAGTAGCTGTAATTAGCCACTTACACTCCTGATAATTATATCCAGCATATGAGTTTAGGAGGTAACGCTGTGTTAGCTGCAGGTTTAAGATAACGTGACAAACATAATGTATAGCTGCCATGACATTAGCTCTGTTTTTTATTCACAATAGGAGTGAATTACTTGGCTTAACCTGATTGGGAACAATAACTGTCAGCATAAATGAAATGCTTGGATTCAAATTCATGTTCTACAAAGACAAACATAGTCAAATTATTCCTGTATCTGTATGTGTCTCCTTAAACACAGTGTTCCCTTCAGCTGATTCAGTGTCACATATGATACATTAAAACATTCTTTATGACAATAACGCTATGCTAATGTCAAAAGCAAAACGTCAGAGAAGTTGTTACACTGTAAAATGTTGACCTATAACTTCAAGAATGGCGTCCTTCTTTAAATGCAACTCTTAGATTTATTTAATGCTTGTAAAGTGCAAAAAAAATAGATAGATATATATAAAGAAGACATGAACAAAGGTACCTTGCAGAGTTTTTTCTTTTGTCTGAAAATATTTCTTTCGCATAAATGCCTGTTGAAAACACTGATCACATTTTCTCATTACAAGGTGAAAATCTTCTGAATACATGTAAACATTTTGTCATTTTGACAAATGCCGCAGTTAAATCTGCATTTTATCCTTTACTTTTATGTCAAAATTGTCCAAACTACTCCTGTAATTTGCGGTTATCAATGACAAATGTAGCACTCAAGATATTTTTGTAATTGACAATGGGGGATAAATATTCAGTATATTGTTAAACACAATTTATAACTGCTAGAAAAAGTACTTCATGCTCGTTTCCACTGTACAAAATGTTTGAATGTTAAGAGCCGGCGGTACTTGAAAACATTAAGCAATAAGCTGTTTAAAAACCTTGCTAACATACAACAATATATATTTACACACACTCATACAAACACATACACGCACGCACACACACACAGACACACAGACACACACACAGACACACACACTTACTTGACTTTTTTTTTCTTTTTTTACACAAAATATTTAAGACAGTTAAGGTTTTTCATTCTAAACCAGCCAATGTTTATAAAACATCACGATTATTGTCAAGATTTTAACGTTCCATGAAAAGATAACAGTGTTGGCTTGACAGTCACCAAAGTGCATCATTGTCCACAATCTACTAACATTCACACATTTAAGAATAACAAAAAAAAAAAAAAAAAAAAAAAATAGATGCAGTGAAATAAAAAGACAACTTTTTCAGGACTGAGGCGAAAAGAACTACATGGATATAAAAGTATGCAGCCGAGCACATTACCAGAGTTGAAAAAATTAATGAAACTTGTGAAAGAGTGAAAAATAAAAAGAAAGAAAATGTGGTTCTGATGATTTTAAAGCTTCACTGCAGATCAACTCTCTCGCTTGCACTCACAGAGTCAACGCAAGCGCATCAGTCGGCTCTGTCGAATACAAAGGTGAGAAACGGCTGATTTCATGATCAAATGCCTCTTGCGGCAGTCACAAGTGTGAGGATTTCTGACAGTCATCAGACGTAACGCTGCGCTGAAGATTGTGCCATGTTGCTTGAATGCAATTAGCTGATTGACAAATGTACAATGAGTGCAACAGAAGGAGAAACTTCGAGTCAAGCCCAGGCACTGGTACATTTCATTTTATATACATTTTAACTTTTGTTTTTGCTTTTTAAACTGAAGCTTTTGAAGCTTGGATCAGTTTACAAAAATGTTATTACCGTCTGTCATCACAGCCACAGACACCTATCATGGGTTTGATCAACTCACTATTTTACACTAGCTTCCCTGTTTACACTGCATGATGATGTGTTTAATGGATGAAACACAAGATTTCAACAAATAAGTAATTATCATGCATGTACTCATGAATAAATTATTTTAGTGCATGACCGTAGCAAAACAATTCTTCAACTTTATGTCAAACAAAAGTCTAATCTTGAAAGGTACTTGTGGAAATAATCTCTCTACACAGCATCTTAAGCGCTGTATCGCAGGCAGCTGGACTTGTTTCATTTCCTTGAAGACGTTTCACCTCTCATTCAGGAGGCTTCTTCATTTCTAAGGAGTTGCAGGCTTTTAAACCCTGTGCAGCAGTGTCCTTACAGAGTCGTTAAAGGACACGTGTGAGCTCTGAGTTTTCGAGGTGTTAGGGCCACTTCAAGGGACTGAAACAAGTCCAGTTGCCTACGATACAGCACTTAAGAGTTACCCTGCCATGGACGACCGTGAACCTTGATCAGCATCTCTATACCACAGTTTAGGTTCTGGTCGAGACATTTATAAAACATTTGGCTTCATAGGTAGTATCCCATTGATTCAGCTGTTACTGGCAGTAACCAAATACACTAAATAGTACAATTGCCAGAATGCCAGAACTCAAGTTTTGGTATAATTTAGGGTTAGATGGATTTGCCCCGCGTTTACTAGGAGGAATTCTGATTTTCAGTGTAGTTCCATTCCACTTTTCCTAGTTGTCTGAAACGCAGCAGAATGGTTTTGTTGGATGTGACCGATTGTTCGCTATGATTGGATGAGCAATGTGTGAAAAGAAATGTGTGAGGTGATGGGTAAGACCGAGAGCGTCATGCGGTCAGGAAGAGAGTGGCAGTGGCTGGAGGAGGGAGGGGCCGAGAGGCAGGGTGGGACACTTTGAACAGAGAAGTAGAAATAATCATGTTTTTGTTTCAAGCACCACTACGTTTAACAGGGCTTGTTACACTTCTTATTCAAAGTACATATTGCACGTTAAAAAAAATAGCAAGGTTTCAAGTCTAAATCCCAAACACCTCATGATACATGCATGCAGCTGCCCAAGAAAAGGCTTAATACCAAATACAGGTAAGGGGACAGTTTTTGGAATTAGAAACACACTATGGAGGCACATCTCAACTCTATTTAGTCGCCTAATGACAAATAACATGGAATTCCTCTGCTTTTGAAGAAATAAATTAAATTTTTATCAAAATATAGTGGGGGGCTAAAAGTGTTCACCAGTCTGAGCTCACTGATTCTGCAGTCCACTGGAAGCTGCGTCCTGGCAGTTGCACAGTCCGTGCGACAGGGGAGAAGCTGTTTGGCTTGCAAACGTCCCTGTTAACACTCTGCTTTATATGCAGGAATGGTAACGTTGGATTTTGGGATAAAGAGGTTTGGATTAGAGGCCTTTAAACGACTTTGTTCCTGCCTCTGCTCCCACGGCTTGGAAAGCAAAGAGAGGCATGTCTTTCTTTTTCTCCCTTTCAAATGTCGCCATTACGATGGACAGTCCTGACTCCTCCGCCGCCGCTTGGTGCCCACTTCACCGTTCATGCTGCTCCTCGTGCTGTCGTCCCGCCTCCTCTTCGTCTTACCGGTCTGTCGAGGAGAGATGAAGCACAAGTGACTACAGCAGTCTAAAATAAACTACTCTAAATAAGGCATTAGTCATATCACTGAAGAATTTCAATTTAGCATTTTGTGAGAATGCACCCCCTTAGAGAACAACTGACAATTAAAAATACATACACATTTTTATTGTTGTGTTAATATGAAAAAAATTGCTTTGCTAAATTTTGTTTTGAGATCATTTTTTAACAAAGCTCTAACAAAGAGGAGGATCCAAACCATTAGCTGAGAAATGGACCCATTGCTGAATGAACACTAGAGGGCAGCATACGACTGAAGGTGAAACAATAATGCACATGAGGACGATTTTCTATTAAAATCTTACCAAAACCTTTCGACCAATATGAATTACCCATATGAATATTATCTATATCTTTTAATAAAGAGCTCCTGCAAACAGCATTAAAGCATTTTGCAGGCCATTTGTCTGGTACTGTTGGGATGGGTCTCAATCAATTGTATCAATATTTCTCACCATGATGCACAAAATGGCTGACCATCACATTATAACGAAGTCTCCCAACCAAGTGAGGTAATTTGTAGAGTGGAATGGGAGTCTAATGTCGCCAGTGTAATTTATAGAGCTGAAATGCAACAACTGTGAAGTCCTGCAGCCTTCTGCTCTTTGTTATTCAAATTCTACATGTACAACAGCAAAAAAATATTTTGGCCATAAAAATGTTAAAAATGATTCCATGGCGTGTGTTTGTTGAGAGCCCAGTGTGAGAACAAATTATACAGTTTCTAGAATTGTTTCTTGAAACATGAAATTGAAAAGAAAAGAAAAAGATATTTTAAAGAGTGAAAAGAAAAGAAAAGAAAAGAAAAGAAAAGAAAAAGATATTTTAAAGAGTGAAAAGAAAAGAAAAGAAAAGAAAAGAAAAGAAATGAAAAACACAAATGAGTCAGGCTGACTGTTTGTCTACACTTAGCCAAGAACAGTGAGTTTACAGACCTTGGCATCCCGTTCTGCAAATTTCTGGAACATGTTGGCATAGGTCTTCTTGTCCTGCTCATGATGTTCCTTAATCTTGCTCTGGCAGATGGAAATCTGAGCACGAGCTGCTCGATTCGAGGGGTTGACTTGAAGCACTTGCTGAAAGTCTGCCATGGCCAGGGTGAACTCGTTGCGAAGGAGGCGAGCTTCCCCGCGGCGATACAAAGCCTTCTCATTGCTCTCATCAAGCTCGATCACCTTAATGCACACGCACAATTACACACATAGTAATTACCAAAGACTGTATCCAAAAAATATTTGGCAGCGAAGAGACATTGTCATAAAATGAAAACGTGTTTTAATTTGGACTTCAGCTCACCTTGTTGCAGTTCTCCACCACTTGCGAGTACTCTTTTAACCGTAGGAAACACAGCGCTAAATTGAGGTGTGACGTCAAAATGAAGTCCTGTATCTTCTTCTGCTGCTCCATCCCAGAACCACACTCCATTTCTAGCCAAGAGACAATGCGCTGGTACTGGATGACTGCCTGGTGGTGCCGCCCTGCCTATGATAGGAAAGATGATACCATTTTATGACAATATGCAGAATAGGAATGTGAATTTGTGAAGATAAAAGATCGGCATGGGGAACGTACCTTAAAATATTGATTCCCTTTATGCTTAACTCCAGCAGCCAAATCCAGCTTTTGCTTCAAGTCCATTTCCCAGGATTCTTTAGCCTTGTGGAAACACAGTCAGGTCAGACAAAGTGAGTAAACACTGTTTTTGTTTCTGTTTCAGAAAGTATCAACATAACTGTGTAAGACTTATTAAAGGTGTACAACGCAACTTTTTTACCCACCTATAAACAAATAGAGACGGAGGTCTTGATAGAGGGAATAACCTGAACAGGAGCTAAAGGCCAATTTAATCCTGATTCTTTTAATCGGAGCAAAAATCTGGTCTGGGACATTGGGTGGCACTGTTGTTCGTCCCAGATCAAATGATTATGTGACGGGTTTAGAGATCAAGTCTTACATGAGTAGTAGCTATATGAACTCAAAAATCAACTGTTAACATTTCAGTGTAAAAAAGAGGTGTGTATTTTGAGTTCAGGTGGGGTGAAATCAAATAGAGCCAACTACCCACCCTACAGGTCAAGAGTATAGGTCCAAAAAGTTACATAGTGCCCCTTTAAAATTAAAAATGAAAAGTGTGTTTGAATTTGTTCAAACCCAAACCACACTCCTGAACTTATTATTTCTTTGGATTTAAAAATCAAAAAGCAGGGCTCACCCTTTGAAAGTCTTTAAGGGTGACTTCGTATACAATGTCTTTGTCTGGTCCAATTTTGTACTCTGGTTTACCCTCGCTTCCGAAGCTGTACCTGTGAAAGCAAGAACGGACACAACAGAGCATGAGCCTGGTGATGACGCTGCTGAGAAGAACAATAAACAAACTGTTGAACCTTCATTCTGAAACAACCCACTTCTCTGTGTCGAACAGCCAAACTGGGCACAATGACAGTATTAACTGTCAACTCAAGCCGTTTGACATTTAAACTGCAGTGTGGGAAATACCAACTGTTGTAAAATTCAAAACCCAAAACTGGTGAAAAAAAAAAAAAAAGAAAGACAAAGATCCCTGGATGTTACACTTTTCATTTTCTATTTTATAGCAATATTCCAGAAACTTCCAGAGCTCAAAATGCAATGATACAAAGGAAAAACATACAAAGGGCTTGTGGGAACATTAGTGAGGACTGTGGGAGAGGAAGTAAAACATACATACCTATTTATTATCAATCCATTCCCTGCAGATTTTAATACAAAACAGTGTGCATTTTACGAGCTCTTAACCGGATAACAGACTCATATGAGCAGAAATGAAAAGATTCCTAAGAAGAGAAATTTATTCATTATTAATTTTAAGATGGTTCCTTTCCTTTTGTTTGTTTGTTTGTTTGTTTGTTTGTTTGTTTGTTTGTTTGTTTGTTTGTTTACATGTCTTTGCCCTTCAAATTTGTTTCAGTTTTAGTTGATTGCTTGCTGGCATGTACTCTCGATTGTTAGTGTGTCATAAATTCCTGGCACTTAACACCAGCACTTTGTATTGCTTTTGCCTGAGGGGATCATGGGGAGGGTTGGTGTGGGCAGGGTTAAGGCAATGATATGATGTGGTTTTTTGGAGCACAGTGTCCTCCTTATTTTTGTAATCCCTCCTTTATTTATTTATTTCAAAATTAGGGGAATGATAAGATGTGTTTTGGGCTGTACAGTGTGCAGTGTTGTACGTATGTGTTTGTTTGTGTTATTTATGAAAAGAGAAAACTGGAGTGAAAAAAAAGCAGGAACAGGAATCTGCTTTGTGTACAATCAAATGAGCATATGAAAAATGTTTTTTGCAATAAATGTAATGTAATGAACTTCGTAAAATGTCAAAAATTGTGAAAAATGCTCATCTAAATTTCGCAGGATCTTAAGTTTCTTCTTCAAATTGCATCTTCAACCGACCAACAGTCCAAAAGCTTAAACCTTGACATCTACCATTACAGAGAAAAGTAGCAAATTCTCATGTTTAGGACGCTGGATACCATAAATGTTTGATCTTTTTTAATTGAAAAAATTATTACAATTCTTAATTCTTTTATTATTCAGCTTACAATTAGCAACTGTCATAATAATCTGAACATTCTTTTGTTTTTTGGATGACTGACAGTTCAGTCACGTCCTGAAGATCAAAATAATTCACATCACGCCTCTGTCTCTATGAATCAATAGTGCATTGCAGAAACAATATCAGCACCATATTCACATTATATCAGGTGACTGTTAGCCTTTTGTTAGCAGCAGACTGCTGTCAGTGATTGTTTTCCACTGCTGAGAACTCACTCGATTGTTGAGGACTGCAGGACTCAATAAGTACGAACTGTTTACTATAAATAGAAGCAAGTAACAATATTGGTGTAAGAACATACTGTACATAAACAATATACAGCAATCTATGACATTACCCATTTCAAGTTTATTTGTTTATGGTAATAGTTTTTGTTTTTGTTTATTTACTGACTTGTAAACATTGCATGTTGTTAGTTATTGGTGCTTCTTATACATATTCATATAAACGCCAATTTTTTCACCTACTTGTATGGATCAATGTTATTAGAGTCAACTAAAACTATAAAGTAATTTAGAACAAAGGTTAAGTGCTGGCTAAAAGAAAATAAGATCTGTGCACATTTTTTGCTAATTCTACTATACTTTGTATTGATGTATTGTGGTATGTGTGCTGTGATATGTGTATTTCATTGTATTTCCATAACTGAACACTGAAAGCTGTGTAGATGTAAAAGCCCACCAGGGACAAAAACTGAGAATTACCAAAAGCTTCATACTCTGTGTGGTACACGTTTCATGCTTTGTGTTGGAGCTATGTTATATTTCATAAAATTCAAATGAGTAAACTATAAACTAAAGCTAGGTGTGAAAAACATTTTGGTTAACTGAACTAAAATCAAAAACAGGACTTGAGAGAAAAAAAAAAACAAAGACAACATTGCATAGTTAAGAAACGAAAATAATGTAAAAAAAAAAAAATGCAGAAAATGTCTTTGGTTTTAGTCTTTGTCAAACATCTCAACACAAGCGTGAGGAGGCACTCAGACTGGGACGTGACTTTGAGTGATGTGCATTGACAAAGTGAGGTGAAGTAAATTTTAACAACTTTTATGAACTTCTTAAATCTCTCATCCCTGACAAATACCCCAAAAGTATTTACCAGCAAACTAAAACTAATAATTAAAACAAAGCTGAATGAGCAAACACAAACTGGAAACTAAAACTGAACGTAATTAAAAATAAAAACGTTATTGAAATGAAAACCTTAAACTATAGTTACTCTAGTTCGTACATAGTGCGTCTATCTTTATTTCTACCTACCTCTGGTCATCTTTGCCATCTTTGTTTTTAGCTGTTTGTCTGTTTCTATCATCCTCTAAATTGTTTTTTAGAACTCTGTGTGACACAGAGCAACTTAAGACTGGAGTCAAATTCCCTCTATTTGTACACGTACTTTGGCCATAAAGCTGTTTCTGCTGAAATACTGATCGTTTGTAAATATAGGGGATTTTTCTGATTACAGTCTCAGTCTTCAAAAGTCCGTATCAGACAAACACTTTAGGAAGCCTGTACTGTAAAATAGAAAATGAATATAATCAGCATCTGATGCCATGAAATAAAAGGTTCCTGGGGATTTTAATTGCATTTTGTCTTCACGGGCGTAATGAAGGACCACAGCAGAGATAATCCCACATAAATACTGACTCACTGTAATTGAACTGAGAGAGGGAAAGAAGTGACAAAGATCACATTTTCAGCTTGAAGTTTCAGCAACTTACTTTGGCTTTAAGTAGAGTATGCAGCACTCTCCCTTCTGCATCTTGTCCATGGCTCGGTCGACGCCGAGAGGAACGCCTTTATCTTCACCTTCACCAACGATGAAGCTGACGTCCCTGCAGTCAAATAATCTGCCACCACAGCTTCCCTCTAGGTGCACTGTGGGACATTAATCATGCCACAGTTTAACCTCAGATGTAGCTGCTTAATAAAAAAAACATCTGTGAAGAAAAACAAAAAGGGGTTTTACCGTCTACTGTTGCTCCATCGTTGGGATTACTGTAACCGTCCCCTTTGACCTTTATTCTCCTTAAGATGCCACCGTCGTCCGTAAGCATCTCCCCTTCAAAACTGAGCAGCTCCATCTGTTCATTGAAAACATTCTATTTAGTCATTGTGCCGCACAAACAGAGATATACAGCAGAACACAAAATTACAGCTCAGCTTAAGTCTGTGTAGGTGTGGGAGGAGAAACGAATACATAACAAAAAACAAGTAGGAGTGAACACATAAGTCAGGGATGTAAAACAGAAGACAGAGAAATAATGACCAGCGGGAAAAGTTGTCTGTTGCCACTTTAATAAACCCCAGTGCTGTAAAAAGTACCGAAAGTCGTATTCGAATGAAAAAGTAAAGACATCGTGTTAAAGTCGGCCATACAAATAAAATAAATTGTAAATACTATACTTGAATAAAGGTCAATGTCGAAAGTATCCGCTATTAAATCTATCTACAGCAAGTAATTTTCTGGCAATGAAAGAACTGAAATCAAATCTGAATTTATTCACATGTATGTATATACCATATACACTATTTCTACATAATGTCCTTTTAAGGACAATACTTGTGTATTTGTCCTTAGTTACATTCAAATGCTAAACACCAAAACAGGGAGAGTTGAAGTTAAGCATTACCCGAACAACTATCAACAATCTGAGTGTGTCGGCACACACTGAGCCATCACGTGAGTAAAATTACTACGAACACCTGATGACATGATGCTTGGTGACATCTGCATCTGACATCTTGTTAGCGGCAATATGGGGGAGCGGAACACAGACAGAAAATTTTCAATTTCAAAGATATTTCTGATGACTTTTTAAGTGTCCACAGGGGGTGACTTGTGAGGCAGATCATTTAGCTCAATGACTTTTGACTCTTCCCAGAACTGACTTATAATTATCATTGATTATAGAGGACAGAGAAAGCCTGAACTGTGTCCCCACTGAGCTCCAAACAGACATCTGAACCGCTGAGTGTTATACTGAGAAGGATTAAAATAGACAAACCAGTTAATTTTATGAGCGCCGTCTTCAGAGGCTGACACGTGCTCCGAAATTATCAGGGTGCCTTGGTGTGATGCAGTTAATGCAAAGAACAAAAAGGAAGCACTGACGCGGCACACTTACCTCGAACACTACTGGAGTGCTTGGAGGTATTTTGTCGGGATTACCAGCAGGTCCATAAGCGTACTCTGGTTTGCAGAGTAATGTGCACACCTCGCCTCTCTGCATGGACAACACACCAATATCCCAAGCCTTGAGGACTTGTCCTGTCAGAAGATGAAGCAAATAAAAACACTATGAGAAGAGATGCTGCTGATATGTTAAGCTGCCTCCAAGACCATGCAATCATAATCGGACACCTCCTCTCTACAGTTAGAGGAGAAGACAGTGAGGAGACGGTACAGAGAGACAGGGCTAAGCCTTGCTCCATCCGAAGATTAAAGAAATCAGCCAACCAGCTATTCCAGAGCTCATTAATCAACACCTTACATCTATTTATTTCGAGCAAAGATGTAAGAATGACCAGCTGTGGTTTTTCAAAGCCGTTAGCTTATATACCTATAAGTCTGTTGGTTTTTGAGCAACAAGCAGATACTCCAGGAAGTTATTGCGCCCTGCCAAGAGCTGGTCCTGCGCATACCCACATTATCGCCCTGTAAAACCACGACTTGTTGTTTTTACACTTCGTTTTATATATGAAAATATAATGTGTTAATTAGGGAGATTTATGGGAGCAAGTGAGTGGGTTTTGTTGTTGTTGGACAAAGCCAGGCTAGCTTTTTTTCCCCTGTGTTTTTCAGTTGAACTAACCGTCGCCTGACTGTAACTTCATATCTGACTGACATGAAAGAGGATGGCTCATCTTAAATAAACAATTAAGCATAATTCTGTTGCTTTAAATGCATGGTTTGTAACTTCTACACCCGCCGTTGTACACCCGCTAAAAATAGGCGACGGACTTCTTTCCTATTAATAGTAGACGAGTTTGCCTGTTTTTTATTTCTGGTGTGTCACATTTGACATCACGAATGTAGAAAGTGGAAAGCAGCACGAAGGCCGTCTCTTTCTTACATCTTTCAGGCTCTCTTTCGAACTCAGCGCCGATACAGAATCACGGCTACGATGGACACTCAGCATAAAAGTTCACTTCAACATTGTACAGTCAGCGCTGAGTTTCACAGAGAAACTGAAATTAAAGATGTGATAAACAGTATCCAGCGTTCCGTGTGGTCCGAGCTGAGTCAGCTGCCTGATCAGCACTGAACATGGGCAACTCTTAACGGAGATGACAAGAGAAGCGTGATGTGTCACTCCTTCACAACGTGCGCTCTCAGCTCCTGAGAAAACAATGTGCCTGATTCAGTATGGTATCTATAAACACTTTTTATAAACAAGTTTCAGTGTGTTCTGGATATAGTCTGATGAGGTCTAATTTATAGTATGCTTTTTAGTGTTTAGGGTTTTTCATACACGCTTATGGCACACAAAGGAAAATATACAGAAAGACAAACTTGTCTTTGTGCAGTGACTGTCATTGCAAGCAGACAAGTTTTGGTGTAAAAATTGGTATCAATTAAAGCTGGAGCCGATAACTGAGCCTGTGACCTTTGCAGAGTCATTTGACGCGGGAATGAATGCCGACTGTACCCTTTTGCCATTGAAGACCATAACCCAAATGTTAGTCAGTGTCAAGGCACCGGCCAGTTTTAACAGTAATACATAAAGTCACCTACCCTTGCCCACATTGAAACAAAAAGGTTCTTTGCGATCTCGACTGCAGTCAAACTTCTTTCCGTTTAGCAACTTTCCCGTGTAGTGGACAGTCACTCTGTCCCCTATCATTGGCCGGTCTCCATCTTGGCCCTCATGCTTCACAACCTGCAGGTGGTAAAGACAAGTTTCCAGTTCAACTGAGAAACCTTTTCGACAGAGAACAGACAAATATCACAACTGTGGTGCATGGTGGAGCGATGAGTCCTCAATGTGCCTACCTATTCAAATCAGAGTTCAAATTGAAAGTGTCGATGATAAATACCTTGATAACTCCGTGGTCTTTGTTAGGTGTTACATCAATGCCCTTTGCAGCAAACACGGCTGTGGCTGACTGGCCATCCATTGGCAGATCCTGATCAGTGGTCATTTCTGAGTGTGGGCATCACACACAGTAACACTGGAGGAACGAGGAACACACAAGCCTACGTGTTAGCAATCTGAGCACCATAAATAACATGTGCTTGTGTCTCATCTTTTTCACTTTGGGACAAATTTGGAGCAAGGAAAAAAGCCACCGGAAAATAAATCCAATTTGTGGAGCCGGACTGGAAAATTCTGATCCCTGACAAGAATATCAATACACGATCTCCATAATCCACCCAGTAAAACTTGACTTTTTTTTCCTTCCACATTATATAACTTGCAGCTATTTAAGGACAGACGTTCCAATTCCATGTACTGTACTGGAGACATCTTTCTAGTTTTACTGCAAAAGCCACATTAACATCGATCCCAGCTGTGTGAGGAACATTACTTTGCACTGCAGTTGTGATGCCGCTCAACTGCACCCCACCTTGTCTGATTCCCCACAGTAATAACACGACTATAAATATGTGAAAGGGAGCACCATGTTGCCTACTTCGGTCATTTTATTTTGAAACACACGCTGTGCTCACCAAAGTACATTACGTTCCCTGCTATTAGTTTATGGCCCTTTGTGCTCTTTGTCAATCTATAAATAACAGTGACACATCTTACGGACACCAGAATTAAATGTGCAGCACGGCACAACCTCATTTAGTGATTTTTCGCTGTTGATTTTGTAACGAGTGCTTCAGTCTTCTTCCTCTTATGCACATGAACAGTGTGGGCTCGACTGTGCGAGCAGACTCTGTGCTGATAAAGCTGCGCCATCACAAATACAGACATGTAATCTCAGTCAGCGTTTGTGATGAGGCAGGTAAAAATCTTGAGCTGGATAGGTGATACACTGACAAGATTTCATCATATATAATATATCAACAGTGTTTGACCGCCTGCACAGCCATCATATCCACATATTTTGATATGACCAGGACTCACCCCATACACAGCATACTGATATCAATATCAATATCACTGTGTCCTGTCAATAAAACATGTTTTCTTGCACTTTTTTCTTTAACAACAAACTAGCTTTCTCACATAAATTAAATACAACTAGTCAGACAAATGATTTTCCCTTTACTTGTCCTAACATAACAACAAATGATTACAACAACCTCAAAGGATAAATTCAACCAAAAAGGAAAATTCAGTCGTCTACCTCTTAAGTAGAGGGGGACTGCAAATCATCATAAAATGGCTCCGTACAGCTCGTCTAGCGTATTCAAGTTCTCAAGACCCAAAACTGATTTCAAAAGATGTTATTTACATCCTCGACAAGCGGTCGAGCTCGTGCGCCCACTTGAGATGGGGGGCACGCTCACACTTTTAGCCTAGCAGCTGCAGTGAAGATTTCAGCTTTACATGGAGGTGTAAACAACATCCTTTTAACAAAATTTTGTTTTTTGTTCGTTTCAAGTCTTTTGAATGCTTTAAAACCATCCATAAGTGTTTTGTGGACTGTTAAACTCCACCTGACTTTGACAGAAAGACAGACAGACATACAGATAGATAGATAGATAGATAGATAGATAGATAGATAGATAGATAGATAGATAGATAGATAGATAGATAGATAGATAGATAGATAGATAGATAGATAGATAGATAGATAGATGGTTGGTGTTATAACTGCTAAGTGTTGCTCTCTCATCACAGCAGTGACTACCTCAATGAATGCACATTGCCGCATTTTTTCAGTCTGCCCCATACAATTGTGTCGACATTGTTTGAAGACAATGAAGAAGTTAGTTAGCTATGTCAAGCATGTTGGCAAACACTTTTGGCGCTTATCATCACATGCGGCAGCTGAGACGTTAACACTTGCTTGAATAGCATCAGCTCACAGCTGTTCTGGGACTTTGGGATGTCACTAATGGCAGGACTTTTGGCCCGGGGTGGCGAGGCTTTTTGTCCACAAACCAGACATATTCAGTTTGCGCTCAAAGAGGAGGAAAGAAACCAGAACATATTCACATTTACGAAGCTAAAGAGATTACTGAAGCCAATGAATTTATTATTAAAGTAGTTGGGAGATGTTGCAGCTCTATATCTACGATGACAAAATAGAGTGAATACATGTTCTCGCAAGACTCAGAACACTGTTGAATGCTCCTGTTAAAAACTTTTAATTTTATTATGTTATGAAACACATAAACTGTCCCTCTATCAGAAGAATCAAGGCAGTTTGGGATAGAAAACGTTGTACGTCTTGTAAAATGTTGTGAGGTGGGAACAGAAATCATAGACAAAATGAGGTGTATGCGTGCAAATTAACAACAAGATACGTGCCATTTTAAAATATCACAAGGAAAAATGATGTCAGTTGTCAAATTGTTAGCTGCTGAAAAGTAAAGGTTTATATTGAGGCTCATGTTGCGTGTTTGTGTCGTCTGCGTTAATATATAAATAACGATAAGAGGAAACGTTCCAGTCAGAACTCTGTGCCTGAGAGTATTTATCACATCACACCTTATTGTAACCATCACCCATCACCTGAGCTCCCCTGTCATGTATCACTAGGACAAGTTTGGGCAATTAATTAGATTGAACTCATCAGTCTGGTAATGTCAAGTTCAGATTGACTGCACATCCTCAAGACAGTAATATGAGTGATAAGTTTTGCAGTTTGCTGATCAGACGGGACTCTTGCGGCCACTTGATATTTCCACAGCTTCACTGCTACAAACTTTGGGTTTTCCCTGCATTGGCGCTCTAAATTTTTCCACCAGTTGTCCTGTTCTTCAGTTGCTGTTGATGAGCATGTGCAAATATTTAGATGTCCTGCTATGGTGACTAAGTTCTTAGAGATCCTGTACGAAAAATGAAGCAACAGAGCTCGGCCCTAGAGAGAACTTGGCAGTGTGTGCTCGCTGAATTGGGTATTGATCAAGATCTCAGTTCTGATTTTTCTGTGTGTGAGAAAGATCTTAGGACCAGTTAGAGGCCCAGCTGTGTGCCTCAAGCCACAGGGTGAAAAACCATAAAGATGCGTCTCTCTGATATCTGCACCGTTTATTCTGCCTCTTCAGTTTGGTGTCATTCACAAGTGTTCGTTTTTCACGTGTTTTCCTTTTGTCGAACACAAAATGTCTGTTTTATTCCAGAAGCAGCACCTGTGTCTTTTAAATTTCATGGATAGCATTTTAGATGTAACTTGTTGAACGCGCACACGGGCGTGTGTGTGTGTGTGCATGCGTGTGTGTGTGTGTCTGAACACAATGTTCCTTCTATTCACAGTTCCCCGCTGGCAAAGCCTGATGGTGTTCACCAATCCCCCTCACGTACGAGCCTGCTTCATTTTTTAAATAAAAAATGGGCAGATTCAATTATTCAAATTGACCATACCTTGAATTTGAATATGAATTTGAACGAAGGAGATTTAAATTTCAATTAGTGGTGACCGTGTTTTGATCATCAGCACGTTCATATAATCAAAAGTTATTAATTCCCTCAATTTTGTCATTTCACTTTGTTCTTTTGTTTTAGGAAAAATGTTGTTTTTTATGAAAAAACTCTGAGCAGGGAACTACAGACACAGATTAAATGGCATGTGAGCTTCACGTACATAAACTCAGATACCCTGCGGAGGAATGCAGGAACAGAACACAATGAAGCAAAGACCACATCCACAGACGCACACGGTGTATCTGTACATTCTGTCTCACATCCGTACTCTGCTGCTGCTGCTGCTGCTGCTGCTGCTGCTGCTTTATATATGAACATGAGAGCGCACGGTGTGCATGACCGAGCCATAGGCTCAAGTCCTGAAGCAGGGCTTTGTCTGACATGTCCTGCTTTTTTCTTTTTTTTTTCCTTTTTAAACCTCACACATATATGACAAAGAGTTTGAAAATGAAGCTTGTAAAGTACGAGCATCACTTTGCTGCTTGAGTGGCACAGATTCTTTGTACTTTAAATTGTAAAACCGACTGTGAGAGCTTCTGAATTTTACTGCTTCTTTTTTAAGGCAGTGCCACCCTTCACTCTCATGCAAGTGTTTCTATAGACATGAAGTTATGTATCTTCCTATGCGTTTCCCTGGGGCGCTCTCATTCATCTCTGGGACTCTTGTCTCAACCCGTGTCCATGTCAGCAAGCCAGCTCATCTCAATCTAAATACACAAGCGATGACACCAGCATACTTGAAGTCACTCAGAGGCGTCCATCTGACCTGTAATGCTCTTAAATGAGTAAGAATCATTTGGGACTGAGCACCAGTCATTGCTGCCTCTGTCTCAGAGACAGGGGTGGGACAACCTGTACTTTGGGAAGATACACCTAAGCCTTGAGGGATCCTGGGATGTAAACTGTTGTCCTCACCTACCTCCAAGAAGAAACCACAGCCAACCACCACACACACGCACACACACACACACACACACTTTTCCAGTAAACACTCACAGGGAGTCTTATCAGCCCTTCTTTTTTCTTTTTTTTTTCCCCAGAGCACACTGTTACAGCTGTAACCCCAGATGCCCCCATACACGTGCGGCAAATCCATCCATCCTGGAACATCTTATAATGATCACCTAATACAGTTAGAGACGCGTGTCCCCCTTTTTATTTGTCGCTGTTATTTTTTTTTTCGAAGGGGAGCATAATAATAATAATAATAATAATAATAATAATAATAATAATAATAATAATAATAATAATAAAAACGCTCGACAGCCGGCACGTTACATCTCCGGGAACTCCTGAATGAAAGTCCCTCTCTCTCTCTCTCTCTCTCTCTCTCTCTCTCTCTCTCTCCGCTGCAGGAGAAATAAATAAGACAATGAATTAAAATACTCACATTTCGTCGCGCTCCTGTTATTTTCCAACCCCTCGCTTCTTCTTCCCGGAGAAAGGAAACAGATGACGGCGAGGTAGAAGCCGGAGAAGAAGAAGAAGAAGATGATGATGATGATGAAGAAGAAGAAGAAGAAGAAGAAGAGGCGACCGGTGAGTGTTGCAGATCGTGCGCCCGCGTCTATTCCTCCAAACTCGAGCCCGCCCCTCTCATCTCGTGTCCAGGGTACTAAATGTTCTGCCCATGCGGGTTACTACGTAGCGCCTGTTTATTCTGTTGCTGTTTGTCCCCCCCTCTCCTCCTCCTCCTCCCCCTCCTTTATCCCTCGCAGCCCCCTCTGGTGATAAACGTGCCGGTGAAGTAACCACATGGATCCCGGGACTTCAGAAAATGACAGTGGCATGGAGAGGAGAGGGAGAGACAGAGAGAGAGACAGAGAGGGAGGGAGAGAGAGAGTAGTTGTGGGAGGGCGTTTAGTGTAAAATGAAGGGGCAGGTCTTGGAAAGAAGCCACAAAGTAACACAATGTTCCGGCTGTACTGTAGCTGTACCGCCGCCGCCGCTGATGAGAACACTGTGTTCCAATAGACACCCTGACCTGTAACCCGTTCCGTGCCGAGCCAGGCCGGGAACAGCCTGTACCGCAGCAGGCTGTTCTCTCGGCTCAGCTGACAACACATATCATCAACACTGCTGTGTAATAGCCTGACGCACACACACACACATAGATAGACACACACACACACACACATACATAGACAGACAGACGAGGATGTGTAACACCGACTCAAAAGCACATCACGCTGCCCGATAAGACGCGCGCTGAGACGGATTACTGTCGGGAAAAAAAAAAAAGAACGAAAGAAAAAAAGCCGCTTCTTCTGACATTTTTACGCGATAGGTACACACGGTGTCGCGTTTCTGTAAACTTATACGAAGGTAGGGACTTCGACTAATGCGCATAAATGTGTGCTTTTAACACTTGTTGATTTTTTTTGTTTGTTTGTTTGTTTGTTTGGATTTATATTTGGTATTATTCTCATTGTTATTTCTCCCCTTTCTGGGTGGAGATCAACAACAAGTGTTTACACTGTTGTGAGTGTTTGTCAGTGGTGGAGAAACAAGTCACCACCACGTGTAAAAAGTACCAGCACTAACACAAGTATTATTATTTATTCTTTTTTTTTTTTTTTTGGATGCAATCACGTAAATGTAAAAATGTATTATGAGAAGAAAATAAAAAAGTAATTCCTGATCCATGTGATGTTTAATGAGCTATTCATTTTTTTTATTTTATTTTATTTTATTTTATTTTATTTTTTAGATATGTTGCAAAACGTTTTGTGGCTTTTTCTCTTGCAGGTTAAATTTTAACTTGCAAGAGATAACTAGTACAGCTGTTTCACAGAATGTAGGCTCAAATGTCCGAACTGTGGCTGGTTTATTGCAACCTGAAATGTCACCGTAGTCTCATCAGCTTTCCCTGAATACTGCACCCGCAGACTGTAGGGTCCTGTTTTGTTTTGTTTTTTTGTTTTTGTTTTTTGATTTTTTTTTTCCTGGACCTGTCTTTGTCTCGAAGTTGGGGGTTTCTACACAGTCTGTGCAGAGGCAAACGGTGTGATCAGGGGACAGATCTGTGTACTGTCATGTTACTGCAGTGTTGGGTTTACAACGTCTTGATTACATCTGCTATAAGTGGAGTTGAATAGTAGACATACATGGTGCAGGGTGACCAACATGAAAAAGACATATATGTATATGTATATATATATGTATATATATATATATATATATATATATATATATATATATATATATATATATATATATATATATATATATGTATATATATTCAATGAATGCATGCGCTCCAGCCTTCACAATTCAAGTTTTAGGTGTTTATTTTCTTGAGACAAAAACAGTATCTCGACACCAACGATTAGTTTTTTATATCTTTTCTCATCAGATACAATCTGTACCACCAGCAAAACCAGTGTGAGATGCTGTGTGATAAAACTACACAACATCGCTTATCATCTTTGTTAAAACCGGCCCAATCATCAAAGTATCAGAGTGCCTTAAATTCATTGACTACTCGCAAAATACTAGATGACACCCACCCTGCTGCCATCTGGCAAAAGATACACAAGTATCTGCTGCCGTAACACTAGACTACAAAGCAGCATTATTCCCCCAGCCGTGAGACTCCTGAGCTCATCCTCAACACTCACATGGTCTAAAATAGATGTAGCAGGACTCAAGGACTCGATCATTGATCATTATCTAGTTTTTTTAAACCCTTGTTTAAACAAATGATGGCATATTTACCCTGTACCTTGTACCTTGTATCCTCTGTAACATCGCTGAAGTTACATGGTGAAACCCAGCATCGATGACATTAGCTGTTCGCTAATAAAATACAACATGTTGTCACAGCCCAAGTAATTAATAGGTGGGATTTGTAAAAAGTGGTCACCTGTGGAAGTCGTACTCCAAACAAATAGGGGGCAGCATATCACCAGAGTAACCGCTAACTGCTGCTAAGTGTAGCGCCCTTATGTAGTTAGTTCAATTAGCCATGTAGATAACATCCATATCATAGACACCATTGGCTATATTTTTTTTTGGGGGGGGGGGGAGATATTGTCAGAACTATTACTTCACATTCTGTTGATTGTTTTGATTTTAAGCCAGCATTTAGAAAAAAATAACTTCCCTCCTGCCTCATATTTTATAGGATCCTGTCGAGATGTCAAATGACCAGTTCAACTAATAAACCTGGTCCAGGTGTCGACATTTGTAATTACTTGTTGATGAGGTAATGCATTATGTTTTATGAGCAGCCTTTCACATCTCACTCTGCAAAGAGAATAGTGCCAATATTGTACAGTAAACGGTACAATACAAATGGCCTTTCATTACCTCCTAACTAATCTGTCACTGTAGCCTGATTAGGGTTTTCATCTTGTCCATATTTAAATACAGTATGTAAGAGAACACTGAGTGTTAAACTCCTCACTGATGATAAGGTTAAGTAATAAAACCTGATCCTGGTTTTGCTGTGTGTAATCATGTCTTGTAATGCTGGGAAGTAGTATAATATATCATATTTTATGAGCTCTTGATATGCAGGTCAAAACTTAGTCTGTAAGTAGTACAGCTGTTTGCAGTGAAGCATACAGTAATTTCCTCTGACCTGACTTGTTGCTCTAGCCTAATTAGGTTTCCTGTGTGACCCATAAAGCAAGTATTAGAAAGAAGTACCGGGCCTTGTGGTAAAATACATATACAAGTACTCACTTGGATCGTAGTTTCCCGAAAGACAACTCCTGCTTTATTGTCTTTACAGTACATTCATTACATAATGGAAGCTTTATTATTCTGTGAAATCTAAATACATTAATATTGGACTTTTGCCAGGTTTAGACCACCCATCATCTATTATGCTCTGAGCGTTGCTCTCCTTCATTGGCATTCCATCGCATCTGCTTAAAAATAATCTACTCACTACTTATCTATTAACTGCAATGGCGAGTCGCCAGTACATGCCAGTGAAGTTAACACGTAAGTAAAGAATTCAAGAAGAGCAACACGAGTGAGTGAGTTGAACAGAGATGTTCAGAAAAAAAACTTGTGCGGGATCTGAAAAAAGACTTGGGTTTCAGTTGTTTTTAACCACATTCTGTGAAAAATTGGTATTTCAAATTGCTCACAGACCAGAAACGTGCCTGGTTGTGATCCATCAGCCTGCAGCGATCCATGTATGTCACCATAAGTTGTTTGAACAAAAATCCACAAAAGGCGGCGTATGTAGGCAATCAAGACCCTCTCCAGCCTCACGCACACAGTACACCACACTTGATGGATCACATCGGCACATTTCTCCCAATCTTGTATGTTCTTTAGATTAACACTGTGAACTTCACATTCCCTGGTCAGTGTTTTGCACAAACTGTACAGCTCTTCCTTTCAAAGGTGCATTATGTAGATCTTCATCGACTGAATAAATAAACGGACCTTAAAGAACAACACATTCTAATACTGTTTTACTTTGTTTATGTGTGGCGGACCCTGCCACCCCTCTAGCGTCAAACAGTGTTCTGAGGAAGTTATTTTCCTCTTAGAACAGCTTGTTTATCCAGTTAGGGAAAAAATAAATATTTATGAGTTTGTTTCATTACCTCATTAATATTGTAAATATTTTGAGTTTGCGTTTCTTCTCCAAAACTACATAGTGCCCCTTTAATCAGGAAATATATTTTACATATTATTTCATTGTTATGATGGTCGATGTTATGTTCAGCTTTTAATTTTCTGCTTCTTGACTTGCTCTCATCTTCTTTTATGTTTTTTTATTGTTATGCGCAAACAGGCAGCCTACACTGTAGATTCTTTAGTGTATTGTTGCAGTAACTCACCGTAACAGCACCTTTACGGTAGCAAATGGGTTCATGCGGTTCACAGTTGGACGCCCTTACTGCAGTTTCATTTCACAGCACAAAACATGAACTGCAGCTATTCTTTACGGTATAATAAACTTACTGCAACTACGTTTTACAGTGTACTAACTGTAGAGTAATTTTAATGACGTGAACGAAAGGATTTCCATTTCCATATTTGCATTATGACAAACTCAAGAAGCGATGCTATGTGAGTGGAATAAGAATTTTAGAGACACATTTCCTTACTGTTAAAAGTCACTTCTTTACTTTACTGTCACTGCAGTTGTGTGACCTGCACATTCCCAATATTCAATTAGTCGACAATACCTGGACTGAATGAAGAATTCAGACTGCAATGCATTTTACATTAGCAAACTGCAAAAAGAAAATAATGTATTTTATCGGCCATTTTGCGGGAAGTTACTGTAGAAATGATGGCAAAGTCCTAACTCAATTAAAGGACATTTAACTTTCCTCCTGTGCACCGAACTCGAATGAAAGCTTGTTTTTGACAATCATGCAGATAGAATGTAAAGTTTCAGGTGAATTTATCCGCTTTTGTGTTTAAATTATTGTGTCAACGGTTGCACACAGAGCTGATAAACAGGAGAGGGGGGGTGTGCATGAGCAGTTCCCATAAGAGTTGTAAAATAGATTTATGGCTTTGCATTTCTGCTTTTGTGGTCTGAGGGTGAGGATACGTTATTATGTCCATACAGGATGTTTGCAGTATGTTTCATAGCTACTGCTTATGCTTATGTTCATCACATCTTTGCATTAACAGCTTTAGAATATGGCATCAGTTCTTCATGTGAGACTTGCTCACATGCAGGAGTTGAGCTTCTTGAGCTGAGGCACTGAGACGGTTAAAACTTTACTGCAGGGGTGAATCCCACAGTCAGAGGTGGCGAGGACACTCTCTCACCACACTCACGTTGCTGGCAGACACCCAGGCAGCTATTGAAGGGAACATGATGATCCCGTTAATTATAAAGGTGACATTATACGAGTGAACCTGATTCTGCAAACCTCAGAGGGGATGTTGTAACCTGGCTGAGTAATCTTCTGAGCTATCGCTTAGACCAAGAAAGTGGGTTTGACACATTCCTTGAATTTGGTACATTTTATTCACGTTAAAAACAAACAATAGTGCAGAAACAGAACACAACTGTGGCTTTTGTGATCTAATGACAAGACCACCCACGTGACGCTATTAAGAATAAATACATAGATCCACTTTTGAAAACTCGAGGCAGTTGACTGCAGCCCAGGCAGAGATTGTGTTTGTTTTCCCAAACCCTCGTCTGAGTTGCGGTGTACTGGTAGCTTTGTTGGCAACTTCCCCCTTCGTCTTGTGTGCATAAGTGGAGGTCAAAAAAGAACTCGACTGACCTGAGCTGAACTGAAATGCGTGAAGAGATTTCTATAGCAACACATGGCCCGAGATGTTTTCTTCCTTCCTGAAACATCTTGAACATCTTGTTTCTGTTCTGGTGAGAGCAGCGACCTGGTCGGAAACAGGAAAATCAGACGGTTGAAAGTTAAATAAACTGTTTGTGGCTGTTAAATATGACTGTATTGAACTTATTTGTGTTAGATTTATCAGTCGGATTTTCAGCTTATTGTTGTGAGAGAGAAAGATTAGCTCTGTAGTTTTTCTTTTCTTTTTCTTTAAAACTCTTGTGTTCTTTTTTTTCTAATAAACCAAGAAACAGGAGGGCTTCTTGATAATTGGCTGAGAAGTTTACTAGGCTAGATATTGTAGGAAGCACTAAAATCTGACAAGCATTTGCGAGGATATGTGTGCCTGAATGAGTGTCTTAGTGTAACCAGAAGCACGCGGGTGAGTTCATTCAGGGATACAGGCTGCACAGTCATCAGGAAGTGAAACAGAACAGAATGTGCTGTACTAATCTGATTGAAAAACACTGCCCTGAGTGGAGGCAGGGAAAAAAAAAAAAAAAAAAAAGATGTTTCATTTAAACGGCTAAAGGAGAATCGTATGGCAGTGGGGGGATATGTACAAGCAAAACAAACAGGGCTCAACTCTTCATTTGGTGAAATAAAGACAAGGATAAGGTTAGAGAAACACTGGCTCCCACACTAACATGCACGCTGCGACTAAAATAAAGCTGAGCAACATAATGCTCTTTGTTTGTGTTCTAGGCATCCGTGTTACGTACATGGGAGTAATCTCCTGAGTGATCCCTTTTATCCCTGAACTTTTGCCCCCTGAAGCAACAGTTCTGTACTTGCGCGTCTGCCAAGTACCCTAAATAAATGATTCCTCGCTGCTTGAATGACGCTATGTTATGCCTTCGTCTTGTTTTTTTACTTTCCAATATAGTCAATTATGATAACTGGTATAAAGTCAGCCTTTGTATCAGGACAATAATCATATAAAAAGTTGGAGTTTACCGAATAAAGATACTTTACAGTCACAATACAACAAGTGGGAAAACACTGCATCATAAGTTACATCATGATATCGTATTCCAAATTTCAAATGAAAAGTAAAGTGAAGTGAAAGTATTCATTGTGCAAGCAGATTAGCCTGGTCAGTGTTAAAGCACTTTGCTCTACCTTACAGTACGGTGATGTAAATATTAGATTAATATTATCATATATAAGAAGCATTTTATGTTGTTGCTGTAAGGTTATTAGGTTGTATAAAGCTGGAAAGTTGAGAGATTTAATGTTCTGTTAACGTGTTGTTTTTTGTTTTTAATCATGTGGACTTGTTTGTGGTTGTATTCTCCTGCTACGGCTGGACAATAAAGTTATTCTGTTCTTCTCTGTTCCAGTTATTTGAGAGGGAAATCATTTCAATGTCCGAATATGTACTGAATATGTACAATCCTCACATTTTTAAAAAAAATTTTAATCCCTTTTAGAACATTTCAGTGGAATAAAAAAGCACAATATTTCCCTCTGAAATGTTGTGAATTAGAGGTAAGAAGTGGCAGCAAATGTGTTCAAGTAAAGTACAAGTGCCTTGATATTGTTGGTAAATGTACTCAGTTACATTCCACCACAGACTGTGGTCAAGCTACCAAACAATTATTCATATCATTTTCATTTTCAGAGTCTGTGATTCCCCTTCACTATCATAGGAGTGTGTTTGTTTAGTGGCCTCTCAGCACTGGATTACTGTCATGCATGATTGGAATAAAAGAGTACAAGACTTCAACACGTGTGGCTCCTTTTGTTGACATTTTGTCTGTTTATATTCTGGTCTGAATAGAAACATTTAACTGCATTCATTGTGAGTCTAGTTTTCAGCTCAGTCAACTTCATGACTCTTTCTTATAGAAGAGATAAATGCTTATATTGAACTAATGACATGATTCACAATTCTACTGAAAGTGATGCAGTATTTTTGTTTGGGGTCCTAGACAATCCAGCTGTAAAACCTGGTGAAATACAATGGATTTTATGAGTTTTGCACCCGACATTGATGTTGAAACTACCTTTTAGGCAGCAATAACTAAAACAATCCTACATTGGTCTATCCGGATTTCTTCAGTGGGGTGTTTCTGTTGACCCACACTGATAGAAACGGGGTGGACAAAGTAATATGCTTAATGCAATTTAGCAGCACCACGGGCTATATTCTTCAAAATGACCATTCACTTGAATCCGCAGCAGTTCTCAACCTTGTCAACCAGTGACCCCTTCGGAGGTGAACCCCCAAAAAATCATGTTGGGGTTCACCACCCAACTTTGGAATTTTTAACTCACAACATCCTGTGATGCTGAAATTAAAAAGACTGATTTTTAGCTCACAAACACATTTGATAAAAATATATTTTAGGGAAATATATATCATGTAAAAACTGCTCCTCAAACCAAATTAGATTATTTGATTTTTTCTCCACAACCACTTGGAACCCTAATAAACTGGAGTGTATGTGTTCATGTTTAGCCCATAATACATAAAACATCTCCTTATTTGGTGTGATTAGAACGTAGCTTGGTTATTTCCGCATTTCATCACCATCATCCAGGGTGTAAAAAGTTTTTGGCCACGAGAAAAGACAACACTTCAGTGCTTTTCCTTATTTAGTGGGTTTTGAAGGAGTCAGAAATATTGCTTTGTGACATCAACAAAACAAGGGTTAAGTTCAGTGTAAGTGAAGCTCTCTACTCATTGTCGTCCATCATTATCTGACATGACTTACAAGAAAACTGAGCAAGTGGTTGTTTCATCTGTCATGTTAAAACGATCATCAATCAGAAATCCAAGTCAGGTGTTGGCGAGTGCTCAATAGCTAACTTCACTGCTACAATGACTAGTGACATCCCTAATTGCTACAAAAAAGACTGATAAAAAAAAATTGGTTTAAAGATGATGCCACACCCGACTCCAACATGTGATAAAGACTATAATCAGGACTTGTGTGTTGGCATGTTGATTAAAAAGTAAAGCAGATAATTCACCATCAGCTCCAGCTGAAATAAAGACAGATGAAATACGAATCATTTTCCTGTCTTGTGTTTCGTTCTGCGGTGTGAGGAGAGAGCAGTTAGAATTAGGGTCAGAGAGGTACAAGGACTTCTGTTCCCGTCACCTCTTCTTCTGCTCAACACCAGCTATTTCTTGAATGTGTACCGATACAGGAAGTGTACATACAGTATCTAACCAACCCACCCCCCCCACCCCCCACCTGAACTCTGACAAGGGGTCGTTTGTGGTGTTTTTTCACCATGTTGAGCAATAACCCTCCCGCTCTGTAGAGTTACTTCCCTGCACAGCTGTAACTGTTTTTCTGTTTTTAAGGTCAAACTGCATGAATGAAGTTTTTATTTCCTGTCGACACAGAATATAACAACTACGTGATATACTCTGCACTGCTTCTCACAATGCATTTAATGTCACATGACGTAAATATGGGGGTTATTTTTCTTGGGCTCTTTGTTTTAAGGCAGTTTTCTCTTATACGTTGCATATTTACTGGATATTTGAAGGCAAATGTCAGTAATTAAAACCTCTTGTAAAAAAGTTTCTTATTTAGTAAAGCTATCAACAAAGTAAAAAATACCTTCCTAAAGCATTAAAAACACACTTGTTTTTGTAGTCAACAACCCCATGTGACGGACGTGGTAGCATAATTGATACTGAAAGTTAGACAAGTTTTAGATACTTATATATAGGTATTTAAATTTGGTGGTTACCAAACTGTGGGTCGAGGCCCGTAGCAAAGGGTCACATGCTGAATCTGGGTGGTTGTGAAATGATTCATGGGAAACAGAAGAAAAAAAAAACAGCTCTGCAATTTAACCTCTGATTAATATTTCAGATGATTCTCTTGTGGTGTCACCTTTTTGGACCTTAAACTCTTATTTGAACTAAGCTGAGTTCATGAGCATAATCTCTTTTTGGTAGAAGTGCTAAGAACTCTAGACATCCAAAACATGGCTACAAAGCGTAATGATTAGGAACTCCATCATTTAAAGTTGTACTGCATTTTGCACTGTGATTTTTTTTTTGTGAGAATACTAATCTCAAACAAACTAAAACTGTAAATTAAATATAGTGGAGTAGAAGTATCATCTTAAAGAACAAGTATCTTGAGAAATAAATACTTGAGTACATTTTTCCTTTCTTGTTTTGTTTTCTGTTGTCTGTGTTGCTGTTGAACACTTCCATGTGTTTTTCATTAGGACAGACATACAGGCATGTTGCCATGTTGTGTTTAAAGTCATTATAGATAATATGGAAGGGGAAGGGATGATTTCAAGGAAAAGAAGCTACATGGTGGAAATCTTGGCTGAAGGAGACAGAAACATGAACAACCATTAATAGACCTTCTTTATCCTTAAAGCACAGGAGGTTAAAAATGAAAGTAAGGGCATTTACCAAAAAAAGCAAAACATCTGTCTCTGTACAGTGTTAGCACAGTGTAATGGTGCCGACTTGCGCTAAAGTAACATGTCTATCATTGTACCCCATCATTATTTTACTGTAGTTGAATTTTTAGTATTTATGACCCTTCTATAATTTTGTTTTCATCTCTCTTGTTTGGGATTTACAATGCATCGCAATTTCCCATTGGGTTTCATCAGCTTCAAAACTCTATCCTTCTATCCACCTGCATCAACAGAGTAGACGAGGATGGTGATGAAGAAGGGACAGAACTGAAGTGGCTGGAAAACTGAAGTGGCTCACCGAGGCTCTCTTTATTTGCTTCACATATTCAACAAATCGCTGTGTACTGGGCTGCTGAAATATGCAAAAATGCAAAAATATTCATGATATTGTTTTGTCCAGTAGATGTAGATTTAACCTACTTGACCAACAACATGCATACAAAGTCTGTCTATAGGTGGTGTTATGCAACCATCTCAAAAAATAAATGTTTGTAAAGAGGTTCTCAGTTAAACTTTTTCCTCGGGTAATGTCTTTACATTCCTATTTTAATTAAAAAGTTGACAGGAGAATTTGCATGAAGATTGTAGTATGCGGTGTGTTGTGAGTGTCCGCTCCGCTGCAGCAGGTGGCGCTGTGTGCGTGTAACGCTGCAGATACACATAAAGAAGAAGGGCGGGCTGTTGCGTCTGCGACTGACATGCTAACAACAAGTCAGGTTAGCAGCACCTGAGACCAACATCGTGAAGCCTGCTGCCAATATTATTTGTCACTTGCAGCCACAAAAGGTGAGCCTCATTTACCGAACACATTGGCCTGCTTGGGTCTGCCCATGCTGGGTATCATGTCACATATTTTAGCGTCCTTTCAAATCATTTTTTTAACCGTTTCGACGTGATTCATGCTCCATTCTCTGCTGTAGCTAGCACGGCGTTGATGTTTGTGTGGCTGTTGGGGAGTCCTGGTAGCATCAATATTTTGTAGCCAAGTTGGACACAAGGGTTCCAGTTTTGAGCAGTGTTTGTATAATTTGGCCACTTTGTGTTTTAAACTGACAAAGCGTTATTATAATTGTTGCTGTTACGTACACATGAATCCTGAAGACAACTGTGTGCTAGCTGGCGGTAGCTTGCTAGCTGTCAGTCACCAGACTGACGTGGTCATGACACATTAGCCAGCTCTTATTATAGTGTCATGGCAGGTAATACAGTAACGTTAAATGTGACTCCAGAGGCGAAGACAACGTTGAAGCTAGAGATAGAGATGGCTATTTTTAAAACCATCACCACGCTTTCCTCTTGAGTTTGAATCACACGACAAACGCTTGTTGTTGCTTGTTTGATTGCACACAGGTGTCAGCATGTATCAACTGGTTCTAACTGCTTCTCTTTTATTTCAGGCACATCTGATTGTAGGACGCAAACAAGAATATATTTGAACTTGGTGAAATGGCAGGTAAGATACCATGCCTTTTTACTTCGTCTTGCTATTTGTAACTTGTTACTCCAGTTCCAAACACTGGAGTGTTTCCCCCAGGGGAATTGTTTAGCTGACATGTTAAGCCACCAAGAGTCTGTTCAGACCTGTCCTTCTTCTGCATAGCTCACTTTGTACAACCTTGCCTCCTCTTCTCACATCTTAGTCACTCCCCCATGAGATATGAGTAGAGCAGGTGAGGAGGAGAAAAGAGGAGAGTGGAAAGGAGGCCTCCTTTCTCCTCGAGGAGCTTTTCACCAATTGAGACATTCCTCAATATTGCACAAACATGGAGGAGGACAGAGTAGGCAAGGAGGCACAAAGTATAGAGGTGTGAAGAGCCACTGGTTTTGCCATGCATCCCAAGTGAAAATAAACAGGCACAATGTATTGTATCAAATAGAATTTAATGCATAGTATTTGCAGAATTTACAAGAACAAATATTTAAAAATGTGTCATCAACTTCATCTCACAATGTTTAAAGCTATTAAATGTTGACAGGTATGACACATGCACTAGACAGACTGGCAAAGTGTAGTATTGTAGGCAACTGGACTATGTCAGTTTCTTGAAGATGATTCACCTGTCATCCAAGAGTACTTCAGGTTTATCTAACTGGAGGGTTGTTGCAGGCTTTCACACTCTCTGTGGGTGTGTCCTTACAGAGTTAAGGACACGTGTGTGCTCAGAATTTCAGAATCATTAGGGCCACTTGTGGGTCGTTTGTTGACTTAACCGGAGAAAAATCAATCTTTTGAGGACAAAAGGGTAAAGGTAAACTTCTTGGCCACAGAAGACCGATGGTATGAAAAGAGTAGTAAAATAACCCATCTCTGTCAAACTGCAGCGATCATCTTTGAACAGAGGTGGCCTAGGACATTACATATCAACCACCTACAGGGCAGTACAGAGTTTCCTCCCCAGACAGCTTATCAACCATTCAGACCTGGAAGTTTTCTGGAGGGCTGTGATCAGATCCATCAAGACAGATGTTGATACCAGGTCTGAACAGCCTCTCAGTCGTCCAAACCATAGTGTCTGAAGCATTAGTATAATTCCTGCCTGGCTAGCAGGTAGTGACTCACTTGAATGAATGTTGCAGGCAAAGAACTGGTGAGAGAGATAATATTCTCCCTGAAATATCACAGTCCTCACTAAGATTAGCCAAGAAATTCTAGCGAGTTCTGATGTTGCTTTCATTTTACAAAAACACTTTCATAATAGTTTGTTATATTGAGATGTTTAAGTTTTACAATGTGTTTACTGGGCATGCTCACTATAACAGATTCTGGGGCATTCATCACTGGGTTTTGTAACATTAAAACAGGACTGCAGTAAATGCTGTACCTTGTCAGATGGACTTCCTCTGCTGCATTGATCTGTTATCAGAGTGATTACATTAGTGGCTGCTGTTAGGAGGCTAAGAGTACAGGAAGCTCATATTATAAACATAACAAAGTATGCCATTTTCTAAAATGTTTTTAGTGAGACTCAAATTCATATAATCATCGTCATGTTTTGGGCACATAAAGGAGAACTCAGTCCTCAAATTGTTGTTAAAATCCTGTAAATCAAATGTTGTCATTGAGATGCACTGCTTTCTAAGCTTTAGTCAACCAGTAATAATAGTAGTATGGCACTAAATCTCACTATAGATGGTACGCTGACTCTTCAAAAGATGACACATTAAGACATTTTAAGCCATTGCTTTTGCTGGTTAAAATGATGCAGACTATAGATCATAGCACGTGTTTATATGAATACCAATTCTGTGAGTAGACCACAATGAAACTTGGTCAATGGTTAAAGTACCCTCTTCAGTCTGATGTCTGCACTCACACAGCCAAAGATCATTTTTGAGGAGATGGACTCAACACAGCTGTACAACTGTGATCGGCTGAGTGTTTTAATAGGTCCAGAGGTTGCATGTTCCCCCTTTGGGATTGCCAGTTTCAGTAGTTGCATTCTCTCAGTTATACTTTTGTACATGACATCATTAATTGTATTTAATAGTTTTGAACAAAGCCCTTGTGAAAAACAAAGTGTGCCAGATTTAGTCACCCACAGCTGTTTGGCATATGGAATTGGAAGAAGAAGACATACCCATTAAAAATTGTTTTGTCAATGTTCAGCCCTTATTAAAGAGAGAGATTAAATCAGGCAAAACAAGCCTTTGTGCATTCAAACAATTTACCTGACACCAAAATTAAAAATTAAGGCACATGTTTGTCATTCAGATGTGGTGGTTTGGAATTACTCAACCCAAAATGATTCAGAATTAGTTACAATGATGTGTAAGCAATGTCCCTCATGTCTTCCATGTGTGTTTGTGTCTTTTTCTCTCAGACCCTGGCCTTAGTAGAGACTGTCCCCTTGACTGCAAAGTTTATGTTGGGAATCTAGGAAACAATGGAAACAAAACAGAATTAGAAAGAGCTTTTGGCTACTATGGACCTTTAAGAAGTGTTTGGGTTGCCAGGAATCCCCCCGGCTTTGCTTTTGTAGAGTTTGAAGATCCTAGAGATGCATCAGATGCCGTGAGGGAACTGGATGGAAGGTGACTCCCTCAGCAAATTTTATTTAGTTATTTTTGTAGTGCTCCTTTTTTTTCCACTTTCATCTCACGTAATGTCTTTCTTTTCAGAAACATGTGTGGCTGTCGAGTGCGTGTGGAGTTATCCACCGGGCAAAAGCGCTCCAGGAGCCGAGGTCCCCCTCCATCCTGGAGTAGACGCCCTCGTGAAGATGTAAGACGACGAGGTAGTCCTCCAGTCCGACGCAGGTATTTATTCATTTTACTGTTTTATTTAAACATTTTTTTCAAAAGCACTTGTGTCAAATAATTACATTTCCCACACACTGTAAGATTTGTTTTTTTCACTCCTTCCAAATATTTGTTAGTTTGGCAAAGTCATTCAAATGAATAACCTCCTGCACCAGCAAACCATCTTAAATCGATAGAGCTCAGACCTGTTAAAGGTTTGTTAGCTTTTAAGTCAAGTAGGAGGAGAAGTTTCTGATTGGTCATGGCGTTGCTTGAATCCATTTGTAAGTACTGTTACTGCTGTAGATCTTGTTTGTTAAAAAAAAGGGGGGGGTTGTTGTTGTTGTTGTTGTTATTATTATTATTATTATTATTATTATTATTATTATTATTATATTATTATTATTATCACAAATAAAAAAAGAGAGTTCATCAATAGATAATCTGTGGATCTGGCTGATTCAGGTTTTGATATATTGATGTTACTCCCTTTCTTTAATGTGTTAATTGGATTGATACTTTGAACAAACTTATTTTATGAATTTAAGGTTATTTTTTTATTTTTTTTTTTATCTTTTGTCAATTTTGCTAAAGTTGATAGCAGCAAGTCTAAAAGCAGCAAATGTCAGGTCTTGACTATTTATGAACTCTTAGAACGGTATGTCTCTAAAAAGACCAAGCTCTTCTAAAATTATATTGGATTATGGGAACATCTTAAGAGGAACAGAGCACTTCATCATCCATCCAACATTTTTATAGGTACTTTCTAGAATTACTTTCTGCAGGTGTAAACTTTGTTTTCTTTCTGAGTTCAGTTGCCATCTATTAATAAAACTGAACCCCGTTGCAGAGTCACCACCACGCTTCTCACCATCTGAGTCAGTCAACTAGTCCTCTTTCAGCATCATGTGACTGCTGACCAGCGAGCCCCAATCAGCTTGGCTGGTGTTGTCACATGACCCAGGCGCACCACCGCCAGTCGTCAGGTTCCACCAACCTTTTGGTTCCTGAGCATGCAGTTCCCAGCATCCTCCTCTTCTTCCTCCAACCTTAACCCAATCGACAGCGATCCACTTCACATTATCAACCAATCAGCGTCTTTACTCTTTCTATTCTCCACACAACTTCTGTGTCAACGGGAACAGCCCTTGGCTTACACCCCTTCCCATCCTTCCCCCCCAAAAAAGGCAGGGAAACTCTACAACTACCCCCTCCAACCAGCCACCAAGCAACTTCATATTGCCACCATTTGCATCATGTGGCAAATCCTCTCTGCAATTCGACCTCCCTCACCATCAGTCTGGCTTCCTTGCGTCATTTCTATCTTGTCAAAATCCCCCAGAATAGTAAGTTGATTTTATCCTGCTCTTTGTAGATTTTGTGCTTAATCTAACTTTCAAAGCTGCTTGACAGTTTTCCATCAAGAGTTATGTAATTAAGAGCAATTTCAGTGCAGAGCTGCAAAAATCTAAAGATCAAAAGTTGTGGTCAAGGAACTTTGCCATCAGTCTTTTGATTTTCATTTCTAAAATTTTATTGGATGTTCACAGTGTAATTGCTGCAGAGTGCAAATTCACGGCTTGACATTAAGTCACCTTCTTTGATATTAATTGGAAAAAAGTGTTCTGTTTTTGACTTTTATTTTATTTGATCACCATCACCATTTTCCATGAAAATATCCTTTTCACCTCAAGCACAGCAGTTTTTTAAACTAGATATCATGTTTCAAATATTGGTGATCTTTAGCGCCAACACGTGAAGGTTATTAATGGTCTCAGCCTGATCAAGTCAACAGAAAAGAGCTGTTTACTTTTAGCAATAACTTTGTGTAGATCATTATGTGCAAGCTGTGTGCACCCAGTGTTGCTTAAATAAACATTAATGGCAGCACTGCAGTGGACAGATCATCAAAAGTATGTTTTTCCATTATTCATGATTAAGTTGAAACATATTTTACTTGGTGTTTGTCCAGTAAAGTCTTAATGTCGAGCCCTGATTTTGTTCTACATTCTGGAGTCTGGCTCCATGATTGGTGCTCATTGGACAAAGTTTCCTTTAATGGGTTGATCTTAATGCAGTTCATGGATGCAGATGATCCTTCTATTAACAGACAAGGAACTACGTGTAACCACGGTTCCACGTGTAACCCATGTCTCCTTAAGGATCACAAATACCAAAGGTTGCTTTAGTTAGAGGAAGGGTTAGATTCTTTTTCCTAATGTTCGTTTCATTTTTCAACTTCACCTGCATTGTAGATCCCCGAAGAGGAGGAGTCTAAGCCGCAGTCGCAGCAGGTAAGCTTCTACTTGTTTATTATGAATTTTTGCGTTTGCCAGATGAGTCATGCTAATATGTTTTTGTTCTTTTTGTTTTTGTCTATCAGGTCTCTTTCGAGAGACAGACGCAGATATCGGTCTCTCTCCAGAGACAAGAATCATAAGCGCTCAAGATCAATCTCACGGTCTAGGAGGTATGATTGATTATGATCACGCTGTACTCTAAAGGCTAGTTCAGACCAAAGATTTGTGTTATGGCTAAACTGTTTTTGGAGCATTTAAGGGGAAGGTTGCAGCAGTGGGACCTGGCTGCTCAGCTTGCAGCCAGTTCCCACTTACTTACAAAGTACTTACTTACTTTGTTTTCCCTAGAATTATTTTCAGGCCCGGTGGTACCCACCGAAAAAACCCTAAACAGACGAGACGCGTGGGATGGTGTATTGGTGCAGTTGGATTAAGTCAGGTGGCACAGCAAGCAGTCTGCAATTCTGCAGTTATTATATTTGCATTCAAATTTTTGTTCAACCAGGGTGTATTCAAGATCACAAGGCGAGAGTGACTTACCCACACATAATTGAGATTCTATCAGTTATAAATATTTTTTTTAACAAACACATAAGTTTTTTATTCATTTTATTATAACAGAGTTACATACATTTGGCAATGGCAAAACTAGCCTATTGTCTTTGTTATTTTCATCATTATTGCTTACCAAAAAAAAAGAGAGAGAGAAGCTCCTCAATCAGAACAAAAATGTAAGCTAAACAACAAATTGTAAATTTACCACGAGGAGTGTGGTACAACCAAGGGCTGTAGTTATGGGATCCCAGCCAGATGTTCTGTGTTTAGCCGTATTTTTTTTTTTTTTTTTGCTGGGTCAACATTACCAGTCGGTCCAGGCCCGCAGTCACCTATTAGACGGGGGTCGGCAGTCGGTCTGGGCCCGCGGTCACCTGTCGAAGCAGGTTGACTCGCGTTGCGCTGCACAGAGGCGCTCCTAATGTAAATGATTATTGATTTATGAATGAATTGATAGGTGGCTTATTTTTGGCCTGGCGGCAAGTCTCCTTGGCCTGGCGGCTCGCCAGGCCTATACAATGGTAGGGGAAACACTGGCTTGATTCCGGCTGACTGATGGTGTCACTTGCGACTCGGCATGTAAACTTGGTAGCGGTTGGTTTTGGAACCTAAAACCCGTTTCACCAGCCAGTCAGTGCCTCATAGTGTTGGCTGGTTAAGTCAACTCATCTCACCTCATCAATTTGTTTGAGGAATATCAGTTTCTGTCTTACAATTTAAATAAAACTGCTATACTGGCAACTGCTTTTTCCGCTGTATTCATCATCACTCTCGGCCACTTGTTGTCTCTCACACACTATTATTTTAGCTGTTTCATCAATACTATAAGTACAACTGTAGCAAGTTACTCATTGACTATGCTTATTCATATTTTAAGACACCACAACTTGCATACGGCTATAAAAACCAAAGTGCAGAGTCATTGCATTGTAAATGATACAGTCTTTTCTAAGCTCCTTGGTGTAAACTGGCAGGTTTTCATACTGTTGCCATCGGATGCATTGCAAGTTGTAGCAAGTTTCTACCAGGGTCTGACCGATTTGGATTTTTTGGGGCTGATACCAGTATTAGGGAGTTAGAATCTTATCTCAAGGCATCAACATAAATAAATGTTTACATTTACAAATGTTGAATTTCATAATTATCTTTTATATTAAAGTAATCGGTAGGTCTATAAGCAGCCTAATAAGAAAAGTCGCTGGCAAACCATTATTTGAAATGCACCTCTCTGATGCCCTCTAAAAGTTAATTCACATTTTCTGTACTCAATTCACCATTCAGTTGTAATGAACCAAATTCTGACCAGAAATGCCTGTGCAGGCCAGGAACTTAACCTTGCTAACATGAACAGGTAAACACACAATAAAGCACAACATGACCCCCTCATGCTCTACTAGATGAATAGCACAAGGACATCATTCCTAAGGAAAACTAAGTCATATCTCCTGCACTTTATAAGGAAGTGATAACATCGACATCTGTCGGACCACTTTTGGCCAATAACTATTATTTTTAGATAGGCGAAAATCAATCGATTAAATCGACTAGGTCCTAGTTTCAACTCATCTTGTTGTAAATCTTTGGTCTGAACAGGGCTTTATACTTAATGTTATCCTAGTGATTTTGTGTTTACTCAACAGTTTTGTCTATTTACAGTCGTTCCACGTCTGAGAGGAAAGAAAGACCATAAACGATGGTTCATCAGCAGGATCCTGCTACGTTTGTGAAAAACTACGGTTTTTATAGTTATGTTTTTCTTTTTAAATTGTGTTTGCCAGCTCAAGGCAGTCTTAGGTTGGTAATGAGTTCATGTAATAGCAGTCTGTCAAATTAACAGCAAAGGACCAGAAGTGTTCATCTTTCAGTTTTCATGGAAATATTTACCCATTTCACTGGAACATTTTTGTTTAATTTGCTCTATAAAGAATACAGAATTATTTCTTCCCCTGCATGTTTTGAAATGGATAACTGGGTTTAGGTTTACATTACCATCCTGTTTTAAGAGGTTCGTATAATGTTTTTATTTGTTTTTGTTGAGGTTTTTTATTTTTATTTTATTTTATTTTTAAATAAATCTTGGTCTATTCTTTGGTTACTGGCGTTGGGTTGCTGTGAGCTGCATCACTATGTATACTTTATACTCGTGACAGAAAGCGAACTGGCAACACATGTTGTAAATAATGGTGCTGCTACTTGCAGGTTATCCTTGAAGCCTAAAACATCATCTTTAAGTCTGTATTTTACCTGTGTCACTTTTGCAAAAGAAGGCATTTATTCAACTTTGCATGGTTCTCTGAGCTCTGACAATTGTGCTGATGCAGTTTAACAATGTGTTCAATAAATGTTTTTTCAAGGTGACATGATCTCCAGGTCTTACTTTTTTTTTTTAATACTTCCTTTTACTAACCAGATTTAAAGTATGTCAAATCTCACCATATTCAACAATCATATGTAAGGAAATATGGGAAAAGTAAGCTTGATACGGTTCAGGAAGTAGTGGATGTTGTTGCTGTTGCCTGATAAAGGCTGCAAGTATAACCCACACAGGAAACTATCAGTCACAGTTGCAGTAAAGGAACAGCCCCTTCGTGTGAAATGTAACTACGCTTCAGCAAATGCAGATGACATTACAAAGCAACTCATGTTGTGAGGCGACAAAAGTGCCAGATTGGGGTGGTGAGTACATGTGGCATTTTAACAATTATGTAAAAGCCCTGAAATCATTTTTGGTTGCAATTGTTTCTCAAATCCTTTTTGTTTTCTGATGACCATATGTAGAGCAGTTAATCATTTTAAAAGGAAATGACTGAGTTCTCACTTGAGAGTTACCAAGCAGTATACAATAGTATTAGACCATAAGTATCTGAAATCGGTGTACGTCTAGATTGTTTGTGTTTACGTATTGTTTCCCATAAGTCTATGGAGACTGAAATTATTAGTACATAGTAACTATTGTATATATTTTCTTGAGATCAGTTGATCTCTGATGCTGATATGTGCTACATGTTAACTTGATTTGCTGACTCATTGCATGACTGAATGTCTCATGCTCTAGGAGAGAAGATTAGAAGTCATGTCGGCTCAGAGTGGAAAGAAAAAAAGAATTGGTTCACGTCGTCGGGTAGCAAACCAAAATAAAACCTCTGAAGCTGAAGAGTTCCACATTACAGACAGTACCTCCTTAGCACAACCCTTCATATCAGGAGGAAACAGTGACTCATTAAATGTATTTGATAATTCTAACAATTCACAATCTGAGACCCAAAAACCACCTTCGCCAGAACTCCCAGTAAACAGGAGAAAACTGGGGTCTAGTCGAAGAAATAAAGGGGAACAGCATGTGAAGGAATCTGAATTATACCTAAGATCTAGAGAGGAAGATGAGGAACAGACAAAGGGTAATGAAACCGAAAAGACAATACAACCTCAGAGGCAGGAAGAATTAAGTAAATGGACTGAGCCTGCGACACATGACAGCTCTGTCTTGGCCAATACACCTGATTATTCTTCTGAGATTTGTAACTCTACTACCACAATCTCTCCCAATATGGACCTGGAAAGTTTTCTTCCCAAAAGCGAAAATTTGCTAGCAGACAAAGATGAAATTTCCACCGACGATAAAGTAGCGTCTGATTCTTTTAAATTAGTGGAAGCGAAGTATGGAGGAACTGACAAAACTGACACTCTTCAGAGTGAGGAACTCTTAGAAAATGCAGAAACATTTGGCATCTCTGAGTTAACTACTGCAAGTGTAACAGTAAAAGAAGACAAAGAAGGAGATGAGGGCAAAGACTTGTTAAAGCAAGATGGAAATTTACAGGGCAACTATGTGGTGAGTGAGTCACATTTAGAATTACAGGATGTAGAGTTCTCTATCACAGCGGAGGTAACCACAGATAAAAGCAGCCCCAGAGAAAATATCGGACTTGAATACAGTGTTGGGCAAGCAGCATTTTCCTCATCAAAGGAAAAGTTGCAGATTGACGAGGAAAAAAATGAAGATCTCAACGTATCTGAAGTTAAAGTTTCCCAGCATTCAGAGGATGCTGTCAACAAGGTGCATAAACAGGAGGCCAATCCAACCGAAATGCGTGAAATCAATCACTCTCCTGATAGAGTGACACAAGGAGAAAATTCTGAAGTTATTGCTGTCTATCTGACAGACAAAGCTGATGTCAGTGACACACACCAATCTGAGTCGATGGTGGAAAGTGCTGATGATTCTGCTGCAAAGCAGGAAGATTCAGATGACAAACAGGATGAACATCCTACAAACCAAGATGACTTAAAGGCTTTAGAACAGACACATATGGATACCAAGATACCACAGATCAGTGGCATACAACAAGTACACGGTGTATTAGGTCAGGTGTATGAAGTTGAAGGCCAAGTAGAGGATGATATAATGCCCAGTGCTGAACAAACAGATCATCAGGAGAAGGAAGGACTCATCTCTGAAATGGAGGAGAGTGACTCTTCTTCACAAACCGTGCAATCAGAAATACATGCTCCTTTCCACTCCCAACCTCTGCAAAACAACACAGACTCACACCCTCTTGGGAGCAGGAGAAAACTGGGCTCTAGTCGAAGACATAAGGGACGACAGCATGCCAAGGACTCTGTTGCTGAATCATACCATGAAGAAAAAGATGAAGTTGTAGAAAGTATCAGAGGTGAGGAAGCCCTCGAAACAACACAAATGCTGGCAGCAATAGAGAGAATGAGTCAAGGTGGATTCAGTCAAGGGAGTGATGATGATATTGACATGCCTACCACACATGACAGGTCTTTGTATGCAGACATCATGCCGGATTACTCTTCTGAGGTCCACAACATGAATACATCAAACTATCAAGAGACTGATCTGGAAAGTTTAACCCCTAAAAGTGAAAATCTTCAAGAAGATGATAATGAAAGAGAGTCTGACTTTAAGGTCTCTGGTGAATCAGTGGGAGACAGGCTGGAGGAAATGGACAAATTGGACACTGTTCAGAGTCAAGAAGTCAGACCTCCTCAACATTCAGAGGATTCTGGAAACAAAGTGCATGAACAGGAGCTCAATTTGACACAGATGCATGAAACCGATCGCTCCTCTGAAAGTGTGACACTTTCTGACAACCTTACAGACCAAGCTGAAGACAGTGACACAAACCAATCTGAGTTGATTGTGGAAAGTACTGATGATTCTGCCACTAAACAGGAAGATTCAATTCCTGATGACAAACAGGGCGTCCATCCTGCTAAAGAAGACATCTTAGAGGCTTCAAAACAGACAAATGAGGATAATAATGTCTATGATACAAAGCAAATACACATTGATGACATAGAAAGACTAGACACTGCCCTTGCTCAGGTTTATGAGATTGAAGGCAGATTAGAAAATGATGTAAAACCCAGTACTGAACAATCAGTTCTTCAAGAGAAGGAAGGCCACTCCTCTGAAGATGAGGAAGACAGATCTTCCCAAACCCTGCCATCAGAAATATATCCTCCGTCTGACTCCCAACCTCAGCAAAGTGACACAAACTTCAAACCCATTGCTAACAGAAGAAAACTGGGGTCCAGCCGTAGAATTAAAGGAAGACAACAGGCCAAAGACTCTGCTGCAGAATCATACCACAGACCTACAGAGGAAGTTGTTGGACATACCGAGGATAATGAATCCATTCAAACAACAAAAATGTCATTCACAACAGAGACAGCAATGCAGGAAAAATCAGTGGAAACCATCCAGGAAGGAATTGACAAATGTGACACTACTCAAACTGGAGAGCTCAGACAAAATGCATATATTGGCATCTCCCAGCTTACGGCCTCAAATGTACTGTTTTCAACAGCAGGTCAGCAGCTAATCGACCAGTCAAATTCCACGAAGATGCCAGAAGAACTTCCCAATGTGTACTCTGTAACAGAAAAGGAAAGCAAGGGTGAAGCTGAGTACACCAAATTAAGGCAGGATGGAAATTTGCAGGACAACTTTTTGGAGAGGGAGTCTCATTTAAGATCAGAAGATATGGAGTATTTTATCACAGCAAAGATAGCCACAGAATATAACAGCTCAAGAGAGCGTACAGAATCTCAATACACTGTTGAACAAGCAATAGTTTCATCACCAAAAGAGGAGTTGTCTACACGTGGGGAAACAATTGAGCATTTCAACTTACATGAAGTCAAAGTTGCTCAGCATTCAGACAATGCTGTGCACAAACATGAGGTTAAACCAACAGAAATGCATGAAATTGATCACTATTCTGATAATGTGACACATGATGCCACAGAAAAGTCAGAAATAATTTCTGGCAACCTGATAGACAAAGCTGAAGTCAGCAACACAAACCAATCTGAGTCGATGTTGGAAAGTACTGATGATTCTGCTACTAAGCAGGAAGATTCAGATCCTGATGACAAACAGGATGAACATCCTACAAAACAAGAAGACTTTAAGGCTTTAGAACAGACTCGTGTGGATACCAAGATACCACAGATCAGTGGCATACAACAAGTACACGGTGTATTAGGTCAGGTGTATGAAGTTGAAGGCCAAGTAGAGGATGATATAATGCCCAGTGCTGAACAAACAGATCATCAGGAGAAGGAAGGACTCATCTCTGAAATGGAGGAGAGTGACTCTTCTTCACAAACCGTGCAATCAGAAATACATGCTCCTTTCCACTCCCAACCTCAACAAAACAACACAGACTCACACCCTCTTGGGAGCAGGAGAAAACTGGGCTCTAGTCGTAGACATAAGGGACGACAGCATGCCAAGGACTCTGTTGCTGAATCATACCATGAAGAAAAAGATGAAGTTGTAGAAAGTATTAGAGGTGAGGAAGCCCTCGAAACAACACAAATGCAAGTGGCAATAGAGAGAATGAGTCAAGAAGAATTCAGTCAAGGGAGTGAGAATGATATTGACATGCCTACCAGACATGATGGCTCACTGTATGCAGACATCATGCAGGATTACTCTTCTGAGGTCCAGAACCTGAACACATCAAACTATCAAGAGACTGATCTGGAAAGTTTAACTCCTAAAAGTGAAAATCTTCAAGAAGATGATAATGAAAGAGAGTCTGACTTTAAGGTCTCTGGTGAATCAGTGGGAGACAGGCTGGTAGAAATGGACAAATTGGACACTGTTCATACTCAAGAAGTCAGAGCTGCTCAACATTCAGAGGATTCTGGAAACAAAGTGCATGAACAGGAGCTCAATTTGACACAGATGCATGAAACCGATCGCTCCTCTGAAAGTGTGACACTTTCTGACAACCTTACAGACCAAGCTGAAGACAGTGACACAAACCAATCTGAGTTGATTGTGGAAAGTACTGATGATTCTGCCACTAAACAGGAAGATTCAATTCCTGATGACAAACAGGGCGTCCATCCTGCTAAAGAAGACATCTTAGAGGCTTCAAAACAGACAAATGAGGATAATAATGTGTATGATACAAAGCAAATACACATTGATGACATAGAAAGACTAGACACTGCCCTTTCTCAGGTTTATGAGATTGAAGGCAGATTAGAAAATGATGTAAAACTCAGTACTGAACAATCAGTTCTTCAAGAGAAGGAAGGCCACTCCTCTGAAGATGAGGAAGACAGATCTTCCCAAACCCTGCCATCAGAAATATATCCTTCCTCTGACTCCCAACCTCAGCAAAGTGACACGAACTTCAAACCCATTGCTAACAGAAGAAAACTGGTGTCCAGCCATAGAATTAAAGGAAGACAACAGGCCAAGGACTCTGCTGCAGAATCATACCACAGACCTACAGAGGAAGTTGTTGGACATACCGAGGATAATGAATCCATTCAAACAACAAAAATGTCATTCACAACAGAGACAGCAATGCAGGAAAAATCAGTGGAAACCATCCAGGAAGGAATTGACAAATGTGACACTACTCAAACTGGAGAGCTCAGACAAAATGCACATATTGGCATCTCCCAGCTTACGGCCTCAAATGTACTGTTTTCAACAGCAGGTCAGCAGCTAATCGACCAGTCAAATTCCACGAAGATGCCAGAAGAACTTCCCAATGTGTACTCTGTAACAGAAAAAGAAAGCAAGGATGAAGCTGAGTACACCAAATTAAGGCAGGATGGAAATTTGCAGGACAACTTTTTGGAGAGGGAGTCTCATTTAAGATCAGAAGATATGGAGTATTTTATCACAGCAAAGATAGCCACAGAATATAACAGCTCAAGAGAGCGTACAGAATCTCAATACACTGTTGAACAAGCAATAGTTTCATCACCAAAAGAGGAGTTGTCTACACGTGGGGAAACAATTGAGCATTTCAACTTACATGAAGTCAAAGTTGCTCAGCATTCAGACGATGCTGTGCACAAACATGAGGTTAAACCAACAGAAATGCATGAAATTGCTCACTATTCTGATAATGTGACACATGATGCCACAGAAAAGTCAGAAATAATTTCTGGCAACCTGATAGACAAAGCTGAAGTCAGCAACACAAACCAATCTGAGTCGATGTTGGAAAGTACTGATGATTCTGCTACTAAGCAGGAAGATTCAGATCCTGATGACAAACAGGATGAACATCCTACAAAACAAGAAGACTTTAAGGCTTTAGAACAGACTCGTGTGGATACCAAGATACCACAGATCAGTGGCATACAACAAGTACACGGTGTATTAGGTCAGGTGTATGAAGTTGAAGGCCAAGTAGAGGATGATATAATGCCCAGTGCTGAACAAACAGATCATCAGAAGGAAGGACTCATCTCGGAAATGGAGGAGAGTGACTCTTCTTCACAAACCGTGCAATCAGAAATACATGCTCCTTTCCACTCCCAACCTCAACAAAACAACACAGACTCACACCCCCTTGGGAGCAGGAGAAAACTGGGCTCTAGTCGTAGACATAAGGGACGACAGCATGCCAAGGACTCTGTTGCTGAATCATACCATGAAGAAAAGGATGAAGTTGTAGAAAGTATCAGAGGTGAGGAAGCCCTCGAAACAACACAAATGCTGGCAGCAATAGAGAGAATGAGTCAAGAAGAATTCAGTCAAGGGAGTGAGAATGATATTGACATGCCTACCAGACATGATGGCTCACTGTATGCAGACATCATGCAGGATTACTCTTCTGAGGTCCAGAACCTGAACACATCAAACTATCAAGAGACTGATCTGGAAAGTTTAACTCCTAAAAGTGAAAATCTTCAAGAAGATGATAATGAAAGAGAGTCTGACTTTAAGGTCTCTGGTGAATCAGTGGGAGACAGGCTGGTAGAAATGGACAAATTGGACACTGTTCATACTCAAGAAGTCAGAGCTGCTCAACATTCAGAGGATTCTGGAAACAAAGTGCATGAACAGGAGCTCAATTTGACACAGATGCATGAAACCGATCGCTCCTCTGAAAGTGTGACACTTTCTGACAACCTTACAGACCAAGCTGAAGACAGTGACACAAACCAATCTGAGTTGATTGTGGAAAGTACTGATGATTCTGCCACTAAACAGGAAGATTCAATTCCTGATGACAAACAGGGCGTCCATCCTGCTAAAGAAGACATCTTAGAGGCTTCAAAACAGACAAATGAGGATAATAATGTCTATGATACAAAGCAAATACACATTGATGACATAGAAAGACTAGACACTGCCCTTGCTCAGGTTTATGAGATTGAAGGCAGATTAGAAGATGATGTAAAACCCAGTACTGAACAATCAGTTCTTCAAGAGAAGGAAGGCCACTCCTCTGAAGATGAGGAAGACAGATCTTCCCAAACCCTGCCATCAGAAATATATCCTTCCTCTGACTCCCAACCTCAGCAAAGTGACACGAACTTCAAACCCATTGCTAACAGAAGAAAACTGGTGTCCAGCCATAGAATTAAAGGAAGACAACAGGCCAAGGACTCTGCTGCAGAATCATACCACAGACCTACAGAGGAAGTTGTTGGACATACCGAGGATAATGAATCCATTCAAACAACAAAAATGTCATTCACAACAGAGACAGCAATGCAGGAAAAATCAGTGGAAACCATCCAGGAAGGAATTGACAAATGTGACACTACTCAAACTGGAGAGCTCAGACAAAATGCACATATTGGCATCTCCCAGCTTACGGCCTCAAATGTACTGTTTTCAACAGCAGGTCAGCAGCTAATCGACCAGTCAAATTCCACGAAGATGCCAGAAGAACTTCCCAATGTGTACTCTGTAACAGAAAAAGAAAGCAAGGATGAAGCTGAGTACACCAAATTAAGGCAGGATGGAAATTTGCAGGACAACTTTTTGGAGAGGGAGTCTCATTTAAGATCAGAAGATATGGAGTATTTTATCACAGCAAAGATAGCCACAGAATATAACAGCTCAAGAGAGCGTACAGAATCTCAATACACTGTTGAACAAGCAATAGTTTCATCACCAAAAGAGGAGTTGTCTACACGTGGGGAAACAATTGAGCATTTCAACTTACATGAAGTCAAAGTTGCTCAGCATTCAGACGATGCTGTGCACAAACATGAGGTTAAACCAACAGAAATGCATGAAATTGCTCACTATTCTGATAATGTGACACATGATGCCACAGAAAAGTCAGAAATAATTTCTGGCAACCTGATAGACAAAGCTGAAGTCAGCAACACAAACCAATCTGAGTCGATGTTGGAAAGTACTGATGATTCTGCTACTAAGCAGGAAGATTCAGATCCTGATGACAAACAGGATGAACATCCTACAAAACAAGAAGACTTTAAGGCTTTAGAACAGACTCGTGTGGATACCAAGATACCACAGATCAGTGGCATACAACAAGTACACGGTGTATTAGGTCAGGTGTATGAAGTTGAAGGCCAAGTAGAGGATGATATAATGCCCAGTGCTGAACAAACAGATCATCAGGAGAAGGAAGGACTCATCTCGGAAATGGAGGAGAGTGACTCTTCTTCACAAACCGTGCAATCAGAAATACATGCTCCTTTCCACTCCCAACCTCAACAAAACAACACAGACTCACACCCCCTTGGGAGCAGGAGAAAACTGGGCTCTAGTCGTAGACATAAGGGACGACAGCATGCCAAGGACTCTGTTGCTGAATCATACCATGAAGAAAAGGATGAAGTTGTAGAAAGTATCAGAGGTGAGGAAGCCCTCGAAACAACACAAATGCTGGCAGCAATAGAGAGAATGAGTCAAGGTGGATTCAGTCAAGGGAGTGATAATGATATTGACATGCCTACCACACATGACAGGTCTTTGTATGCAGACATCATGCCGGATTACTCTTCTGATGTCCACAACATGAATACATCAAACTATCAAGAGACTGATCTGGAAAGTTTAACTCCTAAAAGTGAAAATCTTCAAGAAGATGATGATGAAAGAGAGTCTGACTTTAAGGTCTCTGGTGAATCAGTGGGAGACAGGCTGGAGGAAATGGACAAATTGGACACTGTTCAGAGTCAAGAAGTCAGAGCTGCTCAACATTCAGAGGATTCTGGAAACAAAGTGCATGAACAGGAGCTCAATTTGACACAGATGCATGAAACCGATCGCTCCTCTGAAAGTGTGACACTTTCTGACAACCTGACAGACCAAGCTGAAGACAGTGACACAAACCAATCTGAGTTGATTGTGGAAAGTACTGATGATTCTGCCACCAAACAGGAAGATTCAAATCCTGATGACAAACAGGGCGTCCATCCTGCTAAAGAAGACAACTTAGAGGCTTCAGAACAGACAAATGAGGATAATGATGTCTATGATACAAAGCAAATACACATTGATGACATAGAAAGAGTATACACTGCCCTTGCTCAGGTTTATGAGATTGAAGGCAGATTAGAAGATGATGTAAAACTCAGTACTGAACAATCAGTTCTTCAAGAGAAGGAAGGCCACTCCTCTGAAGATGAGGAAGACAGATCTTCCAAAACCCTGCCATCAGAAATATATCCTCCCTCTGACTCCCAACCTCAGCAAAGTGACACAAACTTCAAACCCATTGGTAACAGAAGAAAACTGGGGTCCAGCCGTAGAATTAAAGGAAGACAACAGGCCAAGGACTCTGCTGCAGAATCATACCACAGACCTACAGAGGAAGTTGTTGGACATACCGAGGATAATGAATCCATTCAAACAACAAAAATGTCATTCACAACAGAGACAGCAATGCAGGAAAAATCAGTGGAAACCATCCAGGAAGGAATTGACAAATGTGACACTACTCAAACTGGAGAGCTCAGACAAAATGCACATATTGGCATCTCCCAGCTTACGGCCTCAAATGTACTGTTTTCAACAGCAGGTCAGCAGCTAATCGACCAGTCAAATTCCACGAAGATGCCAGAAGAACTTCCCGATGTGTACTCTGTAACAGAAAAAGAAAGCAAGGATGAAGCCGAGTACACCAAATTAAGGCAGGATGGAAATTTGCAGGACAACTTTTTGGAGAGGGAGTCTCATTTAAGATCAGAAGATATGGAGTATTTTATCACAGCAAAGATAGCCACAGAATATAACAGCTCAAGAGAGTGTACAGAATCTCAATACACTGTTGAACAAGCAATAGTTTCATCACCAAAAGAGGAGTTGTCTACACGTGGGGAAACAATTGAGCATTTCAACTTACATGAAGTCAAAGTTGCTCAGCATTCAGATGATGCTGTGCACAAACATGAGGTTAAACCAACAGAAATGCATGAAATTGCTCACTATTCTGATAATGTGACACATGATGCCACAGAAAAGTCAGAAATAATTTCTGGCAACCTGATAGACAAAGCTGAAGTCAGCAACACAAACCAATCTGAGTCGATGTTGGAAAGTACTGATGATTCTGCTACTAAGCAAGAAGATTCAGATCCTGATGACAAACAGGATGAACATCCTACAAAACAAGAAGACTTTAAGGCTTTAGAACAGACTCGTGTGGATACCAAGATACCACAGATCAGTGGCATACAACAAGTACACGGTGTATTAGGTCAGGTGTATGAAGTTGAAGGCCAAGTAGAGGATGATATAATGCCCAGTGCTGAACAAACAGATCATCAGAAGGAAGGACTCATCTCTGAAATGGAGGAGAGTGACTCTTCTTCACAAACCGTGCAATCAGAAATACATGCTCCTTTCCACTCCCAACCTCTGCAAAACAACACAGACTCACACCCTCTTGGGAGCAGGAGAAAACTGGGCTCTAGTCGTAGACATAAGGGACGACAGCATGCCAAGGACTCTGTTGCTGAATCATACCATGAAGAAAAAGATGAAGTTGTAGAAAGTATTAGAGGTGAGGAAGCCCTCGAAACAACACAAATGCAAGTGGCAATAGAGAGAATGAGTCAAGAAGAATTCAGTCAAGGGAGTGAGAATGATATTGACATGCCTACCAGACATGATGGCTCACTGTATGCAGACATCATGCAGGATTACTCTTCTGAGGTCCAGAACCTGAACACATCAAACTATCAAGAGACTGATCTGGAAAGTTTAACTCCTAAAAGTGAAAATCTTCAAGAAGATGATAATGAAAGAGAGTCTGACTTTAAGGTCTCTGGTGAATCAGTGGGAGACAGGCTGGAGGAAATGGACAAATTGGACACTGTTCATACTCAAGAAGTCAGAGCTGCTCAACATTCAGAGGATTCTAGAAACAAAGTGCATGAACAGGAGCTCAATTTGACACAGATGCATGAAACCGATCGTTCCTCTGAAAGTGTGACACTTGATGCCACAGAAAAGTCTGAAATCATTTCTGATAACCTGACAGATCAAGCTGAAGTCAGTGACACAATCCAATCTGTGTTGATTGTGGAAAATACTGATGATTCTGCCACCAAACAGGAAGATTCAAATCCTGATGACAAACAGGGCGTCCATCCTGCTAAAGAAGACAACTTAGAGGCTTCAGAACAGACAAATGAGGATAATGATGTCTATGATACAAAGCAAATACACATTGATGACATAGAAAGACTAGACACTGCCCTTTCTCAGGTTTATGAGATTGAAGACAGATTAGAAGATGATGTAAAACCCAGTACTGAACAATCAGTTCTTCAAGAGAAGGAAGGCCACTCCTCTGAAGATGAGGAAGACAGATCTTCCAAAACCCTGCCATCAGAAATATATCCTCCCTCTGACTCCCAACCTCAGCAAAGTGACACAAACTTCAAACCCATTGGTAACAGAAGAAAACTGGGGTCCAGCCGTAGAATTAAAGGAAGACAACAGGCCAAGGACTCTGCTGCAGAATCATACCACAGACCTACAGAGGAAGTTGTTGGACATACCGAGGATAATGAATCCATTCAAACAACAAAAATGTCATTCACAACAGAGACAGCAATGCAGGAAAAATCAGTGGAAACCATCCAGGAAGGAATTGACACACATGCTGCTCGAACTGCCCAAACTGAAGATGTTAATGATCAGGTCAAAGAAAATGCAGCTGTTGGCATCTTTGAGCTCACTGCTTCAAGTTTACATTCAAGTGCAACAGTAGAAGAACTATTAGTCGACCACACAAGGTCCATGAAGATGCCAGAAGAAGAACGTCCCAATTTGTATTCTGTAACAAAGAGAAAAATCAAACACAAAGACAAGGACACAGAATTGTTAGGGCAGAATGAAAATACGGAAAATGATTTGTTGAGGGAGTCACATTTAAGGGAGGAAGCAGAATCTTCTGTCACGCTGGAGAAAGACACAGAACAACACAGCCTAGGAGAACAGACTGTCATTGAATGCAGTGTTGATCAAGCAGCATTTTTATCATCAAAATATGTTAATGAGTCACAAAAAGAGCATGTTAGCTTATCTCAAGTCAGAGGATCTCCACAGTCAGAGGATGCTGTAAATGAAGTGCATGAAGAGTTAGTAAATGTGAGGCAAGTGCAAGAAATGCATCAAATTGGTTTCTCCTCAACAGAGGAGAGTGAATCTTTACAAACCCTGCAATCAGAAACGAATGCTCCATTGGACTTCCAACATCAGGACAATTCTTTAAGAAGAGAGGAGCAAACCCACGCAGGCTTCAAGACCACTGGGAACAGAAGAAAACTGGGATCTAGCCGTAGAAATAAGGGACGACAGCAGGTTGAGACATCTGTTGCTGAATCATCCCAAGATGTTGTAGAAAGTAGAAGGAGTGATGGTGTCCTTGACCCAACAAAGATGTCATTAGCAGTGGAGACAGCAAAGCAGGAAGAAGTACAAAAGCAAGCCGACCTAGACCTCAGATCTGTTCCGAAAATTAGAAAAATTAGATCGACTGTAACAGACGAAGACAGCACCGGAACAATGCTGGAGAAAGACACAGTTTTGTCACAGAAGATTATGGACAACAGTGCTAATGTGACAACCAGTGTTGCTTCAAGCTCAAGTAAAGACGACGCATTCAACAAGGATTACAATGAGGAGGAAAAGAATGTCACAAAAGAGCCTGAGAATTTAGCACCATTTATAGGACATGGCGCAGTTAAAGCTGACTTGATACCATCACCAGAGGATGATTCAGACATACAGAATATCTCATATCATGATGACTATATCACTACAAGGCCAATCGCTTTGGATGTTCTTGAGCAAGAAATTATGAATATGCAACAGACGAATGGTGCAACAGAAACAGTGGGAGATGTCACGATCAAAGACTGTAACACAGAAGCAGAGACATCAATGGATGTGCATGTTTTTGGAGAAAGATTTAAAGATCCTACAAAGAAAGACCAAGAAATGAACGCTTCACAGGAGTTCACACATGCTGAACCATTTGCTGCCGGACATAACAAAGAAGACACTTCAGCTCCATCTAGTCCCAAGGAAAACTTCAGAGCAGAGCCAGCTATGGATGTGCCTGAGGAAAGTAGAATTTCTACAGCGGTGGGTGTATCTGACAGCCAACAAGGGATACAAGAGAAAACTCAATTAGATAACAGTGGAAATTTGCAAGGAAAATCCAAACAGAAGAGGAGAAAGTTGGGCTCTACTCGCCGGACTCAGCTTGGTAGGAAACCAGAGGAAGGCATGGATGACAAAGATGAAACAAAAGACAGAGATGACATGAGAAACTTGGACGAAATGGAAGTCATGGAGGTGTTACCAATGAGTGTAACTGCAGAGGTATCAAAGAATGAAAATACAAAACCATCACTCAGCACGGCAAATAAAGAAGAACAGGAAGCAACTGAGACTGCCGCTGTTCCTGACAAGGGGCAAAAGCTACAAAGCAATAACGCTGACATGCAGGGCATACAGAGCTATATGATATCAGATATAGATTATTCAAAGGCCATACATCCAGAGCAATTAGCCTCCAAAAACGAAGTTGTTAATCCTATTAAGTTTTCTCATGCAGCTGATTTAAGAGATAGTGAGAGGAATGTAGATGTTAATGTGGAGCCGTCACAACTAGATGATTTTACTGTCAGTGAGATGCATGTTACTTCTGTTTACACTCACAGTGATATGGAAAGGCCAGAGGGTGTAAATGTAATACAAGACCAAGCTTTGGAATCAGCAGAAGCATCAGCTGTGGCTGTGGCCAATTTGGAAATTGTGAAATCTGTAGTCAGAGGAGAAGTTGGAGAAGAGCAAAAACACACCCAGGCTAGCGTACAAGAGCTGAGAGAGGTGAATGAAGAAGCTCACAACAAAAATCTCGAGATGAGGAGCACAAGTCCCCACAGGAGAAGAAAGATGGGTTCAACCCGCAGGAATCTTGGATCACGAAGCAAACGGGAAGACTTGCTTGAAAAGCAGGATATGGATGGTGAAGCAACAGCCACAAATGTTGAAGAAAGCATCAAAGAAAAAGAAGAGCCACAACTTGAGACAGAAGACAAAGACAGTGAAAATGTTGAGTCTCACTTCAGACCTCCATCTGAACAGACATTTGAGGAAAATCCTGTTTCTCATGGCCAACTAGTAGAAACAGAGCATCAACTAACTCCAAGTTATTTACCTGTGATGCCATCCAGTTCTCCCAAACCTGATGTCATGTCAGAAGCAGCTGGGGGACGAAGACGAAAAATGGGATCTAGTCGGAAATCACGTGGACAGCAGAGCAATGTAAGCCAAACTCCAGAAGGGGACGCAGTAACAGATACACAAAATGGAGGAGATGTCGCAAGTATCATAGATGAAGGTGTCATCAAGACAGCTGAAGAAGAGTCTTTTGGCCTGGACAGAATATCAGAGGTAAGCAGTAAAGATGTTTTATTCTTCTTTTTCACAATCAAATTCTTTCTTTTGTAAATCTTCAATGATTTTCTCCAGTGTACCTGAACTGATTCTCAGCTGAGAATCAAAATCAAATCAAACTGATTCCCAATTCTCAGGGAGGGTTCTAAACAAATGTAGCTCTATTTCTATTTTATTCCCTTAGCCTGATGATTAGTATTGGTCTAAGTCTCAGTGTTCTCTTGCAAGATAAGTCTGTGATGTCCTGCACTTCCTGTTTTCATAAAACCTCTTGCACACAGGTCAAGTGTTTGTTGAAAAGAGAACAAAATGACACAAGCAACTAAAATGAGGAACCTGCGGCTCACACTATACGTTTCACATGGGGAAAAGGAGAACATAAACATTCATCTGACTCCTTGATCTCAATGGGGGTGTGCATTTTTGGAGTTACCCGAGAGTGTAACATGCAAAGCTGAATCTTAAGAGAAAGGCCTTGCACAGCTTGTAATGCATATGTATCTAATAATAGCCCTTGCCCTAACATGTCATGTTTTTAGTGGTGGTTGCAGTTACATCATATATCAATGGGACTACAAACAATGCACATTCCTGAAAGTCTGATAATATCCTCAAATAGTACACCACATTTTCCGTGTGCCAGAGGATTACTTCTGTCGAATGCAAAGTTTAGATCTGCAGCTACTGACTTTCAAGGGCTTAGTTTGAAACAAATGATGATGACCTTCTTGATTTGGCAAACCAGAGAGAAAACAATATGTAAGATGTATATCAAGTATGTAGATTATAGATTAACCCTGCAATCAAGGTAGAATCTGCCCAAGTGTCGCCTCGTGATGGAGATGTTTTTTGGCTGTGCAGGTTGATGAAACTGCAAAGAAACCATCGTCCAACATCAGCACCTCAAAGGCAGGTGAACACTTGAAGCCTGTGAGGTAAGTGTGGTTTATACTTCTTCCTTCCCTTTTTCTGAACATGTAAACTGTTTTTTGAGTATTCCTTTTCTGACTTTGTTTGCTGTTTTCATTTCTGTGTTTTATTAAGCTGTTTTTATTTTAAAGTGCTTATTTTACTATTTGTTTTCTTTTGTTGTTACATGTTTAAGATAAAATATATCCAGCAATTAATCAAAAAAAGTCAGATGGTTTCCAGAGAAAGTGCATGATCGATGCGATGAAAGACTGAATTACTTGAAAATAGTTTTGGTTATTTTTCTTATAATGATGATTTTGTTTTTTACTTTTTACTAAACCAAATACACAACATCCAAAATAACAGAGGTTGTAGGCCAAATTGTTATTTTCAACATCAGTATCAGCCCAGAACCTCACCATCAGTTATCAGTCACAATCCTTATTCATATCAACATGGATCAACTGTCAGTAAAATTATAGCTCTGTTACAGCTTATTTGATTTAATTATAGGCAAACTGGATCACAGTGGTTATATACAGCAATGAACTATAACCTCAGCCACTAAAACATCACTGTAGATAGTCTGGGTTCATGTGAAACTGTTAATCAGAATCAGTAAACAGTGATTATCTCAAGAGTTATGTGACCTAACCCTAACCCTCAGACATTCAACTTACCCTCCACATAGTTTTAGACAAAGTATAATATTTGCCAGCCTGCCGTTTAATCCCTTTTGTATTTTTGCACAAACACCTCCTCTGTCAGCTCAAGCTCATGTACAGTATTCATTAAACTGTCGACGTTTGCCACTCAACCATGTGACTCATCCAAGCGGCTAATCCTCTGACTCACACAAGCCTGAGGTGTACACTTAACACCACACATAAGTTAAATGTAGCAAACACACTATGTGGTGAAACAGGTTTGTTTCAGGGATGTTCTTTGTTTTTTGCCATGTCTGTCATTTTGACACAATGACAGTTTGTTTTTTGACTAATTTATCTATTTCAGTATCTTTTTTTTAACTAGCTAATGTTATTGTTAAAACTGTTTAGCTCTTCATGTCCTTCCTCATTCATTCTGTGCTTTGGCAACACAGAAAAGGGTAATGGCACTTAAACCCACTGAACTGAATTGAAATTGAAAGCAGCCTTGACTCGACTGTGTCATATTTTCTTTTATATAAGTCGGAGGAAGAAATCTGATTTTATTTAATGTGATTTGTTAATTTAAACTGACAAAGATGAGATTATCTTTCGTCTACCTTTTCCACAATTTAAGTGAATCTTTAAAATTGCCTTACCACACACATCAAATGACAGAAGTTTTTGTAGTTTTTAATAGGGTTAAGCAGATTCTTTTAAGCAAAGAAATTCAAACACTTGGTGGGGAATACTGACAACTGAACAAGAAACTTGCAAACTGTAAGTATACCACTGTACAGCGCTTTGTTTGAACTGTTCTCGGTTGTCTGTTCCACAGTGAGAAGACTCCTGCACACGTGACGACAGCTCAACATGCTTATGCTGAAAACCGCCTTAGTCAAGAGGGTCAACAGAGGTTATCTCTTGGTAAACAGAACATTAATCAATTCTTCTCAGTGGAATGTAGCTGACTGTAGTCAGATAATGCATGAAGAAATAGAAATATAATGTGTGACCAGGAGGTGTCTTTGTTTTCATCTCAGCAGGCAGTTCAAGAGGAGCAGCTTCCAGATCAAACAGATACAACGTGCTGATGGTTGGAGACAGCAGTGTGGGAAAAACCTCCTTCATTAAGAGAGCTCAAAGTGGGAAGTTCTCTTTAGACTTACCTGCCTCTGTTGGTAAGATCCTGATCTTTATTCTACTATATTCCCATAAATGCGTCTGAAAATACAGAATAATGTAACATGAATACATTCTGTAGGCATTGATTCCTTTATGTGGACTGTGGTGGTGGATGGAAAACCTGTTGTGCTGCAGTTGTGGGATACAGCAGGTCAAGAAAGGTGAGTTTATCGTTTTGTGTTTTTTTTGCTGTTATAATCACATGTATGAACTGTTGGGGAAATATTAGTGATCACAGTCAATTTTACCATTTTAGCAGTCTGTTTTCCTCTTCAGGCAGGTATTGAGACATAAGTAGGTTTTCAGGGAGACTGTGGCTCAACAGGTAGAGCGGGTCAACCACTTAGAGCATCAGCAGTACTGAACCAAGTCCACCAAGTCTTGCAACAAGCTTTTAGAGCGCTTTTCATCTGAAGAGTGCATTTACCATTTCCTATGTGTATATTGCATGTATGAGAATGGTAAATCAAAGATATCAGAGATACTTTGGACAGTGTTTTATGATATACACAAAGCCTGAGGCCCTAAAAATTTCACAATCCAGGTCAGCTTTCACGTTTCATCTTAGCAAGTGTTAAAAAGATCGACTGTTATTTATGAATAGAAGGTCGGGAGAAAAGATAAAGTAACATACAGTATGCAAAGTATTCTATCCCATTTTTTACAGTGGGAAATAAACTTAGCTTAAAATTGTATCCATAAACTACAACCAACATTAATGATAACTATTTAGGTGATTTGGGGTCCCTCAGTAATAGTGTCCTTAAGGTTGATCTTGACGCTGGCATGCTTGCTTTGTGTGCCTCATGATGAGCACACTGAACCACTTCGTGATGGCTAGGGTTGCTGCTGTAGGCCAGATGTCATCAATGCACAGTTCACTTTTTTGGTATTATCATGTAACAAGGCTCACTGTCTGGTCCAGCAGCTCCTGATGTCTGCTGTGGGTAGGAACAGTACAGTCATTGTGAGGAAGTCATCCTCAGAGGTACAGGGTGTTATTTTGAGGTTTATGATGACCTGAATGTTTGCACCACATGTACTGTGTGTCTTTTTATTCCTGGAAGTGGGGATGAATCTTCTGTGTATGGGTACACTTTACCTATCTGGTGGCTGGGGCAGCTTGTCTCTCTGACCCAAGGGCTTCCTGAAGACAATATCCTCCAGCAGTCATACAGCTTGGCCTGCCAAGACATCTGATAAGCACACATGACGAAGCTTTCACAAAAAACATCCGCTATGAACTTTCTATTGCAGCCGGTCAAAGACATTGTAAACAAGAGATGCTGTTCTGTTTCCTTCAGGCCAGGTTGTCAGCTGTTCAGGATCTGGCTGGCACAGCCAAGCATTTCTTCTGTATTGTGGAATCAGGACAGCATGACCATGTGTTCATTTCACATGTTGCATGTTGGCTGACCTATTTAGAATAGCGCTGTTTGAAATGCAGTGTTGGTTTTCAGCTACATGAATGTCACCACTGAGATGTTCAAACCAGGTCATCATTTGTCATGTAATTTCATTTTAACATCAGTTTAAGATCCAATTCATTTCATTTTTGCTTTCAGTAGATATGGATTCAAATTTAGACAGCAAGTCCCAAAACACAGATAAAAGGAGGTGACATAAAAACAGACGAGTCTGACACAATTTTGTGGATTTGAAATATTGTAATGCTCTTGAATTCATTGTTGAGGCAATTGCGCAATCACCATGTTTGTTTACATCACCAGCCTTTCCAGGAAATATTGAGCGTGTTTCTTGTGAAATGCCTCAGGGGAGGTTTTGCAAACTTAACTAACCAGAATCACCGTATAATTAGAAGCAGACATTCTACTTTTGAGGGTCAGACCAAGTGTTTTTTCACCGTTTTGCAACACAGATTTGTGATGTTCACTTGTCAATGCCTGTGAGAAAAGCAATTCACTTGTTGTTGTATTTTATAAAGTTTGTGGCCTTTTCTGATTTAAAGAGGTCAGATTTCTGATTACATCTCTGTTGCTCTTCAAAGGTTTCACAGCATCACAAGGCAGATTTTCCATAAAGCCCAGGCCTTTCTCCTGATGTATGACATCACTTCCTCTCAGAGTTTCTCTGCAGTCAGCTACTGGGCGAACTGTATTCAGGTGAGGTGTTCAGAAAGCTTCAGCGGCTGTTTAATGATGTCACCCGTCAAACTACTGGCTTTGTTTACAATGATTTGTGAAAGTACAGGCTTCTGCTGAAGGCCAGATATACTGTACAATGTGTTTATATGTAAAATAAATGTTTTTGTTATAATGAGTGTGTACTTAAAACAGCAGCACATATTACTAGTGAGGTGGAAAGGTTAGGGGTAGGGCATTTAATAACGTAGAATATTTAGGTTATTTACTTGAGTATTCCCATTTATTACTTTGCAACATTTTGTAGGCAAATATTGTACTTCTACTCCACTGCATTCATGTTTTTATCTCTTATCTTTTATCTTTAGTTACTTTGCAGACTCAGATTATTAAAATATAATTAACAAATAAATGATGCCCAGCAGTATATAAGATAGATGAAAATTAACCCCAGATTCACCAGTTTCAACATTTAAGTGATGCACACATTAAAGCATCCATAATTATGATTATTTGAATTACATCCATATTCGTTCTGACAGTCCCAACAATATTCAAACTGTTTTGCAGGAAGGGGCTGCAGAAGATGTGACCATTTTACTTCTCGGGAATAAGAGTGATCATGCAAAGCGGCAGATCAAATTTCAGGAGGGGGAAATTCTCGCTAAGGTATCTGTGACATTACACCCTCTACACTGTTACCTCATCTGCTGGTGTCAGAATATAATGCTGATTATGAAACACGCACTTAAGACAGCAGTGTTAATTCCACAGGAGTACAACTTTGAATTCATGGAGTGCAGTGCTGCCACGGGCGAAAATGTGATTCAGTCTTTGGAGACTGTGGCCAGGTAAAGACATCTCACCTCTGACTTTTCTTTTATCCTGCACTGATTTTTTAGAAAGCATGAACTTCTGTAATCTTGGTGCTGATTGTGTTGTTGCCAGGATGTTGAGTCAAAAAGTTGAACCAAGAGAGGAGACCACGGTGTTGCACAAAGAGCCCCAACAGAAAAAATCATCAGGATGCTGCTGAACAGATCAGTCAGAAGCCTGAGTGACCAACATCTGAAAAGTCTGTCTGTACATTATAACTAGAGCTGTTAAATTACAGATTGTATTCATTGACAAAAATATAAGTTACATTTCCTTGTTACTACTGCTTTCATCTGGTTTATTATTTCTAACAACTAAATAGTTGATGTAGAGGATAATATAGAGAACAATTTAAGTATAAGATAGTCTAGTTTCATAAAATATCCTTTTTATATGCTCAGAGGAGACTTCATGTATGTAATATACTGCACAGCTGGCGCATGCTTTCTTAAGATGCAGGTGAATAAACACTTGATCAGTTTTATCTTGTTAAGTTGTTTTTCCGACTTGAATGTGAAAGCCTTACTGTTCTAGTGGAATTTCAGATGATCACATGAAGTCACTGTCTTTTTAGTCTTGTTCCAGGCGGATGCATTTCCATTTGAAGATGTGTTAACAATATCAGTTGTGTTTTTCAGGGTTTTAGGCTGAACAACTGAGAGAATCTGTTACATTTAACAGCTATCGATTATTTGCTCTACAGTGTATATTCCTTGTGCTTAATTCATGTCACAAATGTGTATTAAGTTTGGTGGGTACACATCTTTAAATGTATAAATCTGAGGCAACAGGCAAATTACTTCTTGGAAGTTAAAATACGTGGTACCACACTGAAGAAAGGTCTACTACATTTTGAGTATATATACATTTCAGTGTTCACAAGCAATTTGTGCAATATGCCTGTGAGCAAAAGCATCTTGTTAGTTTTGCAGTTGTCTAACAGTGTTGTTCAATAATCCCATTAAGTGTTCTCATGATTTTGTATATTTACAATCTCTTCTGCATGAACACTGTCAGCACTTGTCTTACTTGCAGTTCCTGTGTCAGCCAGATAATCATAAATACATTTCATAGCTCTATAATTAAAGACGGCAGCTGTGAAATGCTTAACAGGCTTTAAATTTACATGCAAATTATGTTTTATGTTTCTGTGCACCTCTCTATGACCTGCATCGTTAAATGCCTTTAATTTGTTTGTCAAGTTGTTCTTATGTCGTGTCTTGTGCTAAATAAACCTCAAGAACATAACTGCGTGCTCTGGAAGTTAATTTGTGTCCTCGTGGAAGTCGTCTTTCTCCACACTGACAAAGACAACAGTGTTCCCACTGGAACAACAAGTCCTTCTCTGGTATGAAGAGCACGTCAACGGCAACAATGGCACCACTGCAGTAACCTCATAAGATCCCAGAGGAGCTGTTGTGGGAAACAGAAAATGCTAATACAGCATCATCCAACATCATCAGAGGACGCCAAATCTGATATTAGTGATTGGCTCCGACTTCATTAGCGTGATTTACCAGGAGATTTATTCAGATAATTCAGTTTTAGGTTGGAACATGTACATATCATAACTGTGTTAAACATCAAACATCAGAAAACAGTGTTTTTGTTGTGTTCTTCCAGGCGCCTGTAATTTACAAGAGGTTGCCGGGAAAATACTGTAATTTAGTTGTAAAAGACACAATGTTCAATTAGTAAACTTCCAATTAGTCAGTGCCAATTAATTTCTGCTGTAAAGAGGCCTTTAAATCACAAGGAAAAATTACATTTTTTTTTTTATTTAAACCCTTGTAAATAAAGCAAAATATTAAAGATAGTTTTAGAGTCTGGGCCAGAGGGTGGTTTAAATTCCTACTGGTTTCATCATTTGTGTCTCCTGTATTACAGAGGGGATCTTTAATGGTTCCCAGTGGGAAAGCTGGCCTGCAGCTGTCTGTTGACTTTGTCTTTTTTTTTTTGTTTTTTGTTCTCATGACAACAGAGACACTCATACCACAGCAGAGATTAGAAGGTTGTTAAACAGAAGCAAACAGGATAAGTCTTAACATTACCAGTGAACAACAGCAGAGAAGTCCCTGAAATAAAAGTAACTTTAACCTTTTGCCACAGGGGGGAGTACTTGCGCTGATAAAGCAGGTGTCTACAGACGTCAAAGCACGTTGGTTTACATGAAACTGTCGTTAACGTGCCTCTATATGTGGCACCACTTTGCCTAAATGCACTGTTGAATCTTTTTGTGTATTGACACTGAAATAAGATAACATTATCAAATGGCAACAAAACCAATAAACAGACATCTTAAACATCTTTTGAATTTATTTTCATGATAAAAAAAAGTTTCATATTAACATTTGGGGAATAAGTTAATGTTACCTACACAACATTTAACAAAGGTTAAAATGCTGGAACATTCATGTTACGGACTGATCAATAAGGTTTTTTCAGGACCGGTACTGATGCAGTTATCAAGGACACTGATAACCGATATTTGGGACCAATATAATTATGCAGTAAATGTCAAAATTTTGATGTCAAATTTTACAATAGCCAGTGATGGAATATAACTGAGTATGATTTACTCAAGTAAAGTTCTTGAGAACAATTTTGAGATACTTTACTTGAGCATTTCCATTTTCTGCTCATTTACACGTCCACTCTCCCATCGAAAGTAGCACATTTTTAAATTAATTATTCTTATTGGCAAACACAAAAAACACAGACACCAATAATCTGAAAAAAATCTAAATTTTCAGCCCTGATAACCAAGCAGGCCAATACTCGGTCCATATACGTGAGATACATCAGCTGTTCTTATAGATGGAGAAAAAGTTGCATACTGAATATAAAGCATATTGTGGTGAACCTTGTCCGTTTTTACATATTCATCTTTGGAAACCAGCACTTGTGGTCGCGTAGAGCAGTTCAGTTCTTTGCGAAACATATGGGATCAACTACCAGAGTGACTCAGCGACGGCTTACTTCATTCTACCTTCAGCTGCAACTGCTTCGTCGCTTGTTTCGTTTTGTTGCCTGGCTGTCGTATTCTCTGGTGGTTGTGATCCTGAGTCCTTGATCCTTGTGTAGGGAAATCTTTTGTTCTTTTTGGAGGAGTGGTATTGTCTGATGGCTTGCGTAACATCAGAAGCAGTCCACTGGTGGTGTGTCAGGGCATCCTGCAGGGTGAAGGGGCCGTCTCTGGTCCGTCTGACTCCTTTACACACTGCCGTGCTGCGCAGCTCGAGTCCGATCTCATGTACGACTTTGCGCAAATATTTCTGAGTTTCATTCAGACACTGCACCTCTGTAAGTACACAAAAAAAAAAAATCAAACAAGATCTAGATCTACATATATCAAACAAGGTTTCCTCTGTGTTCAATTATTTACCTAAAGTGAAGTTGGGAGGCTGGAAGCGAAGGCAACGCAAGCCTGTCAAGATAGGCTGTGATTTCCCCTCTGGACCCAGTAAACCTTGTGCAGCCAACTCATAAGCTTCCTGTGAACGCATGTCTATGTTGGAATACCTGGATTTAAAAAAAAAAAATCATCTACCTGCACTCAATATAATCATACAGCACTTTGTGTACAGGGAGGTTTTCTTCAAAAGCATAGAGGTAACTGTCAACCAAGGAGGAAATTAACAGTAAAAATGTCAATATTGTGTTGATAGAAATGAATAGTAATGTAGTTAGCATACATTAACAAGGCCTTCTGATTGGCTCCCTGTAGCATCGCCAAGACCTTGTCCAGCTTGTCCTGTGTGATGTGACCTGTCAAACACAACCATATTTTAGGGTCAGATACAGTCGAGTCTTGTCAAACTGTTATCCAGGGAATAAACAGCTAAAACTGAACATATTCAGGAAAAAACTAAAGCACTGTACCATAGGTGGACCTTTCCACAACTCTGCCCGCATGAGAGAAATCATCCGTTGCAGTCCCGAATTCACCTTCCAGTGTGTAATCCTGAAATATATCAAACAGCATTTAATCTTAAATATCGCATCTTTACACTTCTGATGTTTAAAAAAAAAGCAGAAATGATTAATTACCCTGGTGATTCGTGTTCTGTAGAGTTCACTCAGGGCCCTGGTTCCATTCCCGACAGCGAGAACTAAAGTGACAAAGGTGTGAAAAAGCAACATTGTACATTAAATACAACTAAAGATGCACTGATCCATCTGCCAGGGACCAGAATTGGACATCAATGCCTGACATACACTATATTACCAAAAGTATTCGCTCACCTGCCTTTACTCATTCTATGAACTGAAGTGCCATCCCATTCCTAACTCATAGAATTCAATATGATGTCGGTCCACCTTTTGCAGCTATTACAGCTTCAACTCTTCTGGGAAGACTGTCCACAAGGTTGAGGAGAGTGTTTATAGGAATTTTTGACCATTCTTCCAAAAGCGCATTGGTGAGGTCACACACTGATGTTGGTCGAGAAGGCCTGGCTCTCAGTCTCCGCTCTAATTCATCCCAAAGGTGTTCTATCGGGTTCAGGTCAGGACTCTGTGCAGGCCAGTCAAGTTCATCCACACCAGACTCTGTCATCCACGTCTTTATGGACCTTGCTTTGTGCACTGGTGCACAGTCATGTTGGAAGAGGAAGGGGCCCGCTCCAAACTGTTCCCACAAGGTTGGGAGCATGGAATTGTCCAAAATGTTTTGGTATCCTGAAGCATTCAATGTTCCTTTCACTGGAACTAAGGGGCCAAGCCCAGCTCCTGAAAAACAACCCCATACCATAATTCCTCCTCCACCAAATTTCACAGTTGGCACAATGCAATCTGAAATGTACCGTTCTCCTGGCAACCTCCAAACCCAGACTCGTCCATCAGATTGCCAGATGGAAAAGCGTGATTCATCACTCCAGAGAACGCGTCTCCACTGCTCTAGAGGCCAGTGACGGCGTGCTTTACACCATTGCATCCGACGCCTTGCATTGCACTTGGTGATGTGTGGCTTGGCTGCAGCTGCTCGGCCATGGGAACCCATTCCATGAAGCTCTCTACGTACTGTACTTGGGCTAATCTGAAGGTCACATGAAGTTTGTAGCTCTCTAGCAATTGACTGTGCAGAAAGTCGGCGACCTCTTTGCACTATGCGCTTCAGCATCCGCTGACCCCTCTCCGTCACTTTACGTGGCCTACCACTTCGTGGCTGAGTTGCTGTTGTTCCCAAACGCTTCCATTTTGTTATAATAGAGCTGACAGTTGACTGTGGAATATTTAGGAGCGAGGAAATTTCACGACTGGATTTGTTGCACAAGTGGCATCCTATGACAGTTCCACGCTGGAATTCACTGAGCTCCTGAGAGCGGCCCATTCTTTCACAAATGTCTTGTTTCACAGTCTGCATGCCTGAGTGCTTGAATTTATACACCTGGGGCCAGGCCAAGTGATTAGAACACCTGATTCTGATCATTTGAATGGGTGAGCGAATACTTTTGGTAATATAGTGTATCTGATTCTGTGCCGGTCAAAAGCTGACATTTAACCTAATTTATGTGTGCTCATTTCATTTGTCCTTTCACCGCACAGACATGCAGTGGAGCAGAGACACAAAGGTTACTCCACCTAACAACAAACTGGATTGCTATATAGCTCTGTTGGCCACTGTTTTCTTTGGGGGAAATAAAACATTGTAGCTGATGTTCGGGAACTGAGAAAAATACAAAGTAAAGCTGCGTTGTCTGAAACAGCGCAGACAACTTTTTTTATTCCACTCACACACTCATTATAAAAAAAGCCACAAGAACATTTGTGTATGCTGTTGATTACAGTTCTTAGGGATAAAAACCAGCACAGACTTTTGAAAGAAACCAGTTTCCTTGTGTGATAAACTCTAAAAATATCCATACCTAGGACACCAGAGGAGGGTGCATCCAGGCGATGTCCTACTCCAACTTTAATTTGTTGGAATTCAGGTCCAGTCACTGAAATAGAAGAGAATTCACATTTTATTCGCTCAGTCCTCAATGTGTGTGAATATATCATATGCATTTATACATCAATCAGGCATTCCAGATAATCTACATGTGCACTGATGTGGGAATTAAGTCACTATTGTGTCATCAAACTTCACTTACAGTCGATCAGAGCAGGAATGTTGACATGTCAAACACAAGTACAACTAATAACATTACTGTAACACAACAAGACTTACACCTGATATGACAAATTATCTTATTGGTATTGTATTATCATTATTTAAGAACAGTACTGTTTATAGTGATAGGACACTAAGTTAACAATTGATTTAGTTGTACAAACACAGCACTGCAGTAACACATTTAGTTACAGACAGGTGAGACAGGAGACACATACCCAGGGGATGCTTGGACAGTACTGGCACAGAGGCTACACTGAGTGTGAGTCCCTTGGGTGCTTCAGTCTCACTGCCTGGCTGTGGCAAGAAGCGGACCTCCTGAGGAAGTGGCTGAGACGGTGTAGCGTTTAAACCTAAAATAAGACACAAACACGAGTCAACAGGATAGAGTGACCTGGTGAATCCAAGGTTAAAAGGCAAGGCTGACTGACATGTTGGTAAATGTTGAACATTCGCTGTGTCACGCCTCGCCGTTAAAGCAGACGTGTAACCTGGAGCGTGTCTGACTGACGTCAGGATGACTTCTAAATATTGTGTTATCCTCACCTTTCAGCAGATTTGTCTCGATGCTGTCCCGCACGAGTTTCCAGTGGACGCCTGGGGGTTTGTATACACAAAACAGACCCTCTAACCTCCGAAACATCCTAATAGTTGGAGTCGCCATCATGTTAATGACATTCCGACTTCTATACAATGTTTAAAGGGTTACATCTGTGGAGATTTCTACAGTTAACTGCGTGTTTTCTAAATATGTGTTGCATTTGCTCTGCTCCACTTGACTTTACGCCATGTGATCATTTGCGCATGCGTACATCTCTGGCAAATGCAGCTTTAGCAGCCACTTTGTGAGCTTACTGCCGCCTGCTGTCTTGGGTGTATGACAGCACACGACAAGCCATACGCGAGAAGACTGGGAAATGACGGCGTTGTAAAAGACACCACAATACAAAAAAAATAGCGGGGGTTATGTGCGCTTAGAAATGAGTAAAGAAGAAAAACATAGGGGATTAATGTTGGGGAGGGTCGTTCGACAGACTGAACGTCGGAGGAGCTGAAACTCCACAAGGTGGCGATAGCTACCCTAAAACCAGACAGCAAAGAAGAAGAGGACCGGAAGTGTAGCCAGCTAACGAGCTAAGCTTGTTTACAGTCTGAAGACTGAAGTTCGGTAACGTTTAAATTGTCTTTTAGTTTTCGTAGCGGTTGTCACTGCCGGAGAATCTCTAACATGTGATAACAAGTAGCTAATAATGCGAAGTCAAGGAGCGCAATGTTAGCTTAGCAAGTGATAACATTTTCATTTACATGTAGGGCATTTAGCAGAAAAGATAACAAGATAAGTACAAGGACATTTTAGGTACAGTCAGCCACTTTGCCAAATGTAAATGTAACATGTGTCAGTAGGAAAAGCACAAGTGTAAGTAAGTAAAGGGCAGATAGCTGAATTTCAATTAACTGCTTTTCCTGTTTATAAGGCCCCAATTTGCCCTCAGCTTGTGATGCTCTGGTTAAACACAGACTATTGAAAATTATCCATTGTTATGTTATGAATAATGTAAACCTTAACACAGGGCCCATTTAAAAGACAAAAACAGACAGTAAGCAAAGCTAATGAAGGACCCATCTTAAGGCTTTTGTCATTTTAGTTGGTAAAATGATTTAGTGGTGCATATCTCCAAACAGAATAATGAAATTACTACAAAATTGCTCTACCATGGCTTGTGTCTTGTAAACAATTCAACCTAAACTCTAGTGAGCCAGATTGATGGATGAGGAACTTGTACCAAAAATATCTTTAAGACAGTAGTGTGTTTTAATGGTACAAGTATGTATATCAGAGTAGATCTTTTAGACAATCTGAATCATTCCAATACAAACATCGTGGTGATGAAACATTTACTTGTCTTGTGTTTGTGGTGTTGCCTTTGTAGGTGTGATGCGAGCCCCTCTGCGATGGGTGCTATGGGATGTGAAGGACACCCTGCTGAAGGTGCGTGCATCAGTGGGAGAGCAGTACTGCAAGGAGGCTGAACGAGTGGGCTTGGATCTCAGTCCTGTGGAGGTCGAAGCTGCTTTCTTCCAGGCATATCGACAACACTCCAGAGGATACCCAAACTATGGCATCTCTCAGGGCCTGGATGGACGGTCTTGGTGGATGGGGGTGGTGCGAGACACTTTCTCGAGGTGCGGGGTACAGGACCCAGCCCTGCTCAATACAGTGGCTCACAACCTTTATCATAACTTCTGCAATTCAGAGAACTGGGAGGTAAATGACAGGTGATATTTATGGCATACACATTTTATAAATAAAACCCACTTTTCAGGTAGTATCTGCGAAGAATGCATCAGAAACACAATATTATTTATATGTTTTGTTTTAAGATATTTGTTTTTAAAGCATATTTACTAAGTAGTGTTTTTTTTTAATATACATGTTAATGTAATCAGTAGTGGACAAAGTAGCACAAAAATGTAAACTTAAATGTGTGTTATGTCCCCTTGTTTTAGGTATTTCCAGACTCACAGAAGGCCCTGGAGCATTGTTCTTCTCTAGGACTGAAGCTGGGGGTGGTGTCAAACTTCGATATGCGCCTTGAAGAGATTTTACGTGTTTGTGGCCTTCTGTCTCACTTCAGCTTTTTGATAACATCAGAAGAGGCTGGTGTAGCAAAGCCGAGTCCAGCCATCTTTAATCAGGCGCTGCTGAAATGCGGCGTAACTGCTGCCAGCGTCGCTCATATTGGAGACCACTATGTGAACGATTACCTCGCCTCTCGGTCTGTGGGCATCCACGGGTTCCTGTTGGACAGACACAACAAGACAAACGGACCCAACGTTCCTCGGAAGCATCTGCTCAGCTCCCTGGAGGAGCTGCCATTGCAGCTTAAGGAGCACTTGGTGTAATGCCAAACAGTCATGGGCTCAAGTGCAAAGCTACTCAGCCTAACTGTGTTCAGTTATTGGAATTCATTTGTGTGATTGAGCCATGTTTACCTGACTGGACTCAACCAGTCAACCAAAATTATATTTATTGAAAAGATGTTGTAATATAAAAACTGTATATGCAGTGTGTAATGATGTATTTAATGTAAATGAATAGGGGGAAATAATTGTCTATAAATTGTTTTGCGACTGTCTCAGAATTTTTTCTTTCTGATGACAGAATTAAAGGGTTTTGAGACAGAAACTTGCTACTGAAAAACACTTATACAGTCGTCAGAGCTCCAAATAATATTGTGTCACAGCACAGATTTTTAAAACAGGGTCATATTGAGATCACTGCAACCAAAATATAGGCAACACGGAGGCAAGGAACATATAGATGGGTGTAAAGTAAAGACAAAACAAGCATACAGCATCCTAGTTAAGTTTTTGGGCCACCATCTGTGAACTCTACTGGGAGTATGAACCCCTTTCCTCCAAAACATAGTGTCCAGTCACTCCAAAATCTCCCAAAGATGTTCAGATTTTCATACTCACTGATGCATGCAAGAAAGAAATGTTTCCCCACCCGCATCTGAAGGAGAGAAGTCGTTCAAAATCTTCCCATTAAAATTGACTGTATGTAAGCATTGTTTGTTTTTTTACTGAGTTACTCTGTGTCTTCCTTAATGATTTTTAAGGAAGACACATTAAATGTAATGGTCTTAGGCAACAAATCTTTGTATTCACTAAGATTTGTTGCCTAAGACCATTAGGCTCCTACTCTGGCTCTTAAGGAGCACATACAATATTAAACCAACAACACTTAAAGTCAGTAGTGGGACACAATGCTCAGATATTTACCACCCTGATTCAGCAAGTAAACACTGTCAGGGACACAAAGAGGTCCTCAAAAGTCTGTAAAGGACTGAAACACCATGATCACACTGCTGAATTGTTGCTTCAACAGTGTGATAATAATAAAACAAGTAAGGAGAAGATGTAGCAGTTTTCATAACAAAGTGTTTTTCATTGTTGAAACATTGCACTAAAACATTTGGGACATGGATAATTGAAATCAGACACATAGGATACAAAATAGAAATAATTTGAACACCCAAAAATAAGGATAGAATAACGATGGTAAACATAAATAGTACAGAAGGTTGGACAAAGAATGAGGACTGGATTTTTTTCTACCTAAATGTATGTATATACTGTGAATGGTGGGCTGACCAACTGACTGTTTATCAGGTCCAATATTCAGCATTTTTTCAGTTTATAGGAATGTGTTGCCAAATAAAAATAATCTTAAAATGTGCTAGTTTGGCTCTGATGCATTCTGTAAAGTAATTGGTAACTAAACTTATCAAATAAATGTAGAATATTTGTTTCCAAAATGTAGTGTAGTATAAAGAAGCAGCAACTGGAATTACTCAAGTAAAATATGAATACTTCAACATCGTACTGAAGTACAGAACCTAAGTAGTATCTTTAAGGATAGTCAACAAAATGTGACTATCTTTTAAGGCAGATGAATAGAGGTGATGCAAAGGTGGAGGCAGAATTGAGGTCATATTATTTAAACATATGTTAACTTCAGTAATCAGTTTCTAAACATGAGATTAAACATGGTAACATCACATTCCTGCTGTATTAAAGTGTCCTTAAGGTTGTCTGACAGTTTGAGCTGCACTCAGAATCAGCGACCAGTGTAAAATGACACCTTTTGTATGCGTTTTGGATGAAGTGACCCTTTAAACTGTAGCTCTGGGCTTTCTCCTACTGATTTGTTGCAGTGCTTAGCAGTGTGGAGAACAAGGCAGGGTTGCTTAACCCTAATACCTTTGTAAATACTCTTATTTCAAACCATCTGGTCAGAGGCAGATACTGGGAATGTTGGGCTGAGGATCAAACGGGCCAGAAGAGGAAGCTGAGGGAGAGGGAAAAAAAGGGCCAGAATAGCATTGCAATTCAAAGCAGAGCTTCAGCCTCTTATGGGGAAAAGGGATTGACGCTTGTCCAAATCAGATTTAAGAGTTTAGGAGAATTTCCTAATGGTGACAACACACAGATGTCCTCTCTGTGTCACCAAATGTGAATGGAAACAGATTTTTAGTCTTAATTCCCTTCACTTAACCTTCTTTTCACTTGATTTTGTTTGTTTCCCCTCGCGCTCCTTTGTATGTTAAAAGGTATTGTCAATCTTTACGGAGGCGCCCACGAGAGCTGCTTAATTCAAAGCTGGTTTAGTGGCTCAGCCAGACGGCTCTAAAGGGCTCCCCAGAAATCCAATTGCAGACATAATGGGATTGTGAAACGAAACGAAGCTCCTCATGCGGAGAGCGAAAGGAAAGGGAAGAGGAGACGTTCAAGAGGGTAGAACCCAACGACATACAACTGAGAACGAACCCTAACCCTATGTGGCACGGCCCTGCACATCGCACAAATGCTTCAACATGAATGGGTATACATCCAGTTGAGTCAGAGACACAATAAAAAAAAAAGGTAATGGCAATATAGAGGAGGGTTGAAACATTTCCTTCGGCTATAAAAGCACTTTAGAGTTCAGCTCTTTGTTCAATTGTGCCCGGGGTTCAGGGTTTCATGTTGGCATTTCTGCATCTTGAAATATTCAGTGGAAGAGAAAAATGGAGAAGCAGAGCATCCGGAAAGAGAAGAGAAGAGAGAGAGAAGAGCTTCAGGAGTGAAAAGAAGGTCACGCGATGAATCAAGTCCACAAACTCCAGGGACGGGGCAGTGATTAATACGCACATGAATAAAAAAAGAAATATCCACACACACACACACACACAATTGCATTTTTAATTCATTTCATTGGAAAACAAATGTAGGTAACAGAGGCTTTCCAACTGTGACAACATAAATCAGACAAAGTAAAGGGTTAATGTGTCGACAGCGTGTATATACACCGAATATTTCCACGTTGGTTTTGATATTTACACGTAGAATGCTGCAAGAACAAACACATATTCTGTATGTAAATATCAACCACGTACTGTAAACAAAGACAACAAATCATCCTCTTAGGGTCTCCTGGTATATCAGTACCATCACATTCATTTTACGGCACACACAAAGCGCGTGCACACTTTTACATTGAGTCAGTTTGTATTCCTTCACCAAATTATCATTTAAATTTTTGAAAGAAAATCTTAAATATTTTGTTTTAAATTAATCTCCAGAGGCTTTTCTCTCTTTAAAAGTATTTAAATTCAAAGCAGAGGCAATGCTTTAACACATCACTGTTGAAATTTTTAAAAAAAAGTATTCTGTGTGTTTAGAAATAAAAAGCTGTGATTTAAGTGCATGCATGCTTTAAAGGACATGTACAAACCGCGTGCCTCTTCCCTTCAGTGCTCATTCAGGCAAAGTTAGCAACAAGTGTATTTGGCATCTCTCATTATGTGGACACTTTTCTCCGAGTGACTACATTGTACAGTAAGTGATCAGTAAGCAAGCTTGCGGAAAAGTGCACCAATCTGCAGTAACGTGGAATAATGTGGCGTGTGTCGATGCAGTTATAGCTTGCGAAATCCAAAAACCTCTGACGTGTTCAAGTAAAGCTCAGGAATAAAAAATAAAACTGACAAATATTTCAGCTTCAGTAGAAATACTGGAGACAAACTGTCCATATTGAACCAAATTGGAACTGTTTTGAGTTGCAAGCTTTGTGTATAATTACAGACTGATTGAAGTCCAGGGTTTTTCAAATCCATCAGCAGTCAGACTATTTAACAATTCCTACTCCTGTCAGGTGAAGTGAGTTCCTTCTTTAAAAACAGATACTAAAACTTCTTTAAAGCATCAGTTTCCCCCACCACCTTTTCTTTAAAATGTCCTCTGTGCTTGAGTTCTGATGAAAAGTGCGCAAAGTTGTTAAAAGACAAAAATAGGAATTATTCCGCCTTCAGTAAATGAATTCTTGCTGTCCCAAAGTAAACACATCCGCGCTGGATGATTGACGGCCTAGCAGATCATTTCTCATGTCCTTGATGCCGGCCATAAACAGTAATCAGGACACACGGAGCTCTTCCGTGTCTCATCCACAATCCAACAGTTTGTTGTAAATCTGTGGCTGTTTCCACAGAATCAAAGGGTCAAGTAAACACGTTCCTGCGGTGCTGCAGGTCACAAGTCCCAGTCAGTGCCAAAAAAAAAAAAGAAATGTCACGGAACGTTTAACCTCCCACATCAAGCAGGCCCTCCTAAGCCACGCCGAAGATGAAGCTTCTTCTTCCTTGGCCAAGAATTTTGATGTGAACACGTGCGTGGGACCTTGAGCCGATCCTCCGAGTGTGTTGGCCAGACATGATGAGGAAAAACTAAACACGCCGTGGCGAAAACAGCTCATGTTCCAGCGAGATGTCTTCTCAAACCACTGAAAAGGAAATAATCATGAAAGTTATCTTGTTTCCTGTATGCTCGCAAAATCTCTTTGAAGGATTACTACATACAAGTGCTGTCTGTGCAGCAAAAGACTTGGCTTATTCCTATGTGCTAACAATCAGCTACACGTTACGCTGGATGACATTTTCCTTCATTACTAGAGGTGTTACGATTTCAATTTGATTTTTCAGCACTAACGGCTATACTATGTTCTGCTATTGCATACCGCAAAGCTTATTTTGATCAATTTTCAATATGAAATCGAAAATCATGACACCATTACAATCACTGGGCACTGTAGTCTATTTTGAGTCAATCCCACAAACACCAATAATCTCATGACTATGACATGGTGAATGTGAGCTGTGTGCTTGCTATTTATGTTTTCTATTTATTTTATCCTAATATCAATGTTCTTATGTTTTTCTTATGTTTTTTTATCTATAATTTGCACAAATAACGGGTTTGCTTTGCAATTTTGTTGTACAATGTACAATGACAATAAAGATCTATTCTATTCTATTCTACCATCCTGCTGCTGGAAATGCTCACTAGTGCACAAGATGTAGATTATTCCACAGCTGATAATACTCCCCAACACATGCACTATTCAATCGTGTTTGAGTTACATTTGCTAACAACTACAGTGGCCAGCTGATTAAACCAGGGCTGCACAATATTGGCAAAAACTGACAATGTGACATTTTAATTTTTGTGTAATATATTTTGCTGTGAACAAATACGAGTGAATTTCATCACAACCGAAGATGGCCCAGCTGTGTTTGATGAAATGATCAAGAATGATTACTCCCACGTCCAAGAACCGTTAAATCATACAAAATTATGTAAAAACAGACAGACTTCTCATGAAGATGAATCATGGGAAATGAGAATTGTGCAAGTCTTGCTTTTGTGTTGAGTAGCAAAAAAAAGTAGCAGAGAGTGTTTCAAATGTATTCATCAGTTATTAACATCCCCAGCAGCTGATAGAAGAAATAAAAAGTGTACCACTCTCAGAAGGATGGCAGGATGCTCCGTGCTTCTCTGGGACGTAGTGAAGTGCATGTCTCCGCCTGCGACAGTCCTGCCTCCACCAGCAACTGCATGAGGAAAGATTCAAAATCTTCAAAATCCTTCTGACATTCATTATCTTATTCCTTGAAAGGAAAACTGTGACCACATGGTTGCTTTCCCAAACACTATAGAGTTCATCAGCAATGATCTCGGTGAAAACAACACCATGAAATATAAGATATGCCAAGCGTATCACTTACTGTAACAGTGTGCACAACACCATGATGAGAACACACCCAATCACACACAACACCAGCACCGTGGCAACCGTCTGTTTTCTGTGATTAGTCGCAACTACAGCGAGCAGGTCTGCATGCTCACACCTCATCCCGACAAAGCCCGGATGACACCTGCAACGAGGCAGAAAAAATCACATCAGGTACACATGCAGATGATTTAAAACAAAAACAGCAGCTCAGATCAGTTTCATGAGCTGACAAGGGAACGTTTTCTTTTGCTAACATCCGTCCAATTAAGTGGATGTCAAATACCTGAAGAGTTAATGTTTCCAGCTGCAGATTGAAAATAAATAAAAGATCTAGCGATACACAGTCCAAAAATTCAGATGGGGATCATTATACTCAGACACTGCAAATTAACTTAAGCCACTATTTAAAATAAAGATATGTAACGTTATTATCTATAATATGAAATTCTCACCATTACCATCACCACTCATAAAATGAGTATTCTAAAACCCAGAGACTCATTATCTGTTGTCAGAAATGATTCTGCCATAATGATTTTGATTATTCCTTTTTAAACTGTCCATAATGAGTGCAACAGTGTTATAGGAGTGCAATATCTGACCAGTAGACTGCTTTTCAAAACCTGGTGCCTACATTACCCACAAGGCAATTGATCAAGTTACATGCAACTTCTTCTGGAGCCACAAAAGGCTTTATATTATTTTATTTGTCATGTGCAGTAGTACTCCCCAAGACGTTTAAACACTTAAATGCAAAACTGATGATATTAATCTTTAAGACAAGAACAACTTACACGCATGCTGGCGTCTCCTCTAATATCAGGAAGCGACACGTGCCATGGAAGCAGAAATGGCGGTGCGAGTCCGGACAATCATCAAAATGAGAGCGAACAGCCGCTGCCACGAACTCTGTGAGGATGGAAGAAGAGATAGTGTATGTGGATTTTTAAAGTTTAGGATATGTTTTATACTTTTGCCAGGACCATAAAACACCCTAACCCTAATATTTCCCACTGTTGGATGACCAGTAGGGAAAAAGTGGCCTCCACTGACATCTACTGCTAACTATGACCTTTAGAAGTCCTCCAGGGCATGAATTCAACCCTAAAATGACAGTTTCAAAACATGATCCAAGTTCATTTAGTTAGAACAGGCACCAGGACGCAGGTGAATATCATAAATCTAAAAATAGCCTAAGCCTGCAGAGACCTGAAACAACAGCATGTACTAAATCCTAAAGCTGACACCCACGCCACCAACGGTCGACTGAAGCCTTTTGTTACCAGTTGCGTGTGGATTTGTGGTGGCTTACATCTCTCGCTGTACCTGGGAGGGACTATTAGTGTCTAGAGTCTCGAAAAGTCACAGTGAGACACTGCGAAACAAAAACCTCTGTCCATCAGCCGACATTAGGAAGCAGGAGAGAGCACACCCCTGCAGGAACTCTTGTTCTTTCGCAGAAATTAAACCCTTCAAGCCACTACTCAGTTTTCACCAAAATATCTAATTAAATGAAAACCCAGACAGAACGGGGCATTTCTCACACGTTTAGCCGTACAGTCAGACAAATTCCTACATAACTGACTCAAACAAAAGTCAGTGTTTCCCCGAGTGGCTGAAACAGATGCACAGTGTTGCATTCAGGGTGGGAAGGAGGATGAACATCCAGACAGATAGCTTGCATTACAGCCTTCGTCACACACTCCATTCCAACGGTAAATGGGCTTTTGGATTGCAGCCTACATGTATTGTCTCCTTCTTTCAGACTCTGTGAAAGCCCTCCGTTGTCCCTGAGGCATCTGCCTACCAACCCCTCTCTCTTTCCATGTGATTTTGGCAGTCGGACGAGATAAACTTTGAAACAGAAAACAGCCTTCGGGCCACATGAGGCGCTTTTCAGCTGATGATTCAATATCGTACGTGCATCTTCTTTTTGTATGAAACGTCTGCATACACTGCTCATATGTGCTGTTCATAATCTTTAATGTACCACAACTGCTGCCCTCACTCACGCTAAGAGGATCAATTATCAGTGAGCGCCACACTGTCTGCATGTGTTGATGCACTGCAATTCTCTATGTGAAAGCAACGCTGCAGTGAGAGTGGATCACAGGCTGCAGCGAGAACAATCGGACAGTTTTAAAATTAAATACCGTGAGTGTTTGCTTGAAATGGCTCAAAATCACTTCACTTGTCAAGACCAGGAGTGGGATGAAAAGAGATTTTATTACATTGGATTGATACATTAAAAAAAAGAAAAATTCCACACAATAATCGTGGGGATTTTTTTATTATCTGGATTATCATGAATATATCGGTACGTGAATGACTCGAAAAAGCCGTCTAGCTCGCTGACGTACAGTCCTATATTGGTTTTCTGATCTATTTTGAATAGCCTAAGCCTAAACGTCTGAACGCCGGGCTTGTACATTGTGTACCGCACAAAAACAAGTTAAAGGAAGACCTTATGATTGATGAATACTTACTAAAGATTCTTTGATTGATTGTTTATCACAAAAAAGATGTGCGATACAACAAAAAATATTGTTAAAGTTGAGTTGTTAATATGTTAGTGATTCCAGAGTGTGTAAGTGCAATTTTAGTTTTAATTCTAAAAGCGCATTATGTACAAATTGTACAAAAATGTCTGTTTTGATGTTATGTGTAAGTATTTTGTTGCAGAGACTTTTGATGAAGTTAGCATGCTCGCCATGTAAACAACAGAAACACTCACGTTATTTCAAGCTCCGGATCAGTAACTGCATTGCTAAATGAGCTAACTAGCTAAGAGCAGATACAGTTAGCAGCAGTTAGTGGTTACTCTTGTGATAGGCTGTTTTGTTTTAAGTTCTTATTGTGTTTTTAAATCTTTAAGCGTTATTTGATGATTATTGCCATAATATCTTGAATCGCAAATATGTTGCACATAGTAATCATGACAAAAAATGTTGGTATTGTCCTTTTTCCCTAATCTGGAGATATGATGACTGTACTTACTTTTAACTGGAGGAATGATAGTAGTTGTAGTAGTTGAAATAGTTGGTGTCGTTGCTGCAGAAACACTTGCCAATGCGTTTGGAGGAGCGGTGGAGTTTGTGTCGATGGAGATGTTGGCTTCAGTGATTATTGAGTCACTTGGCCCCACTCCTAATGTAAAGAGGGAACCTGCAGAGAGGAAAATAAACCACTGTTAGCATATGATGTGCTCCTGATGCAATAAAAATAAAATATATAGAAATAAAAGCAAATTTCTTCCAGGAGGCATGTTATGCTTTTTATTTTTTTTTCCCCTTTCCTTCAGTGTTTTATATGTTCTTGTGCATGAAAAAGACGTCCCCTTCAAAGAATATTATATCAGATAAAGCAATACAGGTTCTTAGCAATGACCTTCAACCTTCTTTTGCCGTTTCACAAAACATGACTGTGCTGAAACTTACTTTTAACTGGAGGTGTGGTCAGTGTGCTTCTGCTACTGGATGTTGCAGTTCGAGTAGCGGTGGAGTTTGTGTCGATGGAGATGCTGGCTTCAATGATTGTCGAATTGCTCGGCCCTGCTCCGAATGTGAAGAGGGAACCTGCGGGGAGGATATTAAAACACTGCTGACATATGATGAAGTTTTGATGTGGAAAAAAAAAAACTAAATCACAACAAATCCCTAATAACTAGAACACCAAAAAGTCCACTGTTAACTCACCATTGAGTACCACAGACATACTAAAAGCACCTATAGGAATATAAGAAATATATGTTACTCTATTGTGATTCCCCCCCCAAAGAAAACTAGGTGTTTCACATCATACTATATGATGAACAATACACGATCCCCAGTACTCTGCCCCTACACAGCTATGACCATGTGACCTGGTCTTCAATGTGATATCGATGCTTCATTGAGTAACTACCACCCAACAATAGTAACAGGGTCAAGCATCCACTAAAAGGATGAGACCAAAGCTCTATAAATAAAGCAGGTCCATGTGAAGACACGCAATCGCTGCTAGAGACTAAAAAAGAAAAAAAAAAAGAAACAGCTGGTAAACTCCAGAAGGTGGTTTGTTGAAGAAAACAATTATAGAGACATGAGAGACAGTCTGTTATCTCACCACAATAATGTAGAGCACATAAATGAATCAAAACGACACACCCAAGTGAGTTTGAATATATTGCGTAACACCACTGATTGCAGAAGGATCAGTCCAACAAGGGCTGCAACTAACACTTGTTTTTCAGTCATTTCATTTTTTTTCTCAGTCAGTTGTTGAAACATGTCCATTTGTTTGATGTGATGTCCTCAAATGTCTTGTTTCATTCACAGCTTCAAAAATGTTCAGTTTGAGGACACAGAGGAGTCGATCACCAGAAAACATTCACATTTAAGAAACTTAAATCAGGAAAGTTTGACATTATTTCTTCATTAAAAAAAAAAGAAACTTACTCAAACCAATTAATCTTCTTTTTTTTTTAAGCTGCCAATTAATTTAAAAGGTAGACAACTTTTGCAACTGGGTGTCACGGATAAAAATGTTAGAAAATTCGGGTTTGGCACTGATTCTCAATGCAGGACACCAAGTGAATCAACATTAAATAATTGCATTAATTGGGGACACCACTGACGATTCGGATTCAACTGTTGACTTTTATCACTTATCACATCATTTACGTGAAATGAAAATGCAAATTTTCCCTCAAAATGATCCACTCACCGCTTATGAGGAAAATTGTATCCCAGAAGATCCGAGTCATCATGACGACTTGCGGTCTGAACGACGGTCAGTGACGGGCAGCTTCAGTGAAACGCGGCCGTGTGTTGAGACAGCACATTAGTCATTAGTGTTGCAGGCTGCAGGGCGAGCAGCAGCAGCACACACCGTCAGGAAACATTCAGTCCCGGGATCACAGACCTGCACACCGCTGTCATTTACACTCATCTGATCCGCTTCGGGCGCTGAAAAAAGTCCTTTTTTCCTTTTTTATTTCAGTCAGTCAGCAGCAGGAGCCTTCCAGCAGGATGTCCGAGCGTTTAACTTCACTGTGTTCAATTGAGGAAACTCGTGTAATCCTGTCAGAGGCTGACCAATTAGAGACAGAGGAGGAAGAGGAGGAGGAGGAGGAGGAGGAGGAGGGTGTCGTCTCATTATGACCTCAATATCAGGCGTCTTCTCTTGTAATTGTATTTCTCGTTCCTTTAGTATGTCAAATAGAAGTAACTCTGCTTTGAAATGGTCCGTGTTATAGGTTCACCCAAAAATGTGAATGCATTCATTATCTGCTCACCCTCAAGTGGATGGAAGTCAGGTGAAGGTGTGTAGTCCACGCAACATTTCTGAAGTTTAACAGCAAAACAGTTTTGCAGTATTCTCCTAAACAAATGAGGTAGATGGGGACTTACAATAGCAACTGAAATAAAAACATTAAACGGCTCCGTACAGATCATTTGGCGTAATCCATGTTTTCGGAAACCCTGAGATCCCAAATATATTTTAAAAGATGTTATTTCCACCCTTTTCAAAGCTGGAAATCTTCACTAGTTACCCATCGAGGGTGCAAAATCTGGGATCAAGTCTCAAATCTCAAATCAATCTGGGATTCCAGGGCTTCTGGAGACTTGGATTACGGGGGAGGAGATGATGGAGCTTTACAGTAATAAGGTCTTGGGTTCAAAGCTGCGTGGGTTTCCCCAGGGTGCTCAGGTTTCCCCCACCATCAAAAACATGCACAAATAGGTTGATTCTCCAGTCAGTTGACCAAAGGCACTGGCTTGCCTTTGGTCAAGTTGGTCCCCCGCGCCCACTGCTCCCTCAGGATGGGTTAAACACAGAGCACCAGTTTCACCATGTTGTGCATTTTATAACGTGATTAAATTAAGATGATTCTTCTTAAAACAAGTCCCCATCTACTCCAGTCGTTCAGGAGCAGGATGCAGCGCTGTTTTTGCTGTGCAGCTCTAGAAATGATTAGTAGACATCAAGGCTTCACCTGACTTTTGACTTGACTTTACTTGCTGACTTTAAGTTCAGCATCATTTTCATTACTCCCCATTCTGCAGCATACAGCAATGCATCATATGCTATAGGTTCATCATATATCTGTGGCATCGCTGCCTGTTGCAACCACATCCAATCTCTAAAAAGTCAACTTTCCATGAGTTTAGAAATAAGGCTAATTCAGCTTTGTGAGGTCGATTTTCCAGCAAATCAAACAAAGCTGGAGTTTGTCTTAAGACGCAGGAGAATTTTCTGAAGAAATAAAGGAACAATTTATCCTTCAGTATATCAGAAAAATGAAAAATGAAATCAAATTCTGAGATGAATGTTTTTTCCTTGACAGGAAGGGTAAGAAAAACTGTAATCTGAAAAGTAACAGATAACTGAAGCTGCCAGACAAATGTGGTGGAGTTAGAAGTACAATATTTGCCTTTGAGATGTAGTAGAGTAGAAGTATATAGTGGATAAAATGGAAGTAACTGTATATGTAAGTAAGTTTCCTTGACTTTCTTTTGCAATTTTGACTGTTTTTCTCAAAATGTAAGTAACCCTGTAAAAATAAAGGTGATTCTTATTCTCCTAAAAAAAAGGCATTTATTATAGAGGTCCTCTTCATCTCCGGATTTTAATATGAATAAAAGATGTTTTGTTCAGCAGGGCATAAGAATAGCTCTGCTGCTCCGTCTGTTCATTCATCTGTCCAACAGTTTGGTCCAGAGCGAGATGCAATTGGCTGGATTCCCACTGGGCTCGGTGTGGATATTAAAGGACTCCAAAGGATTATTCCTAATGTTTTCAGTGATTCTCTGACCTTTTGTCAACAGTGTCACTATGTCTTTTATTAGGTTGGTGATAGTTGCCAGACTCTCCAGGAAAGTGCTGCAGTGAGCTCATTCAGACACATACAAACAGGATACTGTGCAGACTGTTCCTTTTACACTCAATCATATAGGTATCATCCTGTCTTTCCAAAATGTGTCTCATTTTCATCTTTATCAGTAGCCTCTGGATTCAGATTAAACATTTTGCTTACATCTTTTCTCAGCTGATAATCATGTGCTGCAGAAACAAGTAAGGTTGTTCAAAGGGGATGTGAATGTGCTCAGCAGTCAACTTAAGATAGAATGCATCTAAACCTGTTGACTGATCACTTAAATCATGAAATAACCTCCTATTAACAATAATGCATGAAAGAATACATTTTTTCTGTCATTTTGTTTAAAATTTAAGCTCTTATTACACTAACTACATTTTTTGTTTAGCCGGGTGAATTGTTGGAGAGGAAATGTGCAGTGCAGAGATGCGCAACAGTGAACAACATTTCAAAGCAGCTCCATCTGCTGGACATTGACAAGTTGTCATCAAGAAGTTGTCCTGGTGGATCTTTTATATATATATACAGTCGTCCTCAAAATTATTCATACCCTTGCTGATTCTTGTGATTTTTTCATTTAGTGATGAAATAAATGCTTGTTTTCAAATTTGTGTTTTAGCTTCATGTGACCAACAATTGAAAGAATGACAACAATATAAAATAATTTTAAAAAATCATTTCTGGGGTATTTTATTAACGGAGTCCAAAAAAAATGCCATGTTCAAAATTATTCATACCCTAGTCCATCGTCTTTATTTAATAGTCAATGGCATAGCCTTTATTCTTTATGACTGCTTCCAGACGATTCTTGTACGTGTCCACAAGCTTCTTGCACGTCTCCTGTGGGATGTTGGCCCACTCTTCCTTGGCGAATGCCTCAAGCTGGGTCAGGTTGGTTGGTTTCCTCGCCATCACTCTGGTCTTCAAGTGATGCCACAAATTCTCAATTGGATTGAGGTCAGGACTTTGACTTGGCCATTCCAGGACACTGATGTCATTGTCCTTGAACCATTTCTTGACTACCTTGGCGGTGTGTTTAGGATCATTGTCTTGCTGGTACATCCAGTTTTGGCCAAGCTTGAGTTTTTCAGCAGATTCCTTGACATTTTCATCAAGTATCCTGATATAATCCTCCTTTTTCATGATACCTTGGACCTTGATGAGATTGCCTGTGCCACTGGAAGAGAAACATCCCCACAGCATTATGCTTCCACCACCATACTTGACAGTGGGCACAGTGTTCTTTGGTCTATAGGCTTCTCCTTTCTTCCTCCAGACATACTGGGTATCCATATGGCCAAATAACTCCAGTTTTGTCTCATCAGACCACAGGATGGTTGACCAAAAGCTGGGATCTTGCTTCAGATGACCTCTACAAAAGGCCAGGCGAGCTACCAGATGTTTTTTCCTGAGCAGCGGCGTCTTCCGAGGTTTACGTCCATGGAGACCTCCTCTGTGCAAAACTCGCTCAATGGTGGACCGTGACACCTTTGTCCCTGTCTGCTCAAGGGTTTGAATTAGGGCCTTGGTTGTGGTCCGTGGGTTGGTGTTGACCTCTCAGCAGATTCTCCTGGCAAGTTTGGGGGACACCTTACACTTTCGGCCACGCCCACTGAGGTTTTTGACAGTGTTGAACCTCTTGTGCTTGTTGATGATGCTCTGGACGGTTGAGACAGGGACACCATACTGCTTGGAAATGGCCTTGTAACCCTTTCCTTCACTGTGGGCCTGCACAAGATGCTGACGCAGGTCCTCACTGAGCTCCTTCTTCTTTACCATGATGACCAGAGATTAACAATGACCTGAACACTTTCCCACTATTTATACTCTTCTGGAAAGATGCTATTTTTTTAACCTTGTTTAACATTTGGTCAACAAAAAAGGTATTCATTCCAATGAGACATCATGAAATAACTTTGGGACAAAGATGAACACATTTGGGACATTTTTGTTGAGATATTGCCAGGGGTATGAATAATTTTGAACATGGCATTTTTTGGTAATCCGACAATAAAATACCCATGAATTTAAGAGTTTCTTGAATTGTGTATTGTTGTCGTTCTTTCACTTGTTGGTCACATATAATTCATAAACAAACGTGACAAAAATGCATTAGTTTCATCGCAAAAATAAAAAAATCACAAAATTAACAAGGGTATGAATAATTTTGAGGACGACTGTATATATATATATATATATATATATATGTATATGTGTGTGTGTGTGTGTATATATATAGTGTGTATGTATATATATATATATATATATATATATATATATATATATATATATATATATATATATATATATATATATATATATATATATATATATATATATATAGCAATTGTTTGCTCTATACACATGATATTTATTGCACACTTTCTGGTAGCTCTTTTTGAGGTCTCTTTGCCTTTCTATAGTATTGAATTCTACCATATTGATGTTATTAAAATATATTTATATAAGTTAATATGAAGTTTCATGTCTGTCAGAACATTCTGATAAGGAGTCACTGAAAAGATAAAACCATGATACCATGGTCATGATTTTGAAAATATCATAAGCTGATATCTCGTTGCCACCCAACTAACAGGACATATTCCTGAATAAAGGTGCATACAAATTAACACAAACTGACACATGGGGTCACATTTTCACATGGGGAAACCTAGGGGTCAGTAAATGAGGAAACAATAAACTTGAATGTAAGCATTTCCTTGTAATTTGAGCACAGTCAGTGCTTTCCCATAAGAGATGGATGGTATAAATTACACATCATTGATTTTTTGAGACCCAGGAAAAATGAATTGTTTTAATTACTATTTTTTTTTACATAAATTTAATGTAAAAAACATATTGCAAAGAAAAAAAAATTAACTAAATTCAAATTTTACAACACGTCCACTGTAGTGAACAACAGGACTTACTTGTTCTCAATTGTGAAACATTGAAAGGCTGAGTATGGACATGGAAAGTTCCACTGGAATCATCCAGTAAAATACAACACCAAATATAAGCAGGCATAACATTATGACCACTGACAGGTGAAGTGAATAACACTGATTATCTCTTCATCATGGCACCTGTTAGTTGGTGGGATATACAGTATTAGGCAGCAAGAGGACATGTTGTCCTAAAGTTGATGTGTTAGAAGCAGGAAAAATGGGCAAGCATAAGGATTTGATCGAGTTTGATGAGGGCCAAATTGTGATGGCTAGACGACTCATCATACCACAGCACACCTTCAGGGGCCTCGTGGAGTCCATGCCTCGATGGGTCAGGGCTGTTTTGGCAGCAAAAGTGGGACCAACACAATATTAGGCAGGTGGTCACTGTGGTGACCCCTGTTGGTGTTTGCCAGTGGGGTCTGCAGTGGGTTGCTGGTTGGCAGGAGGTCACCTGGGCCTGGTGATCTGGTTAGCTATATAAGCAGGTTCTCATTCATTGTGTCTCTCTCTCTTTTTGCCTTGCAGATAGACACCTGCCTTCCCAGGTAACACGGCAGCCTTAAACTTCAGTTCTTTTGGTTTTCTTTTATGCACCATACAACATCCACACACACCATATTTACCATGCATGTGAATCCTACACCACTGATCTTACTGACTCTCACACCTCATGTCATTGTGTTCATTGATTTATCTTTGCTATTGAGTTAAATAAATATGTTTTTGTTATTCCTTTGAAACGGTGCATCTCTATTGTTTGTCGTGGCCTAGAGCCAGCTGTGATAGTCATAATGTTATGCCTGATCAGTGTTTGTCTGAATCTCACTAAATGATTGTATTAAGAGTTCTCTCTGCCTACGTCATAGAGCTGTCTACTGAAAAAAAGTGACAAAAAAACACAAGTACAAAGTCCTGCCATCAAGTACAGAGGACATTTGATTTTCAAATGAAAACAAATAAGCTCAGCTCTGAAAACTCACTCAAATATTCCTGAGATATTTACTTACTTAAAACAATTGAAAAATAACTTACTTAATACATGTATAATTAGTTAAACTTAAAAGTTATTTCACTGTTAAGAAACAATGAAATGCTTAATAAACCATTTATTAGGCAATTGTAAAGGTTTATAAACATCAATAGCAACTTTACAATGAACACTTGCCTCATAAATGTTTCATAAAACATGTTACTGTTAACAGTGAAATAACAATTAACTAAGGCTGAACTAGTTATACATTTCCCATTTATTAAAGGGGCACAGTGTAGTTTTGGAGAAGAATATTCACAATAGGAATGAATGAGTTAATAATAGAAACACGTAAATATTTACCTTTTCCATAACTGAATAAACAAGCTGTTCTCAGAAGAAAATTAAGGCCCTCAGAACACTGTTTGAAGCTAGAAAGGTGGCAGGGTCCGTCACATATAAACAAATTTGAACGGTATGAAATTGTGTTGTCCTTTAAGGTCAGTTTGTTTATTCAGACATAAAAACAAAGACTTATTTCGTTTCTTTAGGCATATATCGTTCTCCTCTGGTAAAAACGTGTTCCCCAAAACGACATAGTGCACCTTGACCAGATGGTCGTTATAATGTTTTTTGCGAAAGAAAATAAAGAAAGAACACATGATGGTTATTATAAAATGTTACCAGTGTTTGAACTAAAGGTGTATAAACGAAGTGAAACCACACCTCCTGGTCCCCGAACGTCACTCCTCGATGTTGTTCTTAATTCTTCACCTGAGACAGTCTGTCTGTCTGAGACCCTGCGGCGGAACAAGTCGCCGCCGTGAATCATTGCTGTGGCTCTATACGAGTCAGACGTCATCTCACTACTCGGTTACTTGTCGGTTGCAAAACTGCAGCCAATGAGAGGAGGCCTTACGCAGGCACACGCACGCTTCACGCGCGTCCTCGGTCTCGTGCTGTATGTAGAGGACCGGTGTTGGGGAGGTGGGCTGACCTGTGGGCTCCTCTGTCGGACTTCATCACACACATCAACTTCTTCGAGTAAGAATGTCGCGTGGTGGTGCACAAAAGGTAAATGGGCGCTTTACACCTCACACAGCACTTTATCTCACAGTTTAACTCCTTTTTATTTATTTGTACCCTCGATAAAAACTTAATTCTGACAGACGTTTGATATTAGGTAATGTTTTGAAGGTCTCATATTGTCATATTATTGTGTCATTTACTCAGTTAAAGTAGAAATCCAGACTAAAAATACTCTTTTAGTTAACGAAACGTAAGAAAATACAGATTCTGTAAAGTACTCAAGGTATAAAAGTCAAAACTATCCCTCTGAAGGACATCTCTACCGGCTATTTCTGTGCAAAGCTAAAGGTTAAATCAGTAGGATTATGTTCGAGCTGTTCATTAACGCACCAAAAAGATAGTTTATTGTTTCATTCCCAAGACGTCAAATGCCAATACCAATTGCTATTATGCGATCATCTATTAAGTTTCTTGGTGTAAAATGTAGTAATTCACTAATGTGTTAGTTAGCTTTGGCAGTAATGTATCTTGAACATTAAGCTTATTTGAATTTAATCCAGATATTGCACGTGTTATCCTGCATGACATCTCTGCAACTGCATGTGGTAAAGTTGGTTTTAAGTTAAATATGTATTCATTTGTTTGATTGATTAGGACAGAGCACCTTAATGAATATCAGTATCAGTATAAAAAAAAAATTACAATGTAAATATGCCAGATTTAGAAAGAATGCTGATTTTTCAACCAGTGGCGGTTCTAGGCAGTTTTAATAGGGGGGCCAGGTTGGGGTTGCCTTTTTTGTTAGAGGGGCATATACAACCCAGGGAAAAAAGACAAATCCCTCATTCAGACTTGGGATAAATGGGACTTAAGACAGTGTTTACAATTTCAAATGGTCATTTTAGCTAAGGGGCGGCTGTAGCTCAGTGGGTAGAGCAGGTCGACTAGTGATTGGAAGGTCACCCGCAACCCCATGGAAAGGGATAAGCGGTTCGGACAATGACATGACATGACATTTTAGCTAATTAGTTGGTCACTTGATACCTTAAGATAAGGAGTAACATATTTCTGCCTCTGTCTGATTGTCTGTCTGTCTGTCTGTCTGTCTATCTACCTGTTTGTATTAGCAGAGCAGTCCTCTGACGTTGGTGCTGATGGTTGCTTCTGCAGCCATCGGAGGAACTCTTCAGTATGGGTATAACCTCGCCATCATGAACTCTCCCACAGTTGTAAGTTTGTGTATGTAGCAGGTTTCCCACTGTAGTGTTGTATATGAATTCAGACACAGTCCTGTATGTGGTTACTGACAGAGGTGATAATGTTCTGCAGGGTGAGTGAACAAATGGTGCACTGACTCCTTGCAGTGTGGCAAATTAATATAGATGAAGCTTAAAGGATAAATTTGCCCCCCAAAAAACGGAAATTCAGGTCATTATCTACTCACCCCTGTGCCGATGGAAGGTCAGCTGAACAAAAGCTAACAAAACACCTCTGGAGCTTCACAGCAAAACAGAGTTGCAACACTCAACACTTAACAACTTAAGTTATTGTTTTAAATATACGGTTCATTCTATATGATCCAAACCTCAGAAAGCCCAGTGAAGATGTTATTTATGCCCTTTTTAAAGCCCAAATCTGAACTGTAGCAGCTAAGCTAAAAGTATTTGTGCACAGCCCGTCTGAAGTGGATAACTGAGCTCATCTGCATGGTAAAGGTGTAAATAACGTCTTTTTAAATCAATTTGGATCTCAGGGCTTCTTGTGACTTGGAATAGAGGATTTTAAAACAAGTCCCCATCTACTTCAGTTGTTTCGGAGAACGCTGCAAAGCTCTTTTGCTGTGGAAATCCAGAAATGCTTTGTGGACTGCGAAGCTTCACCTGACCTTCCATTTACATGGGTTTGAATAGATGCTGACTGAATTCTAGGTTTAACACAATCCTTCAATAGTGTGATTTGTGTACAATGCTTGTCTGTGGGTGTGTGACTTGGCACAAACCAGATTAAAGTGAAACTGTTGCCAAAATGCAACCTAAAGTCTTTTTGGGATTGTACCCGAGCCAAACTCTTGTTTAAAAGCATAATTACGACGAAAGCTCCACTTTTAACATTGACCGTATTTTCCTTTTCGGGTCAAAATCATTTTCAATGGAGTGCTAGGGGCAGTACTATTTTTAAAACACTAAGAGGGCTTGACACAACATGAAACTTTGCTTGTAGTATCACCAGGGTCTCTACACAAGAACGTTTTTGAACAACTCACGTTAGCAGTTGTTTTACCGCTCGCCGCCATCTCGCTAGTCGAACCCAAAAAACAATACATACATTGAAGTTGAAAAAGGAGCCTCATATAAGAAATAATACTAAAATCAAAAGCCGGAAAAGTCATGTGAGACTTTGCATGGATAGTTTTTGCAGGAAGAGAGTAGTGTTCCACCTTAAGTCTCCTCCATGTTATGTCGCACTCTCGACTGGCAAGACGGCGGCGACGTAATGTGAGATGTTCAAAAACTTTATTTTTAGTAAACTCTGTGTACACAAACAATGTTCTCAATGCTCGTGTTCATGTGTAGAGACCCTGGTGAGACTACGAGCAAGTGCTTTAAAAATAGTGATTTTGATGCTACCCTAAAATTGCCCACTGAAAATGATTTTGACCCGAATATGAAAATACAGTCAATCTTAAAAAAAGTGCACTTTCATCGTAATTATGCTTTTAAACAAACAAGTGACTCGGTTACATTCACAAAAAGACCCTAGGTTGCATTTTGGCGAGAGTTTCACTTTAAGGCTGTGATTAGTAAGTCTGTCTCAGAACGCATCCAATTGTAAATGTTTAAATGTGGTTATCTCAAGATCACAAGCCAATCTTTATGTTACCTCTAGATAGCAAAGATTTATTTTGTGATAAAACATCATTTGTTATGATGTGATAATCATGGACAAGCATAAAGATATCACAAACTCTGTTGGCAGGGGTAATGAGTGTCAGCTTTAACCACTGATCTGTTTACGTGTGTGTGTTTAGTTAAGTCAGTGAGATTTCAAAGGTCAACTATCTCGTCTTTTCTCACAGTTCATTCAAACTTTCATCAATGAGACGTTCCTGGAGCGCTGGGACATCCAGCTGGAGGATTACCAGGTGACTCTGGTCTGGACAATCATTGTCTCCATCTTCTCGTTGGGGGGCTTAGTAGGGGCCATTATCGCAGGACCTATGACCATACGCTTCGGGAGGTAATATAAGATACCAACGTATGTAAATGTATGAATGCATTGTAAAGAGTGAATGATCAGCCTGCACGTGTGAATGAATAAATGAAGAGATTCTTTATTAATGTGAATGATTGCAGCATATTGTCTATCTGGAATGTATTATTTACTTCTGCTGTCACGTGTAGACAGTATATGTCCCGGGACTGAGCCTTGATCATCCGAGAAACACACAATCACACTTCAGTTACTGTCACAGACCAAAACCAACAACACATTAATCCATGCTCTTTGCAGGACGGTGTATGTGGGATTGAGTTTAAATAAACTACAGTGCTCATGTTCATCATAATATAGAAAATATCCACTGATGTATTTTTAGGTTCAGTTTTCTATTTTATGTCATGACAGCACTGTGCTCATGGTGTGGTTAGTTCGAGGCACAAACACCATTTGGTTGTGGTTATAAAATGTTTCAGCTTTAAATACCTCCTTTGGTCGCCACAAGCATGGCGGGAGATTTTCCTGAGGTCTCCCTAAAAGTTCAAAGTCTTAAGCTGTATCGCCCAGCTACTGCACCACCATCACTTCCACAACAAACAATTAATGTGAACGCGATATGACACGTGTTATTGAAGTGTCAATATGCTATGTAGCCTAAGAATGTGAACGTATCAGAGGCTTGCAGAAAGTGCCCACATTTTAATCTGCCGACGGGGCTGGAAATGTCATTATTACAACACATTTTTTAGAAGTTGTTAGGACACCAGTGGATCTCTGTGGCATCAGAGGAAAAAGATTAATCCTGCTTTAAATTTACAGATTAATGCTTGATGCTTGAATCTGTTTATTGCTGGTTTGGGGATTTTAATACAATAAATACAACCACCAAACAGAAGGTCTCAGAGTCTGTAATTTTTTTAACTTGAACTGTCTCTGACCATTGTCTGCAATCTATTAACATTGTCCTCTTTTTTTGTCCTAGAAAGAAGTGCTTGTTGTTGAACAACATTTTCCTCATGTCCGGTGCACTCTTAGCTCTGACAAGTAGAGCTGCCAAGTCTTTTGAGATGATCATTATCTCACGTGTGCTGATTGGAATAAATTCCGGTATGTCATTTAGTCTCACGTGTGGTATATTCATGTCGCCTGTAGTGGATTACAGTGAGAACTGAACTAAACGGAGACATTGAAGACTCTTTGTTGTGTGTTTTGCAGGGATCAGCATGAATGTGCAGCCAATGTATTTTGGAGAAAGTGCACCGAAGCACTTAAGAGGGGCGATCTCCTTGTCATCAGCTGTTTTCACATCATTTGGTGTCGTGTTAGGACAGGTGGTTGGACTAAGGTGTGGACACTCTCTGACAAGTTTCTGTCCAAATGGGCCAATCCCTTACTGCAAAACAAGAACAATGTGGGTCGTAGATTATGTATCCACAGTAACGCTCTGGATTTTCTGTTTTAAGAGAGATTTTGGGCAGCGAGCCGTGTTGGCACTATCTTCTTGCCAGTAATGCCATTCCTGGCTTCATTCAGCTCCTCACCCTGCCATGGTTCCCAGAGAGCCCCAGATACCTGCTCATCGACCGTGGGGACAAGGAGGCTTGTATTAAATGTGCGTACTGTAATATGTCAAACAACAGTGGAAAGTAACATTTGACATATGGGTATTCCACATTTTATGCTACTTCCACTCAACTACTTTTCTGAGGGAAATGTTTTTTTTTTTTACTTTATAACGTGTGTCTACCAGCTGCACTTATTTACTGAAAGATCTTACATGGAGAAACATGTGATAAGCTTATGAAGTGAAACACATTGTTAAAGATTAAACCAGCTGCTCCCAACAAAGTATCAGTGAGTAGTCGTGTTTCAGATTTCTTTGAGTTTGTAAGCATTTCAAAAAGATTTGTTTTTTTATGTTGTTCTCCCATTATTTAACTCACAACTCATCAGATATATCTGGGTTTCCTTTGGGGGGACCTGACTACTCGGTTGGTAGCCAAAGACCTATACTACTAGAGTGTGTGAAAAGGTGGTTAAAGGCTAACTCCACCAATTTTACACATTATTTTCTGTGTACAGGTCTTGGTGAGTACAACTGCATATGTGAAGAAAGTAGTAGAAAGTCCTCTGTGGCTTTAGAGGAAGCTGCATATAATCTGTCAGACTGCATCCTGACATCACTGCATGCAATGTATGCAGCTTTATAATCCTTTTTTCAGGCCTGTAAACACAGAATGTGTAAAATTGGTGGAATTGTCCTTTAAAATTGGCTTCACTGTATTCATTTGTCCTTTGGGTGCATTTTATTAAAATGTACTGTATTTTTACTTGAATAGGAGTTTGAATGCAGTATTCGTACACTGCTATACAAGTATGTCATTGAACAACTATTGTCAGCTCAGCACACTGAAATCTATACGAAGCATACAGCATAATAGATTTTAGGCAGAGAATGACAGAAACAAAAAACTCCTCATCTAAGTTGTGTTTTTTTCCTGTCAGCTCTGAGGCGGCTGCGGGGCTGTGAGGTCCAGAGCAGCGAGCTGGATGAGATCCTGCAGGAACAGGCTGATACTAAAGGCATGAGGCCTCGTCAACCCTGGGAGCTGTTCGCTGACCGCTCGGTGCGCTGGCAGCTCATCACCGTCATGATCATCAGCAGTGCAATGCAGCTCTGTGGGAACGACTCGGTAACAAGAGCTTGGAACATCGGGAGACTTTAACAGTGTGATCTGTGTCTCCGTAGGAAATATTGTTACATAACCCACAAGGATCCATGTTACTGATACTGAGCTACAGTGTCATGTTCTTTCTGCTCTCGGCTCCATCAGGAGGTTGATTAGAAATTTGAGATGGTCCATCAGCAGATTGTGTTGTGGGTTTTTCAGTGTTCCTGCAGGTTATATTAATAATGTAAACTGGTGTTGAAGCAGCATCAGTGATGAGTGAAGACATCATATTGTTAGAATCTGCCTGTTGCAGCTCTCGAAACTGGTTTCAAGAGCTGCAACAGGTTTCCTTCTCCGTTAGAAAATGCTGACTGTATTTCAGGGCTTTTAACCACATGCTTGGCAGTTTTATGGCTGGGACTGGGTATTAACATAGTTACTCTTTGTCCCAAATGCTGGCTTAATCGGCTTATGAACACTTGAGGAACTTGTAATGATGCTCTGCAGTTATCTAATGTCTTTCTATGTTCTTTGTCTTTTAGATTTACTTCTACGCATCGTATGTTTTCAAAGAGGCTGGAATATCCGATGACCAGATCCAGTATATTACAATTGGCACTGGTACATGTGAGTTCACAGCATGTATTATGTGTGTAAGTATCTGACACTAAAACACCTTACGTAAGCAGCTAGAAGCAGAGAGAGACTGTTGTTTTCTGAAAGCTTTAACACAGACTGAGGACTTAGAACAGGCTAATGTACTGTACTGTACAATAGGTTTTGCATTTTTATCACTTGTGTATATGATGTTACACTCACACATAGGAACAGTTTACCTTAGATAAACAGATATGAAAAAGTTCTGTAGCTAACTGCTAACAAGAGTAATAAGACATTCCTGAATATTTTTATATTGACAATATTTTGTCACTTGAGAAGGAAGATGTTATATTTGCAATATGTTTTGACGTTTTGGGAGAAAACTCTTATCCACTTCATTAACAAGGCAAGAAAATGGATATTGCATCTCCATACCTTAAATATGATGCTGCCACCAGCAGCTGATTAGCATATCTTAGCATTAAGACTGGAATCAGGGGTAACAGCTAGTCTGGCTCTCTCTGAATGAGAAACAAGATCTGTCGCTGGCACCTCTACAGCCCACTTACTAATAGGTTATATACTAATTGTTTAATGTAGGCCTATACAAAAATAATGATATCAGTTATTAGAAATCAACGAGACACTGATATTCAGGTATTTATTCAAGAACTGCTCTTTCTTACAATTTTTAGGTAATTAACTTGAGTATTTCCATTTTCTGCGACTTTTTTACTTCCTTTCCACTCCATTAATTTGATACATTTAGTAAATAGTTACTTTGCAGACTCTGATTATTCAGTGTTTATAGGCTGTTATTTGTCACAGCCAAAAGTAGCACATTTTAAAATGAGTAGGTAATCTAAAAGAAAAATCATACAGATATAATCAGTTAAAAGCTGAATATTGGTCCAGATAATCAGCCAGGTTAGCTGCTTCCCCTTTTCAGGTCTTTGTATAAAATTTAAGCTAACTAGCTGCTGGCTACAGTGACATATTTACTGCACAGACATAAGACTGGAAATATACCATAAGCTCATTTATGCAGCACATTAGTAATAGCTATTCACTGACCAGAAGTTTCACATTTGTTCATCGGTTACTGTTATGGACTTTAGTTATCTTTTGTTATCATTCAGTATTGAAAAGAATAGTATCTGACATACATTGCTGTTTTTATCTTTTCAGAACCTGCTGATAGAACGTAAAGGCCGAAGGTTCATGCTGATGGGAGGATTCATCCTCATGACTGTCTGGGCTGTCGTCTTTACAATTGCTCTGTCGTTTGAGGTATAATTAACCTCTTATATGACCTACATACTTGGCTTTTCCAATGAAAAACCATGCATGTATCTTTGATGAAGATGAAAATCAATTATTATCTGTAATTATTATGTGAGTTTTCTACAGTGAACACGTTCTTGTTTGGATTAGAGTGTTTGTGATTTCAACAACTCACAGTTATTAATAGCCAAGCAATTTTGTGTCTCAGAAAACATGCCTGTGGGTTTTACCACCCATGTTACTGCATGTTAAAATGTATGAAAACATTGTGTACAAAGTACATAATAGGAGGAGTGTGAGAACAGGGGAAAACACATTTCAGTGTGTCAGTGAGTCCACTAGGAGGCATCGTGCGTCAACATTCAGACAATAGACAATGTTTGAGTTTTGGAGAGCAAAGGTAAAAGGAAGATAATGTATCTAATTACACTGGATTACAGGCCTGTGAGTAAAAATATTGAATTTCCCCAACTGGATCTTCTTCTTCTTCTTCTTCTTCTTCTTCTTCTTCTTCTTCTTCTTCTTCTTCTTCTTTGCACTAAAGAGTTCACATTTTAAGTTGGTTACACAAACTTAGATACTTATCATCAAATATCTGGTCAAATTATGAAATATAAAAGGTGTGGCATCTGGTGGCCTCTTTCTTGTGAGTTGCTCTGTAGATATTTAACTTTCCTCCCCACATGTGAACAGCACTATGTATCCTGGATGCCGTACCTGAGCATGGCCTGCATCTTCACCTACATTCTCAGCTTTGGCATGGGACCAGGTCAGTTTATGGAGAATCATTTTCTCTATTTGCATTTTTACCGCAAAGGGACTCACAAAATGTCGGCTTAAGATACATGAATGAAATGAAAACATACATTCTGTTTTTGATATAAGATAGCTAGATTTGAAAGTTCAAACAGTTTTAGTTATTTTTCTCGCCCAGAAGTCTTTACAGCAGCTGTTTAAGTGCTAAATATGATTTTGGACATTGACGGCCATTTAACATCCAATTAATCCATAAACATGACTGTTCCCCGCTCATCTCAACAGCTGTTTCCATTTACATAAAGACTCACTTTGTCTCCTGAGAGAAGATTTCAGGTGTTATACTCTCTCAGGTGCCAGTTTAACATGCACACACAGCTTAAACTAATGCAGTCAGAAAAAATACACCCTGCTTTAAAGCTATGGAGGTTATAATGTTGAGGAGTTAATTCAACTTTATGATCATTTTAGTTTTTGATAATGTTGATGGTATAATGTATCAAAGAGCTTTGTTATTTCTAAGGATGTGATAGTGAAGCTTACGCTGATCAAAATGTTTTTTTCTCATTTCAGCTGGAGTGACCGGCGTTCTGCCCACAGAGATCTTCAATCAGACCGCTCGGCCGGCGGCCTACATGATCGCCGGCTCCATGATGTGGATCAACCTCTTCATCATTGGAATGATCTTTCCATTTCTAGTGGTCAGTCTGACACTACGTCCATCCAGCTGTCAGCATCTGTCATTGTATACACCCATCCAAACATTTATCAAACATGCCGTGACATTAAACAAGCATACATACATTTAGAGCAGTTATCTCTTCAATTATTGCATGTTAAGTCACAGTATACACACAGCTACAACATTATCAATGAGACAAAACGAAGTATTCGCCTGGTATTCAGTGACAAGTAATTTTGGCTACTAAAGGCACCCTATAGCGCCCCCAGGGGTCAGAGGCTCAAATTGAGGGAAAAAAGGATGAGGACGTCCTTCTTAGGCTTCATCTCTGGGTCCTGTGATCTTTATAACATTAGGAATTTAAAGTCTGCAAATGTTTGCATACAGGGAAACATACAGCCTGGTTTGGTGTTGGCTAAGACTGACACACAGTCTGACAGCTTCTTCCCGTTGTCTTCTCTATCACAGAGCGAGTTGAGCGAGTACTGCTTCGTGCCTTTCGGAGCAGTTTGCCTGTTGTCGGCTCTGTATGTCGGCTTGTTTCTGCCTGAGACCAAGGGGAAGTCTCTGTCAGCCATCACAAGTGAATTCCACAAGCTCAACTTCAAAGGCGAGGACAAAAGGAAGGAATCTCAGACACAAGCTCAGTATCAGCTGGGTGAGGTGTGTCTCTCCACGGCCTTATAGACAGACTTTTGTCACATCTGCTGTCACCCTCACTTTAACCTGATCTGCCTGAGCTGGAAGAAGTTGTGCGCAGTCCAACAGGAACGAGAGGAGACACAGGACGAAACAACAGTTGTTTGGAATGATTTTTTTAATTACAGGAGGGTGAGCCTGAACACTTGTTGTCACCTTTGCTGGAAAAAAATCCTGTGAGAACACATTAAAGTATAAATGTTTTTCGGTGACACATTACAATACAGATTGTGATTTATGGTATAATTTGTGGACATTTTAAGATTTGTAAATGTGTAATTCCACTGAATATACAGCATTATGTTGCTGTATGAATCAATACATATAAAATACTTTTATCAATTCCAACTGGTACTTAAATGTAGGTACAGTGGAACAAGTGAGTAACATTTGGGAATTTTACAGGAAGTAATATATGAATTATACTTTAAGTACTGGTCAATGTAAATTACACAGTTAATTTCTGGAAATAGGCTGTGTTATTAAGTTCTAATGTTTCTTGTTCAATGGGACAAAGGACACAGTTGTCTGCCATGTCACCAGAGGAGTCAATACTGACTGTAACAAACTATCAGAGGTTTGAGAGGTTTTTATGTTTTTACTGCAGTAAAAAGTCTTCTATACAAGCTTTCGCTTAAGGGAAACAACAAACTGTACTCAAAGTATTAAAGTTAAAGTACTTGTTAGGCAGAATGGTCCGTTTCAGAGACTTATATTATTATAAATATCCTGTTATTGAAATATGCTGGTGTTTAACGCATGATCATTTTAATGTAACAGCTATATGAGGTGGAGCACAATTTAATGTCATAGTTCAGTATCATTTTAAAAAATGATTATATGTTTTTTTTGCAAATTCTTTATCTGTAAAGTATAGAAATAGTAGCTGAATGTATCTGAGTAAATTGTAAAATATTTTCATGCTGTACATATTTGAAATGTAGTGAAGCGTAAAATACTGAGGAATGATAAAAGAACCTCAAGTGCAGTACTTGAGTAAATGTATTTAGTTATTTTACGCCACTTTAAACAATGCCCTCAGTGTTGCACCATAAAGAATGTATTTAGATAGAAAAACAGAGATTATTTGCACCATATTAAATATAAACTGAATGCATCAGAGTGCACATGAAACTGAAATCGACTGTTTCTACATGAGTTGAATATGTAAAAATGTTTCTGTTGAATATTGCTGTCACTCTTTTCTGTTTTAATGATCAGACTCTTAGCCAATAAAAACAATATAATATCAACATAGCTTTTCATAGTTAAATGTGCAGCAAGCAACTGTAGTCCCGTTACCCGGTGGTTAGATACCGACACTCTCGGACTAAACCACCCGTCTTTCTCCTGCTCCCGCTGCTGCTCCTTTAACTTTCAATGACATCATTACAAAAGGTGCCTTTTAAACATGATGCAGTAATAAAAGTCATGTCAAATAAATGTTTTCTAGTGTCCAAAGAAGAAGTGGAAAGTTGTTATTTTGTTTAGCCACTGTTGGTTTGGTGACCATCACACACACTCACTCTCACTAACATTAATCTTAAATCTATCTACTGTATCACTCATATATTGGAGTTTAGGCAGGCTGATACCTGTTATCACCTGGTTGTTGGTATTATAGTTTTTCTGTATGCCCTAAAATGTGTTTTATGTGAGCTGTTCACCTGTCATTTCTTTGTCCACTGTTGGTCCAGCTTTGTAAAATAAAGATACCAAAATGTAAGGAAACTTTTGTAGGAAAGGTATTTTAAATTGTGCCCAATACATCAAGAATATTAGATCTTTGAAAAGTTAGGGAGTGACTAAATAAATATCTTTGTTTTATATATTTCACTTTGCATAAGTATCATATGACCTCAATAAAATGATGTAACATGCAGATTATAAAAGTGATGTGTAGAAAACAAAATCCTCTTTTCTCACTGGAAAGTTAGATTTACATACATCTTAGCTGGGATCTTGGCCATGTTGGTTTAACGTGTTCTGTGCTATTGACATGAGTAGATTTACATATATTTCTTCAATGGTGATCATAATATTATCTGCAAGAGGTGAAGAATCACTCATTAGAGTCACTCCAAATTCAGTCAAAACTCTGAGACCTTGGTGTCATTTACACTGAGGATGCTGGGTACATGTTCCCACCAATTCTGTCATAAAGAGCTAGAAATGTGCTAAAAATGTGCCTTTAAAAAAAAAAACCTTCACATTAACTTACAGTTCATTCTCCTAATGAAATGTGATGCACCATGGTGAAATGAGCTTACTGTTGTAAACATCTTCTCTGACCTCATTTGATCAGTTTATCACATCACCTGAAATTGCATATTTTATGGACAATTTTTTAAAAAATGTATTCATCTTAGCCCTGATGTCCCCACAACTCCACTCGACCATCTTAAATGCATGTGGAATTCATTTTAAGAAAGAAAAAAGTGTTTGTTAGTGTGTGTCGGTACGGTGGCTGGTCATGTTTAAAGTCTGCAGTAGTCAAATATCCTGACTTTCAGTCTCTGGTTTTGTTTAAGATCTCCAAATACTGCATCTGACAAATCCCACGGTGCAACTGGACTGTTTGTTTTTTTTATCAGATCACTCCTGCCTGACCGACACCTTTCATACGGCGCAATCCCAATTTGTAAGGCAGGTTTACTGTATAACCATTAACTCTTTAAGGTCCAACCATAACCACAATGACATCATCAGAGTTATTGTGCCAAGCTTGTCGAAGAGCCACAAAGGGGCTATGCATGTAGATGAGTTGTCCTTCCCTCAATGAGTAACTACATCTTCATGTTCAAAATCATTGTAGTACATCTTAAGTGTTTGCATGAACTTTGTAATCCCCCTATGACGAAGAGGAAGGAGACAAATCTCTAACTGTTGTCACACTTTTGATGCTCAGTGCCTGATAAAGGTCAGTTTGTAATACACACACCGATGGGCAGCTGTTCTCTCTCTGTTTGAACCGTGGCTCGGTCCTTTCCTCTTCTTGAAGTCTCTTCTTTAGCATCTTGGACATCCTTGTTCTAGAGAAACGGGGCTCATAATTCAAACGTCAGGATCTGATCACATCCAGGTGGGCTACAATGTCTTTGTTAAGGTCAGTTAGACCAAAATGTATTCAATCAACGTCTGATTGAATAAATGTATGAGTTCTCTCTTTTTTTTTTTTTTTTTTTGCATTTTTCTCTTAAATCTTTGTGGGTTTTTTGTGTTTTTTTTGTTTTGTTTTGTTGTTAAACACACCTCTCTACCTGTAATGTCTCACCAGTGAACAGAATATACTGGCAAGTCTTTTTATCGTCTACTGGAATCATCCGGACAGACCAGGCTGGGTCTGGTACAGCGTCTAATCATCCTTGTGACGCAGGTCAAAACATGACAGCCTTATGCTCTAACGACATGAATGGACAACTAAAGTCTATTGATGTGTAACTTCAGAGCATCCTTCATATATGCTGCTCCTCTGCTCCTTCTGTAGCCAGACTTCAAGAAATAATGGACGGTGCATCAAAAAAGGTAGGTGCTCTTTCATTAAAGCGCTGTCTGAGATCCATGCATGTTATATCTGAGTACTTTGTCTGTGCAGATTTGAAAACGTCCACGTATCCACAACTTCAGTTTGGGAACATTTTATCATAGTCTTCAAACAAAAGAAGGAAACATGTTCATCAATTTGTCAACTTTTAAACACAAATTACATAAAGAAAACTGAAGAAAAAAAAATACTGTACAAATGTAAACAATGAAATAATTTGAGTCTACCGCAGACAAGAAAAACGTCAAAATGTGGTAATTAAAGCAATAGAATAGATAGAAATAGAGATAAATCATTATGTATTCATAAAATGCATTTATAGTAACATTTTACTGTCTTTAAAGGGTCAGTATGTCCAAATCTGGGAATGATCTGAGATAAAAGATAAAACAATTACACTTCTGCTGCCACCCCAGACAAATTGGGGTAAAAATGAATTTGAACTGTTTTCAATCAAAGAAATAATCCCACAGAAAAGTCTGCTCATTATCCAGAGAAACAGGGATGAGGCAACTTTTTATTATGTTTTTTAAATGTATGTTTCAATGCACTGAGCATCAAAATTGAAAATCCTCTCGCCTTCACCGCACACCGGTGTGGCAGTGCAGGTTAATATCTACAAACCTAAACACACAAAACTAAAATTATCTGTATGGAAGACTAAATATCAAAAGCCAATCACATATAACGTATGTAACGTAATTCACATGTAAAAATGTGGAATTCACAAATGAAGAAGCAAATAGTACATCATTTTGTGTGCCGTTTTTTGTTTTCCACCTGTGGATGAAGCCAATCAAGGCGAAAATATCCAGTTCACATGTGATATTTTTCTATTTTCACGTATCACGTGTCACGTGTGAAAACAGTCAATTTAGATCATTTGGTGCCCACTGAATTGTCAAAAAAAAAAAAAAAAACATAAAGAGGAATCATTACATTTTTACAACTGAAACAAAACTAATTAACACTCTTTATATCTTTAACCATGATCTCTAACTGTGTGTGTGCATTTATAACAAGAAGTTGAAGGTTAAACTGAAATCTGTAACAGAGCAGAACGTGGAACGTGGTGTCCAAAGAGCATCATACAGGCTAACACATAATAATATTCAGAATCATTAAACACGTGTTCGGCCCACACCCCCGTCTTCTACTACAGTGTTTAAATAAAATAAATAAAAGATAACTGTATACATGATGTCCTTTACATTTTAGCTGCAGTACTGGAGGCTGTATCTGCTGGCACTGGTGTTGGGAATCGGGGGCTCGTTTCAGTATGGGATTCAAGTTTCTGTCATTGCCTCTCCAGCAGTGGTAAGATTTCTATTAATGAGACGATTAGTATGCATGAAAACTGTGAACACGCCTCTGCAGTTTGTTTTCCTTCAACATCATTCCCCGTGGAGTCGGCACACAGTCTGTGGACGGACTCAGCAGCTCTGTCCATGAGGCTTGAAAATGGTTTGAACAGGATGATTTAACATCTTCAACGTAGGTTTTGGGCAAACTTATCCTTAATTCAGTCACAGCTTGGCAGTCGTAAGAGCCACCTTTGGTCAGAAACCTGACAACAAAACACAGGCCTGCTAGGACATCAAGTTTGGCCACTCTAACATGACCTTTGACCTCTCTGACCTCTGTGCAGCATGTTCAGAGTTTTGTGAACTACACCTGGATTTTGAGGTACGGCGCTCCGGTGACCGACTCCACCAACCAGCTCATCTGGTCCTTCATCGTGGCTGTGCTGAGTCTTGGAGCCTGGGCCGGGGCAGTTCACTCTGGCAGACTCCCTGTCACTTACGGCCGGTGAGCCAAACACAACATGGTTTATGATCTCAAGTCACATCTGTGGGATGAGTTGGGCTGTTAATTAATAGGAAACACTCAACAGTACTTGCTGACATCGCTGTCTTCCTCTGTTTTTAAGCAGCACAGCGGTTTGTAAACTGGAAGGGAAAGCGACAAAAAAACCCCAAAAAGAATAGTGTTCACCCTTAGTGCCACTTTTCTGGATTACAGGCATTTTCACATAATAACACCAGAATCAAGGGACTTTTTTGGCTATTGTTGTTTTGTTTGAAATATATCATGAATATATCAAAACAAAAAAAAAATAAACAAAGTGTAGAACTAATGCAGATTATTGCATATTTACATAAACTGGGTAGAACATAAAATGTCAATTACCGAGCACATTGGAATGGGCTCATAGATTGATCATGTGTAATGTAAAGTTTAATAAGCCCCATCTTATAAATACATTTCTTTGGATTTTGCAGGAAAAAAGCTCTATTGATCAACAACGCTGTGGCGATTGTCGCTGCTCTTCTCATGCTCTTCAGTCGCATGGCCAAATCGTTTGAGATGATCCTACTGGGAAGATTTCTCTATGGGTATAATGTCGGTATGTTCTGATTAGTGTTTTTTTTTTTTCTTTTTTTTCTTGTTGTTGTTTTGTCAAGCATTTGTAAGACTTTTTGTGTTTCTCTCCAAAGGTCTGGGCCTGAGTGTGCACCTCATGTACCTCGGGGAGAGCTCTCCAAAGAAACTCAGAGGTTTCCTGACGCTCACCGGCTCAATCTTCATCGGTTTTGGGAAAGTCGCAGGTCAAATAATTGGCATCAAGTAAGAACTGACTGTTGGCACTCTAAAGCATAAATTAATACATATTAACAACAAAGAAACTCTCTAGACAAACTGGGCAAAAAAAACCCCACCCTACTCACTTACTTATGAGGGAGGCCAAGTTTTTCCTTGGGTGAAAACATTACAAAAATCTGGCCATGCTCCATGTAGTTCTGGCATGTCATGATCAAAGACTTCTTCTGGTTCCTGACTGAAATCCAAGACCTTCTTGACCTCTTCTGACTAATTAGTGACATCCTTGGATAATGTACAAGCGGCCTTGAATACTTTATGTTAAGTCCAATTACATAGATCCACAGTATCGCCATTTCTTCTGATTGCGTTTGTTATACACTCTGTTTAGGGAGATGATGGGAGCAGAAGAAATGTGGCCGTATCTCTTGGCTGTCAGTGGTATTCCTGCCATCCTGCAGTTTGTGACGTTGCTCTTCTTCCCCGAGGCGCCTCGCTACCTTTACATTGACAAAGGAGACGCTGAAGGCACCAGGAAAGGTGAGTGTGCACAGCAGGCTCTGCATCTGCAGACTGAATTCTGACCTTTCCAAACATTTTACAAGCTAAGTTGGTCATTTGTCTTCACTTTAAGACGCAAGTTCTCAGGTCATCAGTTTGATTTGTACGGTGGCCCCTGAGTGCCAAAACACAATGACATTTCAGACAACGCAGCAGCAAGGGTGTTTTGCAAAATGTGTGTTTTCTGAAAGGTTGTGGTGTTTTGACCTCTTGGGGCCATCGTACTTTTGGTCATTTACCTCACCTTTCTGTAAACTGAGCTCTTTGAACGCCTTCTGCCAATGAAGAAGAAGTAGTCTGATCCTGTGCCCGTCCAGAATTCATTTCATATTAGACAGTGCACGTGCGATTCGATCAAGGCAATTCACCGAAAATTAACCGTCGGGATCGGGTCATAAATGAACAGCAGATTCATTGTGTCTTTGTGACACGATGTGCGTGTGTGTTAAGCCTTGCAGTGGCTGTGGCAGGAGGACGAACTGAAGCAGGAGCTGGACGACATGCAGAAAGAGAGGGAGAGCACGCTGGGAGAGAAGGCCAAGACTGTGAAGGATGTTCTCACCTCTCGCTGCGTCCGGTGGCAGCTACTGACTCTGGCCATCCCCTGCGCCGGTGTTCAGTTCTGTGGCATCAATGCCGTACGTTCATTTCAGTTTTCCCCTCCATGACATGAACATAAACATGTACATTCACGCATGACTGAACTGTGTCTTACATTTCACTGCCTCCTCCAGCTGTACTTCTACGCCTTTGACATCTTCCGTGAGTCAGGGGTGCCGGAGGACCAGATGCACTACTTGTCCATTGGCATTGGAGCAACAGAGCTCATCGCTGTAACACTGTGTGTGAGTGTCTCTTTTTCATAACTAACATTGAACATCTCATGAAATCACTGCTGAAGGAGGATAACAACTTGACCGCATGCTCAAAGCAAACTGAAGGGGAAGTGTACCATGACAGAAGCCTGACGAAACAACTGAACACAGATTTTATTTGCCATCTCCTCTGTGTCTCAGTCGTTCTTGATAGACCGCGCCGGCAGAAAGAAGCTGATGGGCTACGGTTATCTGATGATGGGTGTCACCATGTCTGTGCTCACGGTCACGCTGTCCTATAAGGCAAGTACACTCCAGCGACATGCCGTGCACATTCCTCTCTTTCTCCAGGCTGTGAGGTAGAGGACAGATTATGAATGTTTCATTTCTCAAACAGGATCTGAACTCTTGGATCCCATATGTGAACATCGCCCTGATCTTTTTTGTCATCAGCATCTATGGACTTGGGCCTTGTGAGTCTTTTTGCCGCTTGATTCCAGCTGAAAATATTTTCAATGTATTTTAGGCACATTAAAGTAACTGTGTGATCCTCGCTCAGCTGGAGTCTCTATGGCTCTCCCTGCTGACCTCTTCCTGCAAGCTTGGCGTCCTTCTGCTTACGTGATCAGCGGGACCATCAACTGGATCAGCATGTTCCTCGTGGGGATGCTGTTCGGCTACATTGTGGTGAGATGTCCGCTGTGTATCGTCTTATCTCAAATGACCCAGATACATTCAATCCACTATCTTTATGTCACATCGCATTTGTGTCCGCGCAGGATGGACTCGGCCAGTTCTGCTTCCTGATTTTCGTGGCTTACTGCGTTTTCAGCGCAGCATTCCTGATATTTTTTGTCCCAGAGACCAAAGGAAAGACAATGGTAGAGATTATGGAGGACTTCAACACACTGAATTACAGGAACAGGTCCGCTGACGCCGAGAGGACTGACATTGATCTCGCAACTAAGTTCTAGGAGATTTTATTTATAGTTTATCACCTTTGACTTTTTCTTTTGAGTATCAATTTATTTCAAGAAAAAAAACATGCACTTAATTATCACTAATCATTCAACAATAAGTAATAAATATGTGCGTGTATGTATAAATGTAGATTACATTTTTGTGTAGCCATTAAACAGATTAGAAATGTGGAAACCAGATATTGTAAATATAGTACCATGGACAATAAAACTTTTGTAATCACATCTAGATAGTGTCTTTCATTTTTTACAGCTGTTTATTTGATTAGGATTTTCTATTATAAATACTACAGTTTAAGCAATTTACCATTTTGGCAGAACCACAAGGATATAATATTCATTTTCACTGTGGACATGTTGGTAAAAATGTTTTATAGGTTATATAACATAAGTTATATCCATCCACAACCTAAAGGCAGTAGTGAAAGACAAATTCAAATTTTTTGCTTTAATGCATCATTATGAGGTAAACTGGATGTACAGCCCAAATGATACTGGACTTTTTCGGACATTGTTATATCCACCGATATACACTGGTTTTTTTTGCAATGACTCCTCATTGGTGATAATCAAACCATTTGCTGATGTCTCTGTTCCAACTAATCTACCGACGCACAACTACATTTTGCTTTTTTAACTATGAACTGTATTGTCTAAAATGACACCAGTGCACAAAAACCCACTGGGAATTTAATAATAATAAAATATCTATAACATATTTTTTGGCATTATAATAATTAAAAAAGAAAAAAATCAATACGATAAATCTGTGACAGGCAAAATCAGTTGATGATATCAGCCAACCAGTATATCAGTCTGGCTCCAATTGGTTCCTTAAAAAAAAAAAGAAAAAAAAAAGTGTTTTTTTTTGTCTATTTTTGTCTGCCACAGAGCACAAAATAACCTGGGAAAAAGAAGCCAGAAAGGCAGCATGTCTGTCTGCTTTCACATCTCCATTAATGACTAAACGAGTGAATAACCTCGTGTCTTTGCATGTGTTGTTGGAGTGGCAGCTTGCAGACACGGGCCAGGAGCTATTAATACATATCTCCTGCAATAAGCAAACACACATCAAACAGGGAATGACAGACACTTCGGTGCAGTGTAGTGTAAATTTAAGTATCAAAAGCAAAGGGCAGCAAATTGCATCAATTCAGCTTTGATTTTACAAAATTTGTTTTGCTATTACCTGTGTTTGCTAGAGTAGCAGCTGACAGACTTGTGGTAAATGTTTGTCTGTGGGTTTTAATCAAGTTTCCCCAACACCACAGAAGCATAATGCATCCCACTGTACCAGCATAACTGCTATACATAGTTAGAGTCTCACATCTAACTCTGCCCCATTCTTTGCTGCCATTGGATTAACCAGTTATAACTAAAAGAAGAAAGGTTAGGAGCTTTTTCAATTGCAATTTATTTGACACTCATCTCTGTACCAACAAGAGAGATGAGACTCAATAACAGAGTACAAAAACAAATATCTATAGAAAAGTATGCTTATATTGAAATAAGTCCAAAGATGTTATAACAAAACATGTAGCCCACATGTTTTAAGAGCAATCTTGTTGAGTACGATGATAAAATACCAAGTTAACATATTGTACATTTTCTGTGTGTGTGTTTTTATACAAAAGTGTCAATGCGAGTCACTCTGTACAATTCCTAACCTTTAGAAAAGAGGACCTTTTTTAATCCACTGCTGTGCACAATCAGTATTTGGAAGGCACTTTGCAACAGACCAAAGCACAAAGCAAAAACATTTAGGCTTAAATAATCCTTGAAAATCTTCTTTTTCTTTTTTTTTTTTTTTTTTTTACACTGGAGTACCAACACGAAGTGAAAACAAAAATCATACATCCCAGTGAGGAAAAATAAACAAAAAAAGAACGGCACTTCCTTACAGCATCAATAACAAAAACAACCCTTATTACCTTTTAAAGAAGTAAATACTAGTGCAGAGTGGATCAAAAAAGGACAAAAAACTTGGTCAAAGACATGAGTCGTGCAGCTGGCAGTGTGAGCGCTACCAGAGCAGAGTGACAGCGAAAACCATTACTGCCACCAACCAGTGATCGACATTCAGTCCCCAGCTCGGCTCGCAGGCCAGAACATGCAGTTTTACACTTCCAATCAAATGGCCATAACTTAACATCCCTCCACATGATAGACTAGAAAAAAAAAATCTTTATATCTACAGGACCACCATTGACAAACACTGATCATATTGGTTGGTTCATATATATTTATATATATATTTATAGAATGTGTATATGAATGGTATATACACTTGTTACAATCACAACATAATCATAAATAATATAGGAATGTACGGAATTTAACAGATTGAATTACTCACAAATAAAAACTAAAACAGAAAAAACACAGATACAGATGCACATGGAGACACGTATACTCTTTTTTTAAGTTGTTTTTTTTTTTTTTTTACAGAGCCACATGCACGCATGCACGCACGCGCGCGCACACACACACACACACACACACACACACATAGAGCTAAGCCCCTTCAATGCTGGATAGGTTTGATTTTTATCATGATTCGGGTTTTACAACACAAGAGGACACACTGACCTATTAGAAAGATGTTAATCAACTGATGTGTGAGTGTAAGAAAGTCAATATACTACAAGATGTTCGTTTGGACACTTGTTGTTTTACAGTAGCTCTCTTCGTCATGAGCGTTTTGATGCCAATTTTCTGTCCTTACTGACACTGATCTAAAACAATTGATCTTTTTCTTAGAGAGAAATGACCTTCACACACACATAAAATCTTCTAACACCACCAGCATCCTGAGTTTTCTTTTAAGATGTAAAACCACTGAAGAACCATAGTTTTAATTAAAGTAGGGCTTTACTAGTTTACTAGTAAGGCAAACTCCACAAATTTTAAACATGACGGTGTGTTTACAGGTTTGGGGGAGTACTACTGCACATGTTACAAGAGTAGTATAAAGTATTTTGTGGCTCCAGAGGAAGTTGCATGTAATATGTGGAATAAAAACGTTTTGTTGCATCAGTTCTGATCATTTGCTTGGAAATTATCCATCATGCGTCCAACAGTGTTACAGGAGTGCAACGCTAGACCAGTGGACTGCTTTTTGACACCTGGTAGCAACATGCTACAGACACTAAATGACATCACTGAAGGTAAAACATCAGATTACATGAAGCTTCTTCTAGCGCCACAAAAGACTATGCATTAGTCAAGACCTGTATACACACTATAATGTGTAAAGTTGGTGGAGCTACCCTTTCACTTACTTATTTCCGTTAGCAATTAACTGCAGATTGTTTTCACGATTAATAATTTAGTCTGTAAAATGTCAAAAAGTATGAAAATGGTCATTACAAATTCCCAGAGCCCAAAGTGACGTCTTCAAATCGCTTTTTTTTTTTTATCCAAACATCAGTCAAAAACACAAAGACTCTTCATTCACTGCCACAAATGACAAAGAAAAGAGGCCAGTCTTTACATTTAAGAAGCCAAAACCAGCAAATGTTTGACATTTCTGCTTGAAAAATGGCCAAAACAATGGATTATTAAAAAAGTTGGGAATTAATTGCAGCTCTACATTGTAGTGGCGCAAGATTTCAAATCAAACAGAACAAAGCACAAAAGTGAATTTGAGGCTCCCGCTGCGGATTGATTTGAAGTGCTCGTCACAGGAATGTCTTGGATTAAACACATTCAATGGATAGCTTGTGCATTAACCTAGCGACCATTAGTGCAAACACAAGACATGTCATCTACTAACAGCACTAGCTGATCTGAAAGGTGAGCAACACAAAACAAGTAAAGAGACACTGGAGAATTAAATCGAGCGCAAGTACAAGACTCTGTAAAGGTTTCATTACATTTGGTCGGTCCAGAGGTTGGTGGGTCAGGGTGTGACTCCTTCGTCCAACACACACATTAACCACACATCTCAATTTAACATAATTTAGATTTAAACATTATCAAAATGAACAAATCACATGATTTTTCATTAGACAATTAAAAAAAACTGTACACAAAAGCGAGGGCGTGAATAAGTTAATAAAATATAATCTACATTTCTCAAAATATATACTGAAAATATACCTGACCTTGGTCCCTGTTTAATGTACACAAGTGATTTAAGCCCTAACAAACAAGAACTGGAAACCTTGTCATTGTAAGGGAGAGGGTACAAAAATCATTCCTAACAAGCTCAAGCCCCGTCTCAGGACGAACTGTACAGTTTCAAGGCATTTTATCCGAGGAAAACGTATTTTCTAAAAAAAAAAAAAAAAAAACAAGGTATGACTGTATGCAGTATCGATCACGCTAATAATGGCTTTGCTCTCCTTACTTCTACAATTTCACGTATGAATACTTCATTTAACAAGAAATCATCAAATCAAAAAACATCCAAATGAGATGCCAGCAGATCTGCTTCATTTACAGCAGCAGTCTTCATACTTCACACCCGCTCAGGTTAACGGTGAATAGTTACATTCCTTAAAGCCCCACAGCCATTGGATTTTTATATTTCTATATTTCATGTCCACTCATATCCTATCCTTCCTGGCAATGTTGATGAGCTACACTGTTCACCAAATGTTTTTTGACGAATAACTGAATGCTTGATAACCACATTTGACGGCTCATTGCAAAAAAAAAAGAAGAAAAAAAAAGAAGTGTAAATCAGCCAATATATTGATAGGGGCACTTTTTGACTCCACAGTATTGGTACTGGCCCCCGAAAATCAAGTAGTGCTCGGGCCCTAAACAAAACCAACTTCAAAATGAGAAAGCTGAGGTGCTACTGGAACTTAAAATACAGTTGTTTTTTCTGTAGGTATTCCTAATTACTGCCAAGTCGAGTGGTGGTGGTTTCATTCATGATTTTTCTTTTCTCCTTTTTCTTTACATCTAATGATGACACACAAAACACTATGGTGTCATTTTCTTCTCTGAGGTAGCTTAATCATTTTCTATTTTTGCGGTGCCAGGTGGGCTTTGTGTGGATGCTGTAAGAATTGAAAATTAAGTTTTATCAATACACATTTCAAAAGTGCTTCAACACTGTTGTCCTGTCAATAGTAATTCATTAAGGTCCTTGACAGTTACCAGCGCTACTCAGAGGGCAGAAAACACGGTGTATGAAGCTGAAGAAAACTGCTTCTAGTAAATTTGCCATGAAATAAGCCTTGGGCCTGTTAGGAATGCTTCTTGGAATAATTTACAGATTCAAAGAAAACCTGCTATCAAAACTGAGGCCAATTTAAATCCCTGTCCTTAAGAAAAACAAAATCCTTCTTAAAAAGACGCAGAGAAACAACATAAATACAGAATTCACGGATAGACAATAAGCAATTACTTGTTTTAAGGTTGCAGTAAATAATTCAACTCATGTCAAGAAACATTTGTGCAGCTAAGAAAGCTCAATAACACACAAGCCAAAAAAAACTAATGGGAGCATACCGAACATAACTTCAACAGATCCACATCAGGAAAAGGACATAAAACCTTCATGTCGTTTCTTTATAAAGAAAATTTAATACCGTACACGCATTTTTCATACTCTGAAAAAGTAGAAAAAGTAGGAATCGCATGGCAGTCTGTGACAAAATATATTGGATACACATTAAGCAATGTCACCAACGGAAAAAGTAGTCTTGAGGCAAAGTTATTCCCAAATACAGAGCATCTTCTGTGGGCAACCCGGCTTTATCCTAAGAATCAGAGGCTTTGCAAGAACTTAAGCAAATGTGTCACTTTCCACCAAAGTCGATTCCACTCTGACCTGCCTCAGCGTCCACCAGTGAAGAGGCAAACGCAGACTGGACTATCTGAAAGCCAAATGACTCAAGCAGAGACATGTTTTGTTGAGGGGAGAAGGGAGAGGTCAGGGAGGGGGCCAGCTCATTTAAGCCCGACCCCGAAACCCCCTGAGCCTTCTGGGCTTTGTGAACTCTGTGCTGGTGCTTGTTGAGGTAGGACTTGGTGCGGAAGGCCTGGCCACAGATGCCACAGGTGAACTTCTTCTCAGGGTCCGTCTTGGCTTTAGATCCTTCAGGAGACGCCATGGTCCCCGCAGAGGCTCCGTTGCAGGCTAAAGAGGGCATCTCGAGCTCCGGCCCATCAGGTTTGTGTGGGGACTTAAGCTCATCGCCATTGGACAACTCCCCAAATGAAGGATCTGATTCTTCTGATTCCAGGTGAGGACATTTTCCAGTGTTTTCCTGCCCGTCTGTGGTGAAACCATCATGGATAGGAAGGCAGAGAGTGAGACAGAGACAGAGAGAGAAAGGGGGGTAATGGGAGGAAAGGGAAGCGTGAATTAGGACAACTGGATTATAAAACAGATTTTGTCATATAACTTTGGTCCAGTAGCTGGCTGTCACCTGCAAAACTTAAAAATTGAACTTGAGTGAGAAGGCGTCATCAAAAGCAGAACCAGCTGACAATTTTACACATGAATCACTAAATACTGTTAAAAAAAAACAAAAAACAAAGACACAATTCTTCAAAATGTGGCTATAGCATTTACTACACAATCATCTATCTCATTCCATTTGCCCAGTGTCCACTGAAAATGCTGCGGTGCTCATCCAACATGTGGGCAGTGCTAGCACCATGCCCCCACCCATCCTCCTGCTTGACCGTACTGACCTGCGACAGGCCCATGGACAGGGAAGCCAGGCAACCCGCTAGAGCGACACTCCCAGAAATATGGAGCCCCACCTGCCTTCCCCATGAGCAGCTCAGGCTGCAGGCCCAAGGCTGGAGGGCCGGGCTGGGGAAGAACTGGGTGTCCAGAGAGCCCATGAAAGCGACCCTCTGCCTCAGACGAGGTGAGAAGCAGCTGGCGACTGGCGCACATTTCTACACAACACCCGACCAGGGGAGAAAGGAAGGGGGAGGGGGAGCAGACACAACAGGCCGACGGAAACCATACGGACAGAATTACCTTCATTTCATAACTAGTGTTTAGAAAGCTGTCTCTTGAAGCAAGCTAGACAGACTGGATAGTTTGAATGTTGATGAGCTATGAAATAATTACCTATTTCCCATTTTCCCCTTAAGCAAATACCAAATCACTGAATTTGGGGATTTGTGATGTAAGGGAATATCAAAATAACTGACAAAAACAGTTGATATTTGTGCTACTTTCGGATAAAATTAATTTAAGTGTGTGACGTTTGAGTACAGACCTTTCTCACACTGAACATGGGAGGGGCGGATTAAAAACATGAAAAATTACCAAACTGTAAACTTCAAACAAAATCTTCCAGTTTTTGCCCTCATTATGAAAAAGACAATATTCTTAGTGAGCTGTTTTAAAGCTGATGAATATTCCAATAATATTCCTCTTCCACACAGCCGCGCATACCCCAATTAATGTGGCTTAACATGTCCTTTATCGTGAAAAGTCTTTCATCATGTTTAAAAGTAGGTGTTGGTTGGTTAGTTGCAAAATGCAGTAAAGAAAATGTCTGTCTTAATCAGAAAATGCAACACTTGGAATAAGGCCGAATAATATCGGAATATCTAAATTGAAAATGTTGACATGAATTCCATAAATTGTCTCGTTCAGAATAACATTGGAATATTAATGTGTGCCAGTAGTCACTGTCAGGAAACTGCTTGTGTGAATGCTGGCTCCCTGAGACAACTTAAGGAGCAGAAACTCATTACTGTTATTAGTTACACCTGTGCACCCTGCTGTGACATGCAAGAAGACCCAGTGAGAAAAGTCTGTACTGTGTATAAAAAAGTATAACATTCACACACACACAAACATACAGCTTGTTTGTCTCAATACAGGGCGTGACACTAATTGCTAAATTGCAGTACATATAGTGACAGTACACATGTCCAGCCATGGCCATTTCCAAGGGTAAACCTTATTTTCTGCTTTCATTCTGCTCATGTATCTGATGAGCTTGATCACTCAGAATTAAATCATTAAAAACTAAATGCCTGATTGAGGAGTTCTCAGCTCACCAAAAGCTAATCGGTGTTCACTCAAATTTGCCTCAAGGGGCTTAACAGTCTGCACACTGTTATCCTTAGACCACGGATTTGGATGAGTTTGTTAGCTTTGTGGTAACTATGGTAACTGCTCAGATGACACCTATCTACTGTGTGAGGGGGTAGAGGTCTGCTCATTTAGTTACACCACAGAATGGCTCCACAACCAATTATTTAATCCTCTAACAACTTCAGCAGTGCTGCTCTTAAACCGACTCATTATGGAAATAAGCACAAAAAGACTCACTTGCAGCATCACCTGAGCTGTGAGCAGGCAAATAAAAACAATGCCGCTGTCCAAAGGACACATCATTAACAGCACTCATCATTTGATATTTGACTGTGCATATCTGTGAGTCATTGCGTACGAGTGACATGCTGTTCTGATCACGACAACCAAAATCAATTTTAACATCCTGGATTTGCCTCAAAGGAAGCTGCTAACCCACTACCATTGAATAAACTTGTCCAGTCTCCGCTTGCCAAAGACGGATACTTTTCCCCAGCTAGGCCAGGATTCTATGGTCAAAATGGTGCTAATTAATTCCTACTTGTGGTATTAGGACCGATAATATCACTCATTAAAAAGAGGCTTGTACAGTTTCTCAAAATAACTCCTTAGGCGTTACCTCACCAAAGGAAAATGTCAAATGTCTATTAGTTGGTTATCAGCACATATGTACTATATGTACAACATTATATCATGATATGAGATTGTATATGATCTTAAGATTTTGGATATTGTTATATCCTGTGTTGTCTAGTGTTATATCAAATGGTTTTTTTTCCTGGTAATTAAGGCTTGCATCACAGTTAAGTGATGTAATTTTCTGAGCTTAATGACTGAGCATGATCTTAGTCTTAATGATTTATTATGTGGCTAATGTTTCACCTTATAAAAGCAGCACTTGAATATGAATCATTTTGATAGCCAACCTTTGGTGGGCAACTATACCAATATATAGCATAGTTTTGTCTTAGATCATTTGTATAATTGCAATCGTGTTCAAGGCTCACACTGTGCACTGTCTCTATGCTACTGCTTCTCCCACAAGAATGGCACAACTTTCATTAAGTTTCATTAAATCTGGAGCAAATGGAGTACAAATTAGGACGATCATGCAACACTGTGCATTGTTGAACAACTGCTGATGGACCAGCCAAGCAGAAAACAGACACTGTTAACCAAACGATGCCATGGCCATGCTGGACAGACACACATGTGCAAAAAACAAAAACACAAAAGTGACTCTTGCCTGTTGAATACTTCAAGCTGTATGTGGGACGGCATTATATTCCCAATTCCCAGCCTAAATACAAAGCTACGTCCTCACTCCAAGTAGTATTATCTAAAATCAAATAAATTGTATTCATATAGCTCAAAATCACAATCACATTGCCTCAGTGGGCATTACAATCTGTATAGTGAAGGAAATCCTCCGTCCTTTTATCCTCAATTCGAGTGAGTAAAAACTCTTTAGAATGTATGCAAGTAAATGAGTCTTCTGCCTACTGACTTGCATTCATTCTAGTCAATCTTAAAACATACACTGTGCATAAAATGCTTTCCTCCAGCCATTTATGCAATTCTGACCTTTGACATGAGTCAGTGAGAACACGTGGGTGTTTTCAACACCTTTCCCACTCTTTATGCAGCACATAGGAACTGAAAATGGTGTAGTAGTTAGAAAATAATTAGAAAAACTGTTCTCAAAAAAGGTGTGGAATACTTCCAACTGTTTTCCTTCTAACTAATTACCATAGAAAGTTTCTGTATACACTGCCCCCTCTGAATAAAAGATGCCAGACATGAGCTAGCACAAAACAAAGCCAGCACATGAAATTGCACAACAGTAAATGTTTGAGCAAAAAGCTTGGCAGCAGAGGTTGATGTACGCTTGTGTTTTAAACATACACAAAGATGCAGCAGCATGTTTCTCCAAAAAGCAGCAGAGCAAATGAAAAAGCCAGAAACATGGAGGTTTGGGATGGGGCGGCCGACTGCTTGCCTTCCAATGAGCACTGGCGTCCCATGTGGTAAGGGTTGCCGTTGTGCATCTGCAGTTCCCCCCTTGGTTCAGGGAAGGTGTGCATTGTGGCAGAGGGGGGCAGTGGAGAGCCATGGTGTGTCTTTATATGCACCTTAAGGTAGGACGCAGTGGAGAAACCTGGGACCAGAAGAACAAAGAACAAGGCAGTTGTTTGACACACTCAAGGCCTTGACCACGAGGAGGGGCGCCCTGTTGCACAACCACAGGCTTTTCGTTGTCAATGATCCGATGACTGGTTCAACCAGATTAACACTTAATAAGTGTTACTGATTAATTTAGGGGAAGATAAATTAATATCCATCTCTTTGAATTTCATCCCTCAACAGTGAAGACTATCACATATTATCAGCAAGAGGCAAAGATCTAAATTCCCATTTTGAGAACACTGTGATGCACAGAGTTTTTTCTTTTTAAATCTTTGCTTCACTCTCTGATTAACCATTGATGCATTTGCAGGTGCAAAGTTGTCTATATTTCTGCTCACCATTTATCTTGCCTCACTTCCAGGAGCCCTGGAGTGGCCGTGGAGAGAACATATACTGAGGTCATGTTTTACTATATCAAGTGCTCAAAAAATGCTAATCATCCTAAGCTTTTGATTAATTTGAGATAAGTGTATATACTTAGTTTAACGCATGGGTATGCCATCACGACGCAACTATGGTAGTCTTGATCCAAGTCTATTCACCGTGCATAATAATGCACACAACTTATTCTACAGCACTGTTAGCTACCCTCTAAATAAAGACAGAGCTATTTGCCAGCTGTTTAAAAAAAACTAAAAAGAAACTGCATAAATTCTTCCTCTGAAAACTTTGAACACAAAGAATATGAAGATTTACTACTTTTTTTTCTCTTTTCTTTAAAAAAAAAAAAACAACTTGTTTGTAAGTCGACATCATTGTCAATGAGGCAACCTCAATGGTTCTTCAAGTTTAAATAAAGGTTTTGAATTGAACTGAGCCTGTAGCACACATAAAGGCTTAACATAGTGATAGCCCTCCTACGATTTAAGCTTAGTAAATAACTATCTTCTTGCCACCAATAATCAAAACATGAGAATGAATCATATCTTGTGTACATAAGCTACCATTTTGAGTGCTCAAAGTGATAAAACATGGAGTTAGCTTTTGTTTCTTTCCATTACAAGGAGAATAATAGAACGCCTCCACTGATGGATTTTGTTTTAACTCAGCTTTTCTCCACTCCACTTTTCTCCTTCAATGTATTTTTTTTTAATTGCTAGCAATTTGATGCCTTGTTTTGATCTTTTACCCTTTTATACTCTTTAACCATTATTTCAGTTGCAGTGTTTACTGTGTTTGCACTTGTATTTGTAAATGTAACATTGCTCTTATTTTTTTTGTACGAGACGCACTCATGAAAAACCAGATACAACATTTTCATCTGACCTCTGTGAAGAGAAAAACGGTTGAATTAATGAAAAAATGAGTCTCCACAATAGTCTCAACCAGTTCAACCACAGAAGGATTCTTGCGTTTGTGCTTTTTGGGCACAAAAAAGCAGAAGCCGGGGAAGCCTGAAAACATTTTCAGCAAAGAGACCTCATGTACAAGGTAAAGGCCAACTTTCAGACATATTTGTCACATTTAATATGTGAATTTTGTCTACAGACCAAACAACAACAACTAAAGAAATATAAATATTTTGTTAAATTCAATGCATCATTTCCCCATAAGACAGTGCGTGATCCAGATGGAATGATTTAAATCAAGATGTAGCCTTTACCTTCACAAGGAAGAGGCACTCATTTAAGTCATTGCATTTACAATATTGTTTGTCTAACACCATTAAAATCAGGAAGCAAAAGCAACTAAAATAGGACCCAACACACCCTGAACAACACTTTGGAGAGTCAGGAGTGTTTGTACTTTCTCCTTAAAATATTCTGTGACTTTTATACAGTACATTTCAGTGTTTATGGAATATATTTAACCACCCAATATTTTAATGGAAATCCAAAAGATGCTATAGGTGATCAATTTCATGTTTGGACTGACATTAAGAAAAGACAACCCCCTCATTCATTACAGTGACCTCGCTCTACACACCGCTGAGCCAGCCAAATACCAAAACCAGGTTACAGCAAGCTTTTATCCTCTGAGTGTCCATGACTTCAGTGCCAAATGAATATTTGTCTGGACACGATGAGCTTGTAACAGTGTGGTGCACGCTGAGGTATTTTAAACAATTACCTTTGTTGCAAATGCCACAGTAGTTATGTGTTCCTTCACTGTGTTTCTTGAGATGGTCTGTCATGTAGGCAGCGCGCAGGAACTTGCCACAAACTTTGCAGGGGATTTTGTCCTCATGGCATGCGAGGTGCGACCGGAGGCGATCTCTTGTGGCAAATGAGGCATTACAAATCTGCAAAACAGAAAGTAACATGGTAACGTATTATGGTTTAAAACCAGCAGTAGCGAAACTGTTAACTGTGGGATATTAAGTCTGATCTGTCGTTACCTGGCACTTGTGGGGTCTCTCTGTTGTGTGAACCTGTTTGATATGTCCATTCAGGTGGTCTGGTCTGAAAAGAAAAAAGGAAAATAACATTTGTATTGGAAATTAACCCTAGATGGATTTAACATACACGTTCCCACACAGCTTAATACCTTTTCTTACCATTACCAATCCTACCTTAAACTGTAAGAAAAACTTCTCTGCCTTTAATAACACTTAATCGTGAAACATTTAATTTCATTTTATTCCATTTTATTCATCTTTATACTTTTCCCATGTTAAGAAAATGTAATGACTTGTTTTTTTTACAAAATAGTGAAAATAATGGACAGAGCAAAATCAAAGTCACTCCTAGAATGTTTTTTTTTTAAGAGGTTTTTAATAAGTTTACTATACAAAAATAATTATAATTTAAATAAGGTATTAAATGAAAATGTATTTCTATTGTTTGGGTTAAATTGTGGAATGATGCAAATTCACATTTTAAAAATGTCTAACTTTGGTTTTCAAAAGAATGGTTAACAAAACTTATTTTTGGAGGGTTACATGCATGAATTACTTTTCTGTAGTAGTTTTGTTCACATTCCTGGAGGATAGCTTCCACTGATAAGAGTTTAGGACAGGCATGTGTAAGAAAGAAAACTCAAACGTAAAGAATAAGATTGGACATGACCAGTGCACTTCCAACCCCTCCCTCATTCACATATTTGCTTTCCTTTAGCAGTTAGCATGCAACTTCTTGTGACTTCTCTGTCATTTCTTGTCTGCATGTACTTTAACCTCCACAGCAGTAGGTGGTGGCAGTGAGTTCCCAACAGGGCCTGGGAACACTGAGCCTGGGAAACTAGTTTTTGTGGTTGAGGCCAAATTACACAGGTGACAAGTCCTTAAGTGACGGTTCTGCAGTTCACTGAGAACAGAAACAGAGACATTGGTGTGTGCTAACACTGAAGAGTGTGTCAGGGTTTGCAAAGAGTGGACTTATTAAAATGGCTTTGGAGTCTGTCCTGCCTCTGTAAATTATACCAAGAACATTAGTAGCTTCACTAATTCGGCTGTTTTAAGGCTAGAGCTTGACTTCAGGCTGCAGGTGATAAAACAGCTGACTACGTTATGTGTCTTTGTATTTGTGTGCAACTATAAACTGATTAAACACGAACATCTGGGCTGTCAGGGACTGCTTCTACCAGCTCCTGTTTTTTGTTTTGTTTTGTTTTACAAAACTGTGGGTTCAACCTGTAGTTACTGTCCTTTAGGTATTACATCTCACATGCCGATATGTACGGTCGCACTGCAAAACAAAACAAAAAACCCACAAAGTACTGCAAACTGCAGGGTGTCTGATGATTGAGGTACAGTCACACCATTGTTTTTGTACCAACTCCAAAAACACAGGACACACTGTCAGCGGAGTCAACTCACCTTGAAAACCCTTTACCGCAGCTTTGGCACACATAAGGTTTGCCGACAGACCCGTCATGGGACCGCACATGGTATGACATCCTGTCCTTGCGTTTGAACCGGAGCCCGCACACATGGCACGCATACGGCTTCTCCCCGGAGTGGGACAGCTTGTGTCGGTTCAGGTGGTACACGTCGCGGAAAACTTTACCGCAAATGTCACAGCCAACATGCCGCCGGGTCCTCTCCCTTTTGCGGCCGTTGTCCATAGTCAGCCCCCCGTGTACTTGCACGCCGTTTTCCATCAGACCGGGCTGAGACATGCCCGCCATGCCTCCCGCCGCTGTCACGCTGTCACCGACGTTGTTGTTTACACCGCCGGTGTGGGCTCCGTGCTGCGCTTCGTGATTCTTCAAGCGAGAAGCCTCTGTAAAAGCTTTCCCGCACGTCCCGCAAGGAAACAGCCCATTGTCTTTCTGCGTGCTGTGATTAAATGGTACAGCCTCCACCGGCCCGCCAGGTTTCTTTGGTCTCCCTCTGTTCCTTTTCGACCCGGGGGAGCCAGCGTCGTGCTGGAACGCGTTCCCCGGCATTTCCGTTGATGGGGACACGGGCAGTCCTTCCACAGGCTCCAGCATCGGCACCGAAGACTCGCCGCCGTCCTCTAGCAACACGACGGCGGTGTCTTCGCTCCTCTCCACATGCATCTGTGCATTGTTACCGAAGCTCTGGCCGTTCACCAACATTCCCGTTCCGTTTACCAGATCCTGCTGCTGTGCCACCGGGAAACCCAGCTCCGTGGTCCCCGTGGCCTGGAAAAGGCTTGCGTCACCCCCGCGGGAGGTCGGGACGAGGATCTGCACATTGGACTGTTTGATCACCTCCTGACATATCTCAATGACCGACCGCATCAGCAGAAACTTGGCAGCTGTCATCAACTCCGGGAAGCACTCCAGTCGCACCACAATCCTGGAGGTGTAAGCGAAGTCCAAAACGTCTTTAAAAACTTTCGGGCTGATGGTGTGCATCTCCAGCTCCTTGGCGTCGCCGTCCCCTTCCGTCTGGCGACTGAAGACGGACTCGAAATACTCGCTGCACGCCGCCAGCACAGCTTTGTGAGCAGGGAAGCTCTCCTCGCCGACGCGTAATATCACATCGCAGAACCTGCCTCCATCTTTCCTCTGAATGTTGAGGTTGTGTAGCATCTCCGCACTGTGCTTGCTCACCTGGTAGGTGTACGAAGAAGTCCAAGACGGCTCCGCTACCTTCTCCATGCCGAATTCATCCAATAACAATGGTTGTTAACGGACGCGGTCGAAGAAAATGACGGATTTTTGTGTGGACGATATCGTGCCGTTGATTCCAGCTAGCTACAGGATCCAACACCAGCCGCCCCTCCCCGTCGTTTTAGCATCTAACGTTAAAACGTTAGCAGTAGCAGCAGCGGCAGGGAAAAATGGCAGCCCCCCAGCTTCCTGTGAACTTTGACCCCGGTTTTCTTGAGGGGTGGGGGTCGGTCTTGTCTTGTGGAAAAGATGTTTCCCTGCGGTTTGAATCTGTTTTTGTTGTCATTAATGCTTATTTAATTGTAATGACAGCCTCCTGGAGGAGCAGAGCCCCCCGCACCACAGGGGTCTGTTATGTCTTCAGCTATGTGTAAATGTTAGCGCGCAGGTCTCTCTTCCTGCCTGCTCTGTTTGTAAAACCCCTCCCCCAACCAACAAACCACTAACATGAAAAACCCCCTTCTCGTCTGTACGAGCGCTGTCTGTGCGCCCAGTCAACACACACGTCCAGGCAGTGTACTGTACAATTCACTTCAAGGAAGTTATAGATATATATTTTTAAGAAAAGGAAAATAAAATGTTAACAAATAACAAAACACACGCTCACGTCAGTATAAACCAGTATTTCAGTGAAGAATCAGCACATAATATAGATATGATTGTCAGGTTGGAGAATATGTTTGAGGACGATTCAGAGTGAAAACAGTCATAAGCAATTTTTACATGATTTAACCTTTTTACTATTTTACCTTAACTACCTCTAGCAGATTCAGTTTGCAGCCATGTCTTATTTTTCTGTTCTATTATATCACATGTCTGATATGTGTATATTTGATTGTTTGTTTCAGTAAAGTTAATTAAAAAAAAAATAGGACCATCTTTCAAGGTGCATTGTGTAGTTTTAGGGAAGACATTTTTAATCAGAAGAGAAAGAGCTTCATGTACTGATTTAAAAAAAAAAAAAAAAAAAAAACCCTAAACAAACTAAATAAAAATAATCTTAATTTTCATGGTTGAATAATCTAACCTTAAAAAGGACAACACAATTTCATACCATTTCACTGTTTATATGTGGCAGACCCTGCCACCTTTCTGTCTTCAAACAGCGTTCTGGGGACCCTGTTTTCATCTGAAAGCTGCTTGTTTATTCAGTTATGGAAACAAAAAAATATATTTCCAATCTCCTATTATTACCTATTATTAGTTTAACTTTCTTCTCCAAATCAACATAGTGCCCATTTGAACACTAAAATAGTTTGTCCAATCCCATTTAACAGGGGTTTCCAAAGTGCGGCCTAACTTAAGGTTAATTTCCACCCACCAAATGTTTGTGGTCAAAAATATTCTCAATATCTTTTGGAGGTAATATGCTCTTTAAATATGTAGGATCCCTAATAATGAATGAACTTTCATAATCCCATAGTGACACTTTGCAAGAAGTCAGTCAATTTAGGAAACATTGGATCCTATTGTCATTTTGCATCTTAAAGTAAAAGTCTTGCCAAAATGCAACCTAGGCTTTTTTTTGTCAATGTATACGAGTCAAATCTTCGTGTAAAAGCATAATTACGACCAAAGAGGCACTTTTAAGATTGACCGTATTTTCGTTTTTGGGTCAAACTCATTTTCAGTGGGAGTGCTTGGGGCACTTTTACGATAGCATTAAAAAATCTCTATTTCTAAAACACTAAGAAGGCTCGACACAACATGAAACTTTGCTGGTAGTATCACCAGGGTCTCTACACATGAACATGAGCATTGAGAACATTGTGTACAGAGAGTTTGCTTAAAATAAAGTTTTTGAACAACTCACCTTAGCAGTAGCTTGTTCTGCTAGCTGCCATCATGGCAGCAGAGAAGTATCGATCTCCAAATGCAACGTAACCTGAAGGACAGTTTGACTTCTACGGTTTTCCAGGAACAACCATCTATGCGATATCTTATGTGACTTTTCCAGGTTTTGATTTTAGTATCGTTTCTTATATGAGGCTCCTTTTTCAACTTCAACATTGTTTTTCGCCAGTGACAAAACAATGAATTGGGTGCATTTATATGGAACCAAGCTTTAGGAGCGTTCCACCTTAACTCTCCTCCATGTTACGTCTTTAGTAACAGTAACTCTTTATTAAACTCTGTGTACACAGTGTTTTTAATGCTGGTGTTCATGTGTAGAGACCCTGGTGATACTATGAGCATTTGGAGATCGATACTTCTCGGCTGCCATGATGGCGGCTAGCAGAACAGGCTACTGCTAAGGTGATTTGTTCAAAAACTTTATTTTAAGCAAAATCTCTGTACACAAACAATGTTCTCAATGCTAGCGTTCATGTGTAGAGACCCTGCTGATACAAGCAAAGTTTCATATTGTGTTGAGTCTTGTTAGTGTTTTTGATAGCACTGAAGTGCCCCAAGCACTCCCATTTAAAATGAGTTTGACCCTAAAACGAAAATATGGTAAATCATAAAAGTGCCAAAAAGAGCATAGGTTGCATTTTGGCAAGAGTTTCACTTTTGTTTGCTTTTGGCCTTTCAAGGGAAGGGAAAAAAAAAAAAAAATGTAAAAAAAATTGGGCATCCCTGATATGTAGATTAGGGAGCACCACATTAAAAATTAATACAATCCATTCCACCACCACCTTAATGAATCAACTAGTTTCAGAGTGACATATTGAAGGTTACAAGCTTCACTACGCCGAGAAATAGTGCAGCCCATTGCATTGGACTGGAGCCTGATACCATTTAGTTCATTCTGATCATGACTGTTGTGTTTTTAAAACCACATAACACTAACAATGAGGATTCATTCAATGCAATTATGAAATTATCACACCAATGTGCAATTAAATGTCACCAACAGTGGATATATTTTTTGAAAGAATGTATGACATTTCTGCACAAACATGTCTTGTCAATTACTGGCCCACACATACTTGCCAATGCTGTGATATCTGCAATATGCCATCATCAGCAGAAGCAGATATCCTGGCCAATTAATCAGCGCAGGTCTGCATTGGACTGTAAACTTTCAAAAAAAAAAAAAAAAAAAAAACCCCAAAGAACTCAGTTAACCATTACAAACTAATTTGACAATTCTTTTGCAATTCTCCTGGCAAGTACAGTCAATATAGCATAGAGATCCATCCATCCATCAAAAAAAATAGTATATTATAGTATATAAATAGCACAAAAGCATTAAAACAATTAAGCAGATCGTGTTTTACTGAATTTTATTTATTAATTCTATTTGTGCTTTTTATAACTTAATAGCACATAAACAAACTGAATCCCAACCACCCTCAAAAAATTGACAATGTGAGCAGTGCTGCCCCCCTCAGTGACAGGTTGGATATGAGAGGATACAGTTTAAAAAAAAAAAAAAAAAAAAAAGGAAAACAACAAAAAACAAACAAAAAAGAAAAAGGCACAACCAGCTCTAGCTGCATCCCCTGGAGTAGTCTTGAAATGCTCCAGCCAGTCACATCTACAGAAAAAGGGCCACTCGCCACACAGGAAAGGTATACACAATCCAACATTTCTCACTAGCAGTAGCCCTTTTGCTGAGCATCAGGGGGAAATTAAAGTTGGACAAAGGACAAAGGAATGCTACCAGCTCTTGGTGACTTTGTCTCTCACAGTTTTCAGATGAACTGCGAGACAGTTTCGGCTTCCCCCATACCAAGAAAAAGAAAAATAGCTATATACAGGGAGAATAAGATTCTTTCCCAAGGTCTGTACAATTGGGCCTATACATTATTTACTGCGCAGAGCCGAATACAAATACAAAATGGAAAAAAATGAAAAAAAAATATTTCACTCGGTCGTCCAAACTTCTCGCCATCACTCGTCTTCCCATTACTGCCGACAAGCCTCATCAAAAGCAGTGACTTCAAGGTTGAAGACAAAGCATGGCATGGTTAGACTGTTCAGGTCTTTGCACTGTCTTTCAAATCAAAAAGTTCACATTTTTAAATGGTAGGAGGAGATGGAGATGGGCAAAAAGAAAAAAAATAAATCTTGCTATCCAGCAGTTTTCTTATGGTCGGAACTCCAACTCATCTACACTTATGACCTTGGCTGGCATGGAGGGGAGTGGCTGTTCTAGCACATCTGTACCGAACCACTTGGCGAGGCCGAGAGGGGGGCTGCCCCCATGTCGCTGGGATCCATTTGTCCTGTGAGGGCCTTGGCTCTGTGACTGAGGGCCTGGGACGCCTGGATGCACTGCAGGGAGACAGAAAATACATAAAATGGGAACAATGATACCGCTGCTGGCAAATGTCTGTAGAGACTCATATTATACATTAGCTCCACTCACTTGGTCGCTGTTGCTGAAGTTGCTGCTGCATTACTGCTAACTGCATCTGAGTATTGGCTCTGGGAGGTAGAAGTGGATGCCCTGTTGCACTTAGAGGGTACAGCGGTTGTCCAAGCAGGGCAGGAGGCAAGCCTTGAAGTTGTGCAAGATCAACATGTGGTGGAAATATACCTGGTGTGTAAAATTAGACTTCCATTAGACATCGTCAATGTTGAACATCAGGTAAATTTCAATAAAAGCCATCACAGTTTAATATAATTACATTTTACAAGAGATCTGTGTGTGAAGAAAAAGGCTAACCTGCTTGCACAAGAGCAGGTCCAAGTTGCTGGGGCTGGATACCCTGCGCCAGCATTCGTTGAACCACATTAGGGTGGAGCTGGGGAGGAGGCCGCACCATGGGTACGTGTGATAGCAGCGGTACCGGATAAATGGGACGAGGGTAAGATGAGGAGGGTCCTGGAGGTCCCATGGTGGATGTATGGTGTCCCGCCGAGCCAGGCCTGAGACGCTCTTGGTCCTTACTTGGTAAGGTCTGCGAGCCGGCCTTGACCCCTCCTGGGTGGACTGCATTCCCATCCATCACTTCCATGTATAGATTTGGTAGGCTGCTGTCTGAAATCACATAACCCAAAAAGCCAGTGTTACAGTGCTGTAGTTGATCAGGTAGTCAGCTACAGTTCAAATTAAGAAGTTGTGAGTAATTATATTCTCTCTACCATCCTGAGTGTGGGCAGCTGCCTCCTCCTTGTTGTCTGAACGACTCGATGGTTCGTCTCTTCCTTTTTCTTTTGTCGCATACATTTTGCGGATCACAGATGTGGGTGTAAATGACGGAGACAACTGAAGTAAAACAAATAGATAGAAAAAACATTAATGCTAGTAATACCAAAATTATGAAGAATCTAACAAACAGCTCAGAGCAATGGCAGCTGGAAGGATAAAGTGTATGCCCACCATGCTGGTGACAGCATTGCCTGGAGAGTTTCTTCCAGCAGGCTGCGGGCCTGGACCAGGGGAGCGATTTGTACGCTGCAGTCTGTGAATCACAAGAAAATCAGCATGTGTAACTGTCAAATGATGAATGGCCATTACAATATTTGGTTTGAATGAATCCATTCAATAAACTGATGCGTGCCAGGCCTGAAAATATCACAATATCTTTAGGCCATGTCACAATACATGACGCATATCTTGATACTTTGAAATCTCCTCAAAAGCACTACATAAATTCGGGGGAAAAAAAAAATATTCATGAGTAATGTGGATATAACAACTGAGTAGGTAAAGGCAACTATCGGTACAAGTAGAACGGTCTGGCAAGTTCAGAAAATTACATCACTCTACTTTAAAAGCAGCCTTTAAAAAACAGGAAAAGACAACACTCAAGCCATATCATGATATCCAAAATCTAACCCAAAAGACAATATATAGTCTGATATCATGACAAAGTGTAAGTATGGACTTAATGCCCAGTCCTAATATGTCAGTAAGAAGCATAATATTTTTCATGATTGTCAAGGATATTTTGGTAAACAACAAAAACAATTAGTTGTAAGCAGTACATGAGTGCATGTAACATACTGTTAAAGCTTCTTAAGTAGCCCAATACAAATGCCCTCTTCTGGTAACTAAGGGGTCATCAATCACATTAAAAATTATTTCTGTATTTTAAAAAGTAAAAAAACAAACAAACAAAAAATAAACCTAACCTATTTCGAAAAGATTTATCCTGTGGGTGCTTGAAGCCAGACTGGAATGAGTGGTGGCCGTGAAGAGCAAGGTCCTGCTGGAATGCCAGAGCTTCAAGATCCGCCTGATTCACTGGCATGGACAGCGCCCTCATCTGGAAAAACAAACAAACAAAAAAAAACACACAAAAAAAAAAAACCCACAACTGAAGAGATATCCAACTGATACCTAAAGGTGATACACGTTTTTTTCTTAATATATCTTATTATAAGGTAAACAAAAAACCTATACATGCGTTTGTGAAGCATAAAATAAACCTCGATATAAAGATTTTTGTGAGGTAGCTTGGAATTTTGGGTGAGACGATAGGTTGACAAGGTGAGAATGGTTACATGCATTCACTTAAATTGAAGTCCAACATGTCAATACATTTAAGTTACCTGTTGTGATGTAAGCGATCCTGGGCTGATAGACCTGTGTACATCAGCAAACTGCTCTGGCAGCATGGGCTGAGGACCAACAGGAAAACCTTGAGGATGGAGAGGAAGAAAGCTATTAAAATGATCTAGCTGATCTGATAAACACCATTGATGCAAGCAGAAAAATATTAAAACTGAAGATGTAGGATGTTGAGGCAGAACTCCAAGTTGCTCACAGAAGGCCTCGGTGCCATGCAAACAGAGCTGTAATAAAGTTTGGACAGTTGCTTAACAATGACTAACACTTCCTCCTGTTGCTTCACATTTAAAGCATTCAACTGTGTGGTGATGACAAAAGTCCATCCAAAACATTTCATGATTAATTAATCAATCATGCCAGTACTGGCAACATTTCATTGAAAAACAAGACCCAATACTTTTCTGATGATGCAATCATGAACTCTTTGGGTAAGGCCAAATGATTAAAAAGAGAAAGTCAATGCATATGATATGCATTTCATCCAAACAGTATGGTTTTGTGATGAACTTACCGGCTGAAGGCTGCAACCGACTGTTGAAGTAGTCAGGTGAGGGTGCCCTCTGTGGAAACAGAGGGGGTGATGGACCCTTGTGTAGTAGACCATGTAATGGGGCAGAGGTTGTTGGGCCATCAGAACTGCCCAACAGATTTCCAAGTAGTGTAGGGGAGCCACTACGAGCAGGTCCTCCCAAGAGCTCCTACAATATAAGCACAGATGTATTAAAGTCCCAATTCACGATAAAGTTATTGGTCTGGCAGTTAGATTTAACTGTTCGTAAAATGTGGGATTAAGTAATTTTTTCCCCCATTAAGTTCACTCTGGCAATTTACTTGGTGCCTCGCAAACACTCAACAACTCTATTGAAGAAACACTGTCAGATACAGAAGACAGTGGTGTGATACATTTTATATTTTGGCTGCCCCTCAAACACAACCTGAAGTTTAACAACTCTATCCATCAAGTCCATAAAACCCTCTTCTGTAGGCTGGACAACACATTTTTGGCCCAGCCTCCAGTTCACATATGGCATTCTTGTCATGCTGCATCTGCCTGACAGCAATAAAAGGCAAATAATTAGACCAATTATTTTTTTCTCCTGTAGCAGTTTGCACAGGCTCATTCTGATGTGTTATCGATTGGGAGGTTGCAGCATTCCCACACCTTGCATTTGTAATCTTATTTGGTCAACTGACACCGATTTTGAGGGCCTACACAGTTTATAACATGTGGCACCAATGAAGGGCTTGCAAGTCTGGCTTTGGGAGTGCACACTGTTGTCTACCCAGCAGAGGACTTGCAATCAGACAAAGTCAGAATACGAAACAGCATTTTCAACAACTAGATACAAATTCATTAGCACCCAACTGTTACATGGTGGCGTTGCCACCATAGCAAAAAGACAAAACACTCCACATCCTCATTAATGATTTGTTTTTAAGCCCTGATCTGACAGGGAGCAGAGGACGGCACAGACTGGAAACTGGAAACCGTAAAACACTAAAATGAGAAGCAATCCAACACAGGCAGCAGAATGATTGTAACACAAATTAATGGAGCAGTCTCATGAATGAAGATCAATACCCTTTCTCCCCTGCAGTTTAGCTTACAATTTCCATCTCCTACAAAATATATTTTAATCCTGATTATGATACAACACCACCTAATCACAAACCAGAGACCTGCACTACCTCTCAAGACTGAAAATAGTTTCCACAAGGCTCTGTGAAGATCACTTGCTTAGACTTAACATTTGTCAGCATTAGCCTGAGAAGATGGCCAACATACACACCTGAAATATGTTTTTCTGCTGCTGAGTGGGCGGCGGAGCTTCAGACACGGCCATCACTGCTGGGTCTAAAGGCTGCTACATTGTACAAGGAGAAAGAATGTGTCAGTTGCAAAACCAAAAATAACCAATTCTTTGTAAAAATCCATCCCAGTGAGTGTACAGTGTTTGGGAGGGATTTTGAAGTTCATCAAAATAGAAAATGGGCCCAAATTGGCCCTTTACATACAAGTGCTCACCAGATATAAAATTTGGACATCAAGTACAGAACTGAAGTGAAACCTCTAAACTGCAACACTGAGCCCACTGAAATGCATTTGTACATACCACTCGCAATCCCTGAAAAAGTGTCCCTCATGCAAGTCAGGTTTGCCTTTGGTTAAATGTATTGTCATTACCAAGCATTTGTCCCATGGCTCAGAAATAAAACCAGATTACCAATTCAGACACTGACTTGCATAAAAAAAAAAACACATCTGTATAACATTTTTTCATGCATCATTAAAAAAAAAACACAAAAAAACCCACATCAAATGGTTCAAATTTATGCCCATCACTTTCTAGTACACTCAAAAGATTCAAAAAGGGGTTACTCATTTATAGTTTAAAAAGCTTGCGTGCAGTATCACACAGTGACAGAGTTGTATGAAGTTACCAGTTTCAATGCAGCATGCAAACTGTTGGTAGTTATCCAGTCTAAGTCTGGTCAATTTAAATAAAAACAATATATAGCAAGAATACTTACATTGTTTGTATTGGTTTTGGGGTGAGTTGGCAGAGTTCCACTTGCCTTCATGCTGCTGACCAGTTTATTAAAGGCCGACATGTCTGAGTCACGCGAGTGTGGACGGGTGCAGGAGCCACCGGTTAGAGCCTCCTCTAAATGTTCAGCCATGAAGGGTGTGCCGTTTCCCCTCTGGGGAGCCGGCACCTTTCGCACCTGTGATTCTGAGCCCAGCTTCATCCCCTTCATCGATCCTTCTACTTCCTCCAGTGAGAGTACTGCTCCACAGTTGGCTGGAGACAGATTTATAGAGATTAACTTTATGTAGGACTGTTCAAAACAGTCAAATACAAGATAAGAAAAATGTTTAAGAAAAACAAGACAAATGGAGTACTCAAAGAGTTTAGAGATGAAGACTCTGCATACTTAAGACACACTGGCAGGAAATGTAAGCTCAGAGAAAAACAGAGAAGGCCTTAGCAAGTGTTCAGATACAGGAGTTCAGTCAGATATTCATTACACTGGATTAGCCAAAATATTAACCATCTAGTAATGCATTTATGGCACTCACTGCTTTCCCGTAGCCGAGCCTTGTTCACCGACAACGTAGAAAGTAGAGGCTTCAGGTCTATTTTGGCCTTGTGCAGGAGTTCCAAGATGTCCACCTTCTCCTTGCACTCTGATGATTGAATAGGTGTGAAGTATGGAGCAGGGCCGTGGCCAGGGGGTGTGCAATGCGTTTCCAGCCCTTCAGAGGAGCAAACCAAGATAAGAAATCCTCACAGACACTCAAAGAACTGTGTTCTGGAGGCATAAGCATTACAAATATGTAATGTGCTAGTCAGTATTGGAGAGTGACATAGTAAGTCAGCAGCTCACTGCTGACAAAGATTAAATATTTTAACCTACCCACAGACTGCAGAACACTCAAGATTGGCTTCTTAAAACAGACATAAGATAAAAAAAAACTAATGCAAGTTGTTGCAGTTGTTTTGGCCATTAATGTACATCAACTGGCTTGTTCCTTGATGCAGTGTTATTGAATTATCTGAATAACTGGCCAACACCAAAGAACAGAAGTTAACCTTACATTTCATTGAACCCACTTTTTTAATAACATGCCTCTGATCTTGAGGTTTTCTACCAACATGCACCAAGAAACGGCTCCCTCTGGGAAATTAAATCACTTACCTGCAAGTTTTTCCAGCTCCTCGTGGGGAGTGGACCTCAGACTGCTGGACCGGCTGCCTGAGGGGCTCATGTTACTGGAGAACCACTGACTGAAGCGGCTAGCCGATACAGGGCCCTCTCCCAAGACATCCTCTATCATCTGTGAGACACAAACAGGTGCCACTGAGACAGAGCGGGAGACACAAAACACGGCAGACAGAACAGTACAAGGACAAAAGGTGGCACTTACGTTCAGGGCGTTTTCCATCGATTTAGCACAAAAGGTGCTAGAAGATTGAGTGCAGTAGCATCGAATGCACTGCCGTTTTGCTTGTGTTGATTTATTGCCACAAAGCAGTCAGTACACTTAGGTTTTCTAATTAGTAGCAGGTCTAATGTGGCTATAATGATGGGCATAAATTTGGATTGTTGATACCTTTTAACCCCATGCAGTATCCACTGACCAGAGAAAAAACACCCACCACCAAAGAGCAAGTTCAGTGAGAGCAAACTAGTGCAGCAGAGGTAATCTTGTGCTGACAAAGCATTGGCAGATTTCTGTTTAGCGACTGAGCCACAACTGTAAAATCTATCCTCTAAAATGTTCAATATGACAATATCAATTTATGAAAACAAACATCTAGTTTGAGGGGGAGGCACATCTGAAAACCTCTGCTAAGCTCAAGGTAGAAAATGCGCAACAGAGAAAGGGAGATATAGATGCCATCCCATCTGTGATGTTCACACCTTTAAAAAAACAAAACAAAATCACACACAGTGCACCCCAGTACTTACAGAGGCCAGTCCTGGCATGGTCTTCTCCAGATTGAAGAATTCATTGAAGTCAAAGTCTCCTGTCGACTGCTCAGGTAGAACATCAGGGTGGGGAACTTCCTGATCAGCAGAGGACTGACCCCCATCTTGCTCTCCGGCCTGTCCACCATTACATTCCACAACTGTGCATCATCAAATTAAATCAGGGATTAAAACATGAAAAAATAAAAAAGTATAAACTGCACTATGGTGCTGTATTTCTGATAACCAACGTTTTTGACATGCCTTCTTTTAAAGACTCTGTCCGCTTCCTTGATCGTTTAGACCGGCGCTTATCATCTTCCAGGATTTTATCATCAAATCCAATGAGCTCAATCGTCTCAGACTGGCTGGTAGGACCTCCAGAGAACCACTCAGGTTCCTCCTCAGCATAGGAGTCATTCCTTCTTCTTTCACTAAACACACGTTTGTCACCAAAATCTCTCTGCAAAAACGATGAGACAAGACAAACATAAAATCCCTGTTTGTGCTGCTCTCAAATGAGTTTAAATGAATGTGACCATTCATGAAATAAACGCTTTGTATGAAGAAACTGTGATGCAAAAGCAGGAATCTTTACCCTGGTCAACACCTACCTAATTTACAAAGTACTAAAGTACTAAAGTTGATGTGTGCTTTTATATATGCAGATGAGTGATCCAAATCAAATCTTGTGCTTTAATTTTGCACAACTCTTCCTTGGCAATACAACTTTAATTAGCATTCAGCAACTCAACAAATTAAGTATGGGCAGGGAGCAATGAACACCAACCCTGAATCTTTTATCCTTGAAGTCTCTCTCACGTTCCCTCTCTTTCTCCACACGAGCTTCTCTCTCGAAGGCTCGAGCAGCAATTATGCGGCCACTGCCAATTCTACGTGCAGCTCCCAGACGAAGACTCTCGTTCTCCTTATTTTCCAGGGGGCTGATTGGGCGACGAATGTGGGGTGCAAGTGCAGCGTTGCCTTGACATCCACCTCCAAAGCTGCGTCGCTGTGGGCTCAGTATGACATCCAGATCATCCTCCTTTAACCGCTCACGAGGATCTAAATATAAAGAGGCATTGAACAGGCTCAGTTTTAGATGTTTAATAACCTCTTGATGTCCTCCTACAGACAGTAAGATAATTTAGTGACTTTTGCAACATTTACCTGGGATTCTTCGTTTCAAAGGAATTCTATCATCCACATAGTCCTTCTTAAAACCTTCCACTGGAGAGCTACGCTCTGAAGTGGGATACAGGGAGGCATGCCACTTCTCAGGGTCCCAGACACCATCACTGTATCAAAAACACCAGTTGAACCCACAATTAAATCCTCGTCATACTTTCCAAACTAGTAGACCATTGTCTAAAATGATTCCAATAAACAAACATTAAATGGGTAAAGTATGATTTAACATGATAAAACATTCAAATTGAACAAATAAGGACACATACAGGGCACAGATTATATGCCTAATTTGCCTTCAGCTGAGCATTAGAAAGACTGACAATAATGCAACCGAACATCAAGTCAGCATGGCCAACATTTAAAATCTGTAACCCAGGATTTCAACCTTTATCTTTGAACTTTTATCATACCAACTATCATCCCATGTTATTGTTAAAGTTAATGTTAGGCGAAAGCAACCCCAAAACAGACTTCAACATAAGCACAGTTTGCTTGGCATTTCAAAAACAATTTTGCTTGTAAAATTAGACAAAGCCCTTTAATGACCAATAAAAGCCACTTCCCTTCCCTTGTTGACCCACATGATTTATTCAGTTTCTGAATACTATACTGTGGATTACTTATGGCATTATTTTAACGTAAAAGGAAATGAAACCTTACCTGTCATATTTCTCAGAGAGACAATCTGGTCTTTCATTGGAAACTGGCAGGTCTTTTATTTCCAGAAGCTCCTCCTGTAAAAAATAATTGGCAATGAATAATTTGTGATAAAGTCTGTGTGGCCCCACTAAATGATATTGTTGGAATTTGTAATCACCTTGGTGTATCTGAAAGGAGCAGTGACTGCTGGCTGTTTAACTTCATCCACAGCAGCTTCGCCATTTTTCTGCTCCACACAAGCATCGTTCTCCATGACTGATTTCAGACGCAGGACAAACCGCCTCCAGGCCAGCAATGACTCTTCTACCTGTTAGACACGAAGTTAACGTCTGCAAGTTAATCAAGCATGACAATAGCTGCTCCAACTGATTTAATTTTGATTTGCCTTGACAATGTAACCTTAAAAGGTTCAGTTGATGTTAATCAGTGGTGTTGATCAAAGTCTTTTAAACTCAGCAACACTGCGTCATTCAAGAGCTGATGATATTTGAGACTTGAACGGGGAAAAATACAAACTAAAAGTGATTTGGCTTCAAACATGAGTAGAGCCAGAATGACCATCAAATCAACAATAAACTCCATCTTACGTCGAGCTGACTTTAATGTGTAAACTTTAACAAACGCTGCTTGCTAATTAGCACGTTAATTGACAACAGCCGAGACCGCTGACATCACACAAGACTTGTCAATTACAATAATTTGCCAAGCGTTTACGTCAATTGACACATAGCTTGTAGTGTTTAGACTGTTTAACGAATATGTTTTGAGAAAATCCACAAAATGTTGACGTATCTTAACCAACATGTTACCTGATGAATCATATCTTCGCCGAGTTAATACATTTGACGCTAACAATTAGCCTACACATTTGTGTTGGGTTAGCTAAGCTAGCGCCAGACACACAGGTAGCTAGCAGTAAACTTCGTTTGTGGTCTAACATTTGAACTAACTAGCTAGCTAGCACCTTTAGAAAAACACAAACGGCCAACTTACTCAGATAGAAAGCTGTGTGGAATCCTGGTTGCTGACGGCCAAACAACGGCACTTTACGTTAGTTAGCTAGCTAGCAAACCTAGCACCTCAAGCTAGCTAGCTAACTAGCTGGGGAATGGGGATAATGCCCACCCAGCAAGTACCAAACCTCAAGCCGGTTGAGTTGTTGCAGTGATTTCAGCAGATACACAGTTTACTGGGGTAACTAAACACAATAACACGGGTCTAAATAACTAATTAATTCACACGCAGACTTCGTAATCTCAAATAATTGTCTGATCTTTCTCTGTTTTCTAAGTCGTAGCAGCAATTTTCATCTGATCACCGCTTTAAGAAGGTCCTAGGAAAGATTACATTGTGCCCATCGCGCCTTTGTAGAATTAAAAAGTCTCGAGTGCATCGGCAGTGTTGCCTTTAAATATTCAAATCATAGTATAGAACTATGACCCAGAACTATATAAACGATATAAAAAATCAAACTTGTTTTGTGGAGGGATCATTTAAACTTAATCGAGAACATTCGAGAGGCAATATTTGGGGCAGCTACTGAGTGTCGTGGGGTTTGCCCGATTTGTTGCTCCGTCATAGCCGTCCTTTGGTTTTGCTTTGTGTAGACGTCACACTCCGCCCTCATAGACTGTCTAGGAGTACATTGCAAGTATCCCTTACGCTTAAAGGACCCTGGGTGCGTTCCAGACGTTTATTAGCAACCTGTACTGCGCCGCGAGAATGAATATGCCACAGTTTAAACTCAACTATTAAAGACAAGTTGTTTTAATTATTTAATTAGTTTCAGTCTAAAAGATAATTCAAAAGTTTGAAAACGTCAAAGAGACCTAAACTTTGTGCTTTGTGTCTTACGCAGAGCACCGGCGCTGCCTGTTGCCAGTGACAACTGCGTCTGGAACACACCCTGGCGTCACACCCGCGACCACGTGATCAGGAAAAACAAACGCGCGGCACTTGGTTACACAAACAATCTCATCACATTGATAAAGTAGGAAACAAATGACTCAAACGTTGTAAAGTTTCGTTGCTTTCAGTCAGATTAGGTGTTGTGGTTTTACAGTTCTGTGCGTTGGTGGCCTGATGTAATATAATGCAAAGTAACGTCAGAAAGCCAGATCAAGTAAGACCCCGACCAAGCAGTGTCAGTTCTGGTGATGGGACAAAACAAGCCCGCAGATTTCACACCAGAAAGGTTCCTTACAAAGTTGGGTACAGCTGGAACAAAGGTGGACGGCTTAAGGAGCTGAGAATAAGGTGCTGATTATCTCCATGTATTCCAGCTTATAAACGTTTATCTCATCCTGTGTCACTTAGTCTGTTTCACCCCCGCAGGCACTTGGCAAGGAAGTTCCTGAAGATATGGATTCACAACACCTTTGGACGAATTCTTCTTCATGAAGCCAGGTGACATGTAACACCCATTTTGCAAACTGGAGTTGTTGTTATCAGACATTTCTAAATGATTTCACCTTTCAATTTGGATTGCAGTCAGGTTACCACTTTGATGCTGAGTCCTCCTGCATGTTTCAGGTCCCACTATAGGAGCATGGTCCTGAGACGAGCCTTTGGAGGATGGAGAGATGAGTGGTGGACATCTAGGAGGGAATGGAGTCTAACAATGCGGGCAGAGTGTCACTACAGGTGCATAATACAGTGATGAACCTCATTCAACTGGTCACAGACAGTCTTTGCATCTGCTGATGATGATTTTTGTGTTTCAGGTATTACCTGTACAACCTGGCATTCCAGCGCTGGCGATTGTTTGTGTCACTGCAGATGGAAAAACGGAGCAAAATCCAACATGCTGAATTATTTGGTAAAGTATTGGACGTTGTAGCTTTACGTTTTGTTACACATCACAATCAGCTGTTTCGTCATTCATCACTTGGTTTCCTTATGTAGCTGACAGGCAGCGTATGCGTCTGGCTTTGGATGGATGGGAGGTTTTCACAGAGATGAGGCAAATGAAGAACAGGATGCTTGAATCTGCCCTCGAGCTGAACAGACTCACAACCCTGCAGTATGATCATTGTATTTATAAATCAGACATACACATGCTTAGTAGATAATTGATTTTAACACAGCTGGGTTTTTTTCACTTCTGCAGCTCAGTATGGAGATTATGGCGGTCCAGGCTGCAGCAGTATCAAGACCTTTACACTTTACAGGACCAAGTTCTGAATCAAAGAGCACTAACTTTACAGAGCAGGGTAAAGATCCATAAATGATATATAGTCAACATTTGTGTGCTGATCATTGATCTCTGATCCTTTGTATGCTGTGTTGTTCTGTTTTTTAGACTTGGTTCCAGTGGAAAAAAATGCACACAGCTGCCTGTTGCCAGAGAGAGAAAGAAACCAAAGCGGCACTTCTCTTCACGCACTTACTGAAAAGAAAAGCTTTACATCGCTGGAAAAGTTATGTGTCTTGTGTCCAAACCAAGAAAAATTCCCAAGGTCATTCAAATATACCTCTGTCTTTATTTAAACACACCCCTGGTCTTACCCGTCCTTAGAGTCCAGACATAACAATATAGCTGCTGTTGGTGAGCATACATGGCCCTGCATCGTTGGCATTAGTCAACCCTTGTCTGTGGCTTGTCGGCAGATTGATCATGTTGAATCTTTTGCTGAGCCGTTGGTGAGAGAAATCACTGTGACTGTTCAGCTGAGCGAATCAGTGCACAAGAAGAAAAACAGAAAAAGTAAAGGAAAGCCCCTTGAGCCTGTCGCTGTTGTGTCCATGATTTCTCTCACTTAGCCTGGTTTCTCTTCATGTATCACCTTTGCCTTTGCCAGTGCCATTTGTAACTTTTAATCAGACATATTCTTGATTAGAAGTGGCGACATTACCAAGAGTGGTGATAAAATGATGCTACTTTATCATAACAACATGTTGCCACTAGTTTTTGATGTTGGTTTGGTGTGTGTGGTTCCTTTCAGTTGCTCCTAAAAATGCAAAAGGCTGTCTGTAGAGCCAGTAATTGACTCCTGGGCTGTAGAAACCTGGCGGTGCAACATAGGAGAGGACTTGCTCAACTCTGTAGATATAGAAAGCTCATTGTGGGATAATAAAAAACAAAACAACTCTAGTTTAAAGTGGGTATACACTAATAAAAACATAATTATGAAGATACTACTACATTGCCGCCAAAAGATGCCACTAAATCCTACACACTTGATTTTTGATATAAATCACAAGCTCTTTCATACCACACCTCACGTATAAATTATCTACTTGATGTTATTTTTTAGCTGTGGCTCAGCGTGCATTCCATCTCCACCTGTTGACGATGTGTTGGAGTAAATGGAGCAGTGCATTGCATCACAAGCAGAGTAAGGAGGACCGTTTGCGAGCTGCAGGGTATTTGGCCATACAGAGCACCCAGCGCAGGGCACTGGAGCGCTGGAGAGCTTGTATCCTAAACGTAAAACAAATCAACCATAACACTTTCATTGCTGTTCTACTGAAGGAACGTCAGTACAGCTGTTTGATTCTTGAGCTTACAAGCAGATGTGACATTGTGCAGAGAAGAGGATGAGAGAAACAGGATTGCACGTCAGCATCATCATCATCATCTACTGGTGAGATTCCCCCCAAAATTAAGAAAACTGCACAGAAACCGAGAGTGCAATAATTGTTTGTGTTGATCACTGTGTTCTTGTTGCAGCGTGCTGGATTGCAGGGTCTGTCTGTCAACATCGACTGGAACAAAACGCACCGACTAAACAACAACATGGCTGTCCAGCATCATCATCAAACTGTGATAGACGAGCACTCCATCAACCTGATATCACATTGTCAAAAAGTAACACTTTTTAAAGCTTCTAAAGGTTTAATGTCTTTCATAGATGACAAGTACGTTTTGGAAGCTGTGGCAGGATCGTCTGGAGGAAGCCGAAGACAAGCGCTTTCAACCCCTCGGAGACATGGCACTGGCTAAACACAGGTGCTATAATTTCAAAATTATGTTTTCATTAGGTTATAATCAACTCAGTCTAAAAGTTACACACTGGGCCTTTAATTTCTTCATGTTATAACATCCAGGTTACAAGCATGTTGCATATTTCATGTGACATTGTTTGATTTAATTTTAGCAGGAATATTTTTTTCTTCACAGCTCATCTCTGTTAAGCTGCTGTTTCCACCACTGGAGAGAGATGCTCGCTGAACGGAGACACACAAAGGTATTTTTAGATCCAGAACATGACCTGCAGAGTAGAGACAGGGACATTGTTCTGCAGATGTTCTCGGAGTATTCTGTATAAATTTCTAACATGATAATGTCAGAGTTTATTGATTCCTTCCAAATTAAGGCAAAAAGTTGTTGAAAATATGAGGGATATTTGTGTGACCCAAAGAGCAGCAGCGATCCATTTATTCTTCAATAAAAAGTAATTGTTTGTCATTTTTTCAAACATTTGCTGGTTCCAGCCTCTTGAATGTCCCTTAAATGTGAGTCTTTAGGTTTTGGACTTTTGGATGGACAAAAGAAGCAATTTAAAGGTGTCACTTTGGGTTATGGGAAATTATTTTAATTTATTTATTTTTTTTTAATTTGTTTGACTGATCGTTTAACTGTGAAAATAATCCTTAGATTAATCGATAATGAAAATATTTGTATATGTATCTTAATTGAAAACTCATGAACATTGTGTTTTTCTGCAGGAATTGGAGCATCGTGCAGACGTTTGGTTTGCTGAACGCATGTTGCCTCGGTGTTTCAACTCGTGGATCAAGTTCACCCTGCAGAGAAGACTCCACGAACAGAGGAGACACAAAGCAGAATTCTTTAATCAGTGAGTAACCACCCGGAGTTGTACGTCTGTTGTAGATGAAGCAGAGCTGATCTGACTGTTGAAATTTCTTTGATGTGTTGTCAGGCAGCGTCAGCACACATGGGTGTTTTACACCTGGTGGGGACGATCAGAGACGCAAAAGGAGCAGATGCTTTCTGAGAGGATGGTATGTTCAGCTTTAAAGGGAAACACAAACTACTGCATGTTGTTGATGGAGAGCCCGGCTGTGTATCAGATACTGACAGATAACTCTGCTGTCAGGCTATTCTACACGAGGAGAGGAGCCACTTGCAGAGAGCCTGGTGTCGCTGGAGGCAGCAGACAGAGCAGCAGATCAGCGAGGAGGAGAAACAGACAGCTTCAGACAGTCTGTACCTGCACAGGCTGCTTCATAAGACGATGACACAGTGGAAGGACAACAGCACCGAGATACGAGACAGGTGAGGCAACAAATTGCTGATCAAGTGTTTGAGTAGAGATGGTTGACTTGGTGGTCTGTTTCTAACGTGTATTTTTCTATTTTTTTTTAATGTCAGGAGAAATCGAGAGCAGCAGGCTTGTCATCAGGGTGACCTGTGCTGCATGAGATGGGCTCTCGCAAAATGGAAACAGGTGAGTCTGCGGTATTTGATCATAATATGAAATGGGCATTGTTTCTTTAAGCACAAGATTAAAAAAAAGACAGGAAGGGATCTGTTAAGGTCTGGAAACTTGCATTTTCTTTAAAAAGCAGTTCTGTGAACGTCTCTGGTAGCCTGAAGAGTGGCTTAATGAGACCTAAGCACTAATGTGTCAGCATGTAACCTGCTGTATTTACCCCCAAAACACTGCTCTCCTCTTCTTAATTTGTTCAGCATTACAAGACCTACAGATGTGTCTCATTTAAGAGTCCATCATTGGATTATGACACAGCCCCCAACTGTTTAAATCCTCTTTTTATCTTTATATTTAAACATCAAGAAGGCAATGGTACCAGCACACAGTTAATGCACAGTTATATGTTTCAGGTCTGTGTTTTAGTTCCTCTTGTGTGTGTGTTTAGTTTGTTCAGAGCCAACGAGTGAAGAAGAGCAGGCTGGAGCAGATGAAGAGTTACCATGAAGTTAAACTTCTCAATCACACGTTGGGTGCCTGGAAGGTACATTAGTGTTTGTATGACCATGATTTCTTGAAGTTGAAGTCATAAATATGATGTTAGAGCTGATGCACTGCGGCTTGCTGTATTCACAGACACACCACCTCCAGGTGTCTCAGATCTACGATCATGCAGAGGAACTTCACAGACAACAAGAGCAGAACTATCTCAGGTACTGAACATGAACATGAACCCTCTTCTTGTTCCTTTCTTAATGATTCATATCATCTTCAGCTCCTCATTCTCAATAACATCTGTCTCCAGGAAAGTTCTGTGTGTTTGGAGGGAGAAAGCAGCGCTGCTAACCGAAGTCAGGCTCATGGAGCGACAGGCACAGAATCATTTTCAGCATTTCCTTCAACTTAAGGTTCTAAAGCTGCCTCAGACTATCACAGTTATTCATTTGTTGGCGCATTTGCTTATTTCTTTATACTTCTGTCAAGGTGTTTCTTGCGTGGAGAGAAGCAGCAACATATGCAGTGCTCAGACGCCACCAGCAGGGGGAAGCAGTAGTCAGGGCTCAAAGGTCCATAAATCAAGGTAGGAGCAGAGCACATATCTACAGTGTCTTTCTTTATTTTCTGTCAACAAGTAATGTTTAATGTAATTTGTCACTTTCTTGGGTGCTGTTTAGCTCAGTTGGTACAACAGGTGTCCCATGAGCCAAGACTCTGCAGCTGATCCAGGTTCCACTCCTGGCCTGGGTCCCTTTGCTGTGTGTCACTCCACCCCCCTCTCCCTGTTTCCTGTCATACTCTTCAGCTGTACAGCTGTATTTTGGCCCTAAAAAGGCCAAAAATATACAAAAAAAAACGTGTCACTTTCCTGCAAAGTATTTGGTTGGTGGATCTCTTACACCTCTAGTTTGTTAGTTATGGAAGAGTTTTTTTGAATGCAGACAGACACAATTCAACACATGCTGTATCATGAGAGACCCCACAAATAACCCAGAATGTTTACCCCCACCGTTTATTGTAAATGAAGTGTTTTAGACTTTCATTTTTTCACTTTCATAGTACTCCAGAACAGACTTGACAAATAAACTAAATAATAAACTTTATTTATTCAGCACCTTTCTTAACAAAATTACAGAGTGCTTAACAAGACATAAAACCAGACAAGACAGACAAAATAAGAACAAAATGAAAAAAAGATCAGTAAACACCTCTGAAAGCTTGTACAAAGGCAAAGGTTTTAAAAAGAGATTTAAAAGAAGCAGGGATGCATAGCACCTCAATGTTTTAAATTAGCCATGTGTACCTGATTTGTTCAACACTTTTTAACTTGATGTTACCTCTGTTTAGTGCACCTACTGCAGTCTTTCAGAAGATGGAGGAAACAAACCAGGGAGGCTCGGAGGGAGAGGATTTACATGGAAAAAGCCAGACGGTACCACGAGTCCAGACTCCTTTCTAAGGCAGTGGAAGCATGGAACAGGCGTCGCAGTCAGAATCGTAGAAAAAAGGTTTTTAACTTCATTACCTCTTAACTGTTATCTAAAGCCACATTGGTGACTTCACCCTGTAACATGGCTTTTTAAAAATGTGTTTATTTTGCAGATAATGAAGCGACAGGGGATCATTTTGCTGAGGTTAAAGATGTACCAGAAATACTTTGAACTGTGGCAAGTGAAGGTTTGTTGATATTCTTTTTCACACAAACACTTCATGTCTGTAACGCCACTCATTGTACAAATAAAGATCATTAAACTCCACATGAGGCACAACTCAGCTAGTAAAACAGTTGCATTGATTCAGTAAGGGGCTTAAACTGTGACAACAGCATGACCCTGATGCATTATTGAAATCATAGGATCCAGTGCTTTTTTTTTTTTTACTTTCAGATTTTTAAGTCAGGATATCTCATCCTCTCCTGCCTTGATTTTGATTATTCATTTTCTAAACAGTGTCTCATACATCTTTCAACTGTATGGAAACATAAAGTAATAAATCACTGGAGTAGTTCTTTGTTTATAGATAATCTATGCCAGAGAGGGATAAATGTGACTTTTTGGCCTAGTTTTATTTGTGGTGCTGATCATTCAGCTTTCTATATGGAGCAGATATCAAGGTCAGGCTGTCAGACGGATGTATTAAGTTTGATTCGACTGCACTTAACCTGGCCACGACTTTGGTTTCCTTCCCGCAAACAGCTGCAGCACAGACGGCGGGAAGCTGAGCAGATGGAGTGTGCTCTCTGGCACTGGTCCCTCACTCTTCAGGCCAAGGTAACACCTGCCTCTTCATTCTTCTCTCACTGCAAAGCTGAACACTAGATTAGAATAACTGGTGCTCACGTGCTTTAATCCATCTTGACCTGCTGCAGGTGTTGTTCGGGTGGAGGCTGTGGGTCACAGAGCAGCGCAGGAAGCAAGAGCAGGCCGCCCGAGCTGCACAGGTCTACAGAGACCAGCTGCTGAGGGAGGGCGTGACGTGCATCCTCACGTACGCTGCTCACATGAATGACATCACGACGAGCCTCACGCAGCACAGCCAAGAGCAGGTGTGTATCTGTATGTGTGTGTGTGTTTAAATTTCACTTAAGATATTTAAATTCACTTAAGAGTTGAAATTTACCAAGTCCGCCTGTGTCCTGCAGAGATTGAGACATCTCCAGAGAGTGGTGAGGCGCTGTGCGATGAGGTGGAAGCAACGTGCACTGTGCAAACCACAAAGGGAGCGAGCAGTCAAAGTGCAACACCCAAAAAAGAGTGTGACCTTCTGTTTGACTACACCTGGATCGAAGGCTGTTCCTTCGTCTGAGTCGGTGGAGCAGGAGGATGAAGATGAAGTGCTTACTAAGCTGTGAGTCTGAGCCGCTGACAGCCATGTTAATCTGCATTCAACACATAGTTCCATTTCTAGAGAGCTTTTAATTCTTATTTGCAGACACCTCAGTTATTCGCCTCGACGTCAGCCATGTCCCCCGCCGGAAGTAGAAGTTAAATCTAAACATCATGTTGAAATTATTTGTTCTTCTTTTGTTTTCTAGCATCAAAAATCAGTTGGCCTTCACAGGCACTGAAGCCGCTCCAAAACACTTGCAGCTCAGTCATCATACAGTGTCCACTATGGGCTCTCCTCAGGAGAAACAAGATGTCCTTTTACCTCCTTCTGCATTCATGACCACTGCACTTGAAGATACGGTAATGATCGCTTTTGTGACTTGGACAAACATCAGTGTTAAGTAAAGTAACTTGACTTTAGTTGTGTCGTCTGCATTCGTTTCCAAGTTGCGGAAGAGCAGCAGCTCAAGTTTTGGAGATCCTCTGCTTATGCCTCCCTTTGGACAACACACATCAGCTCATTCAGGTATGACAGCTGCACCTGCGTCTTGCTTGGATTAGGCAGGACATGTTAATGAATGGCTAAACTTTTCATTGTGCTTCTACAAGACGAACATTTGAGAACATCCAGTGCAGAAACGGAAGGGACAGATCCGACTTCAGCTCTGATCAGAGAGCTGCTCAGCATCCAGATGGACATGAAGACGTACCAACAGGACAGGAAGCAGCTCCGGTAAGAAATCTGTGAGAACTGTATTTACATTCGTCTACATTGTGACTGATTTTGATGGTGTGTGTGTGTGTGTTCACTCAGGGCATGGCAAAAACTGAAAGAGGTGTTACAAAGTTGGCTGCAGACCAGCGGACAGGATGAGCAAATGGAAAAAGATTCTGTTTGTCAAGAGTTGGAGGAGGTAGGAGGACGATTGTGTCATTGTTTTTTATGATGAACAAAAAACAACAAAAGATGTGTCTAGCGTGGGCTCATGAGTTGATATCATTATTCTTAAACAACCAACACCGCTGATAAAAATATATCTGTGTCTATTTATGCAGTTCTGCTGTATGATCAGTAAAAATACATTTAACCTTCTGAGTTTTGGTAATAATGAGAGAGACATGTGAGGTGCTGATCAGGAGGAAAGTTATTTTGAGATAACTTCCCAAATTACTTCCGCTGATGGCATCAATTATTCATGCATTCCTATGAGGACAATAAATCAAAGGCGATCAGAGGTCACATGAGGAAAACGGTATGAAACCACAAGTAGCTGAATGTAACTTAGTACATTTACAGATGTGTTGTACTTGAATACTGACGTATTCTCATGTTATGCAACTTTATTCTTCTTCAGTACATCTCAGAGGCAAATGTTACTGAAGGAAAACAAAGTAAGTGAAGGATAAAGTGTTCCTCTATGGCTTGAGAAAATTCTCCACCCTCTTAGACTGAATAAACTCTTTAAAGACTGTCGTGGATCAACCTCGTCACAAAGCTGAAAACGGGTGGTTTTTCTGAGCTCTTTGACTTTAATAATTACTGGTGCGGCAATAATATTCACCCGAAAACATTAGATGTAATGACCAAACGGTGACAGGCACTATATTGCACTGCAGAATGAGTACTTTTACTGATAATACTCACAGAATTTTTCTTAAGTAAAGGTAAAGTATTTGATGCAGGACTTTTACTTGTGTTGAAGTATTTTCCCATAGTGATATTTATGATTTTACATATGTAAAGGATCAGAATATTTAGTCCACCACTGGAAATCACTAACACCCAAATGTTTTTTTGACAGCTGGAGGAGCGCATCGTCAATCTGTCCACTGAACTCGCCAAACGGAAACCAACAATGCTGCTTCATGCAGAAAGGATCGAACATTTACAGACCGTCCTCATAGATCACTCTGCACAGGCAACATTGCAACAAATTGTACTAACACACGGCAAAAGTGAAGACACCTGCTGATCATTTGGACTGTTGTTCGTCTCCTCGGATCACGTTTTACAAGCAAACTGAAACTGAAAGTGAATGAAGAAAACTATCCACCAGCTGATACATATTTTCTGAGCTTTTGGCCCGAGCTTGTAAGGAAAAAATGTCCATGTATACTATTTTATTGTCTTCCAACTGGCTTTAAGTGTCTTCCAGCCATTCTCACTGCTACATCCACTCTTAAAATGTACGAAAACATTAGCTAGGGGTCGTCCTTCTAACAGATGGTGCTAAATATTTTCCATATGTGTGAAAAAAAAAGCGACTTTACTGTCTTCAGAGGAGCTGCCCTTGTGCAGTAGGTTTATGCTTTGGTACCAGTGCCTCTAATACTGTGGAAAATCCATGCAGGAGTGTGTCGGGATTTGAGACTAACAGAAAGGAACAGCTGTCTGTTGTGCTCTGCAGAAGAGATAAGGCAGGTCTGAGGAACAGCAGGGCAGAATGAGAGGACTTTATGCCATTGTAGTCTTTGTCACCTTTGTCTGCTGCATCAGGGGTAAGTTTTGTTACTGAACTAGTTTATTTGCTTACATTGTTAAGTTATATTATGTTTCTATTCAGGATTAATGTGTCTCTAAAAGTCACTTTGTTGATGTTGACTTTTGATTGTTCTTGAAAAGATTGTTTCCCTCGTTTAAGCTTTTTGTGGACTTGATTAAAACTGATTTAAACATTATGTTGTGTTGTAAAATCACTTCACTCTTCAGCATGCTTGACTTTAGATTTGAATGCACAAATAAACCATTAAACCCCTGCACGTTACTTAACCACAATATGCATAAAGTAGACAACTTCTCTACAGAATGTATATCTTCTAATGAACTGTCCCTTGCATGTCAGCTAAGAAGATGCGGTGGTGCACAGTGTCAGATCCTGAGCAGAGGAAGTGCGCAGAGCTCGGGAAAGCTCTGGTGGCAGTGCTGCCGCCAGCTGCTGTGGCAGCGTTTGCCAAACTCTCATGCATAAGAGCGCCCAGCACGACTGACTGCATCGACAGGATCCGGGTGAGACATCCTTCACCATAAAACATAAAAGCAAGACTGTAGGAAAAGACAGCCATGTGGAGCTATGTTTGTGTGGGATTCCACATGTGTATTTGATTCAAACAGTGAAGCATTTTCTTGACAAATACGCAGAAGAGGACGTGTAAAGTGTCACCGATGACTTTTCCTGAAGGGCGGATTAGGTCAGGAGGTTTGGAAAGCTGTGAGCAACAATGTCTTGCAACTTGACTTGACGGAAAATAAATGACTCAAGACTCGAATTGGACTTGAAGAGTTGATACTGGACTTGAGACTAGTTTTGACTCTTTAAAGGTGATGGGGAGGAAATGAATTAGCTTCTTTTTTTAACAGGATAATGGAAGATAAATAGGCCAAAAATATAATTACTAAACAGGTACTTACCAAGGCATTCCCTGGCCAGCGGATATATGTAACCTCTACACCCTGTCTTTTCTCTGTATAAAGGCAGGTCAGACTGTTATCTTTTGTCTGAATAAAGGGACTTGACTTGGGACTTGGACCAAATTACTTGAGTCACACGTTTGTCCAAAGCTGATGACTGGTACTATAAATTGTTCAGGTGCAAATGTGTTGTGTGACAGTGTTTCAGTAAATATTTGAATACCTACATGACAATGAATTATTATTGACATGCACATATGACCTTTCTTGAGAGATTCTGCACATGTCTAATGGAAGCCTTCACCGTGACGCGCTATAGTAAGGTCTCTTTTCTAATCTGTAGACTAACTGTGTTAATTCTTTGTTTCAGGCTAACCGGGCTGATATAGTGACATTAGACGCAGGGGAAGTTTATTCTGCTGTGAAGCAGTTCGGCCTCGTCGTTGTTGCCAAGGAGATCTACAGTGACGGTAGGTTGACCTCATGTTTCTGGGACACCTAAGCATCTCGCTTCAGCAGTAGTGTCTGAGTCAGTGTGTCTGTGTGAGTCGTGCAGGGGGCTGTATTCTGTCTGTGGCTGTGGTGCGGAACAGCAGCGTGGACATACGGTCCCTGCAGGGCCTCAGGAGCTGTCACAGTGGGGTTCGATGGACGGCTGGATGGAGTCTCCCTCTCGGCTTCCTGCTGTCCCGCAACTACCTGAGCTGGTCAAAGGAGCAGCCACTCAGTCAGGGTAATGGGACTGGAGTCAGCTCCAGTGTGAAAGTCTTTCTGTTTTCTGTTTTGTCGTTTCTGGACCTCTGGTTTCCAGTCCCCTCACTTGTTTTTCTCCTCCCGAGCAGACGTCAGCACCTTCTTCAGTGCCAGCTGCATTCCAGGAGCTGCGGCCATGGCGCCACCTCTGTGCGCTCTGTGCCAAGGCCAGAAGTCCTACATACGCCAGAAGAATTACCACTGCGAAACGTCCCACAGTGAACCCTTCTACAACAGCCAAGGGGCCCTCAAGTAAGCCTCGGCAAAGCTCTCAACTTAATGAGGCACATTTGCAGTATTTCAAACATGAAGTCAGTCAAAACAGGAGAGAAGTGAAGTTCTTCTTGTTCCTCTTTTTGCTCTGTGACAGATGTCTCAGGAGCGGAGCAGGAGATGTCGCCTTTGTGGACCATTTGGCTCTTGAAAGTATTGAAGGTGAACTAATCTTCTAATGGACTCCTAAATCGTCTCACTGTTCCGCGAGAAGTTTAGGGTGCTGACCTTGTCATCGCAGTGGCTCTGATTTGAGTCCAGCCAGGGAATCTTGTTAAACATCAATCCTTTATATTGACCTATCTTTACTTCCTGTCAGCCCTCTGCTGTCTGTCCTTTGTCTTTGATAAGGTAGAAAAAACAAAAATCAATACAATTAACTACATGAGTGACTCTCTCATAGATTACCACCAGCCAAATGATGCCCTATATATCATATAGTGCCCATCACCAAGTTTAGATTGTTGCCTTACTTTAAGAAAAACACTATTGAGTGTATAGTTAAAAATGAATAGATAAATTAATAAATAAAAATAATTCCTTGTCCCATAGTTTCACACTATAAGGGGCCCCATTTTGCATAGGGCCCTGCTACACCCTCTCAATGCTACAGAACAGCTTTCACAAGGGCAGAATCAGTCTGTCCCTTAGTTTAATCAAATCAGTCTGCGATTAAAAGTGTTGCACATGTTATCATTTGGATCAACAGGCTTTTGCAGGATGTCAACAATATCAACTTTTACATGAATAACAGAACTGAAGTGAAGATTTACAGAATCTCAAATGAAAATCTCTTCTTTTTTCTGTTCATCTTCTGTTCTTCTTCTCTTTGTTCTCTCAGACAGTGACAGAGACGAGTTCAGCTTACTGTGCACAGACGGCACGCAAGCCCCTCTCAGCAGCTACAGAAGTTGTAATCTGGGACGTGGTCCAGGAGGCGGCATGGTGACCAGATTTAACTTCCGCAAAGTTGCTCGCAAGTTTCTGCAGACGGTGCAGGTACTTTTTTCGTTTTTGTTTTGACTTTTACTTTTCCCCCTTTTCTCACATATATCACTTTGTTAGGTGCTCTTCCACCTCATTAAAACATTCCTGTTGGATTGTTTATTGTTGTTTAGGTGCTGTTTGGTCAACAAGGGCGGGAGCGACAGCGCTTCCATCTCTTCAACTCCTCTTCGTTTGGAGAACACGACCTTCTCTTCAAAGATGTGACGGATAAACTGGCTGTTCTTCTAGATGACATGGACGTCAGTCAGGTGCTGGGGCTGGATTATGTGGCTCTCCTCAAAGGCCTTGGACATGAAGGTGCTGACCCACATTAGTTTTTGCTTGTTAGTTGTTATATTGGCTGTGACTTTATGACCTTATTGAACCTGTGTGTGTGCAGGAAGTTCACTGGAGGACAGTGTGGTGCGTTGGTGCTGTATCAGCCACGCAGAGCAGAAGAAGTGTGAGCAGTGGGCTCTCAGTATCAAATCTGACCCGCTGGTGTGTGTTAAAGCGGTCTCACTCCGCGACTGTATAGAGAAAATTAAGGTAAGTCATTTTAAGTCACGGGAGGCTGGGACTTTAAGGCTTTATCAGACTTTTTAAAAAACAAATATAATTTAAGACACAACCAGCTGTATTCACTGACACTGATGCTTCAGAGGGACGAGGTAGACGCTGTCTCGCTGGATGCAACTCACGCTTTCATCGCAGGAAAATGTGGTCTGGTCCCTGTAGTCACAGAATATTATGGTAAGGCTGTTTACATCTCTTTTCTACTAATGTCTGCTCTCCATATACATTTAAACATACTGGAGAGGAGACTATATATATACATAGATATATACATATAAATATTGATCTGTTCCTCTGTGTTTCTCCTGGACGCTCAGGAAGAGAGTGTGTTCCAGCTGAGGGATCGACGCACCTGGAGACGGACGGTAAGACACAGCAGTAAATGACCTACTTGTAGCTGACATGATTATTTTTGTTACACTGAATGAAACTGCTGCTGTCTGTGCTCAGTGTTGCCTTCAGTGGTGGCCGTGGCCGTTGCAAAGCGCTCGAGCAGGAACATTTTCATCGGGAACCTCGGAGGCCGTCGCTCCTGCCACAGCCACATGTACAGTCCAGCCGGCTGGCTGCTGCCGTACAGACACACGTTAAGTCTGGAGCATAACAGCAGCTCCCCCTGTGATCCAAACCAAGGTAGTGACCTCTGCTGAGTCCTGCACATGTAACTTATTTATCCACTTCAAATTCACACTGACAGCCCTCTTGTAATCAATATATCATGACCTGTGTGTCTTTTCCTCAGTGTACAACGAGGTGTTTTGGAAAGGCTGTCTTCCTGGCTCCCAGGGGAATCTGTGTAAAGTGTGCATGGGAGGCACCGGGGAGGCCGCCACCAAACGCTGTGCTGACAACCACAATGAGCGTTTCTATGGCAACATGGGGGCTTTGAGGTATACGCAGTGACTCACCTGAGCCGGAGCTTCCTGCTCATCTGCGATTGCTGGTGTGCAGCATATACAGAGTTTTTAATGAAAAGCATGGATACTCTCACTTATGTTCGCTGACATCCAGCCAATGAAGTGCTTTTCTTTTTGAATTTGATTGATAACACATTCTGAAAGCCATGATAAATACCAGCAACACCAACAGAATCAGTGTTCCCATTATTTTGGATGATCTGCAAAATATACCGTCAGCTGTTTTCAGAGGGACTGTTGTGGATGGATGCTACCACGGCAAAGTGAGAGAATGTTTGCATGTAATTTGGCTGAACTGACCCTTTAACCCTTCACTCGCAGGTGTCTGGTTGGAGATCCGAGTGGTAAAAGCTACGGCGATGTGGCCTTCCTGGAGCAGCACAACCTGCAGTCCAACATCCTCAGTGACAAATTTAAAATGAAGTTTTGACATGAACACACACTGATACAAACTCAATATGTTTATTGTGTTACATTGTGCCTTTTGTCACGTTGTACATCAGGTTTGAGTTCCACTGGTTGGGCAGACGGGTGGACGTCGTCAGACTTTGAGCTGATGTGTGGTGACGGCCGTCGGGCCCCGTTGTCTGAGTGGGAGAGCTGCAACCTTGGAGTCATCCCACCGAACACCATCATGACGCGGCCAGTTCTAACGGCACGAGTGTATGACTTCCTCATGAAGTCTCAGGTCAGCATATGTCAAGTCAAGCCAGTTTTATTTGCATAGCCCAAAATCAAATATAGCTTTCAATCACAAATCCTCAGACTCCCGATTTGAGTGAGGGCCCAACATTTGCTGGTACCAAAACATTATTGCCAGTAGCAGCTGTTGCTGAAGATCCAGCTCTTTGCTTCTTCTTATGAATACTGACAGAAACCAGAGCAGACAGTTATATTATGATGGCTGTCATTGGAAAATTACTCTTTCAATTTTTTTTTTTTTTTTTTAGGAAACTTTGGCAGCCAACCCAAACGCAGAGTTCAAGCTCTTTGAGTCTCAGCAGTATGGAGAAAGTGACCTGCTGTTCAAAGATGCAACTCAGTGTTTTGTCCACACGAGCCACATGGACTACCGCTCTATCCTCGGAGAAGAGTTTTACAGTCACGCAGAAACCGTCTTCAACTGCACACACTCTGGTACGACTGCGATCATACATATACACTTGCTTGACTGGCCAACAAATAAGTAAATTACCCCTCACACATGTTCGTAAAGTCAACATCTGTTTTTCTTTACAACAGACATCTTGGAGTTTTGTAATCAGGACGTGTGCAGCATATTTTAATGGACACACAGAAGGACACCCAGCGGTTCAAGCTTTCATCTGCAAACTTGTTTCGTCCACATGTGATGACTGCGAACCATCACTGGTATCATCCTGTTAATAGCAGAGATTACAGTCTGCTGCCTGACGCTACTGCAAACTGAAGTGATCGCCACATGCACCTGCTTTCATGTTTTCCACAAGTCTTAAGAGACAGACAAAAGCCTTCAATGTGTTTCAGGTCCTACTGTAACATTTGTGTCAACAGAGCAAAGGGTAAACATGAAAACAAGTTAAGGTGACATGTAGCATTGAGGTTACTAAAAAACATAAAAGACATGAGTACACTTGTGTGTGTGTTTGTGTATATATATATATATATATATATATATATATATATATATATATATATATATATATATATATATATATATATATATATATATATATATATATATATATATATGCACCTATTATATCACTGTATTTGTTTTTGTGTGTGCTAAATGAGTGTGAGACTGGAAACCATTAAATGTATGGGAAAGCCATTTTATGCAATGTGCAATGTCATGTCTATTACTGTTAATTATTCAAGCAGCACTGAAATAAATGGCCTCAACCTCAGAGGATATGTGTTTTAACACACATTTTCCTGACCATGACACATGTTGAATTATTAAAGCTTGAAACCTTACAACAGCTCATACATATGGGAGTACTGTAGTATTGTATACTACAGTACTCCCATATGTATGAGCTCATACATCTACAGCTCATACATATGGGAGTACTGTATTATAACTGGTTTTGTAGGCTACCAATTATTTAATTATGTGGAGTGTGTGTAATGGAATTAAGTTGGTTTTAAGGAATTTGGTGACCTTTTTTCGTGTTACTTGGATTATGTGGTCTTAAATCTAATTTTTTTTTCTTAAAAATTAAAATAGCACTACAGGCATTTGGTGCTGTTGTAAGCAGTCTTTGAGGTCCTGTCATATTTATGTATTTACTGGTGTAAATAATTAAAATATATAGATTCCAGGAAGAATATAACAATACTAGTACCATAGATATAGTAAGAACAATTTTAATTTCGCAATAGTGTAATTAAAACCGGACAGTAATCTTGATCTAAATATGTTTGACTTCAACTCCCAGAATACACCGCGACTGTGTTTGGTGTTACGTAAAACCTGATGTTTCCGGTTCTTGTCAGTGAAACAGTCCGATAAAGGTTCCCATCTTATATCAGCTTGTTGGAGTTTGTCATGTTATTCAACCAGCGCTTTGCCGCAGCTGCCACCTTGGTCCTACAGGAGATTTAAACTGTTGGTGCCGCCGTACCTCGTGAAATAAGGTAAAGTAGCTGAATAACGTAACTAAACAAAGTTAGCTAGCTAGCTGACAGTGTAACTGTAACGTTAGCAGTTTGTTCGTTACCTGTTCAGACGTGCATGTTTGCAGAGCAGCCCGGTCATTGTCTCACGTATTTCATGCTATATCTTAATAAATTTAGTTTATTCAATATTTTAGGCACTGACACTCATTAGAACATTATCATGATATTAAAGGCTTCGTTAAACGACTGTCATAGCATGAAGCCGTGTTTTTCTTCGTCTTCTTAGCTAACTGACTAGCATTTACTGTCAGGGTTAGGTCACAGCTATCTGAATACAGATTAGAAAGGATTTTTGTAATATGTAACGTTATTCACCTGGTTACAAAGAAGGTAATCTAAACTGTACACTTTTGGTTTGCTACAAAATAAAAAAAATAGCGTAATTCCACCTCTACTAATTTTGTGTTGTTTTTATTTATGTGTAGTAAACATTTGGTACACACAGTAAACATACCTACCAATATCTCGTATAGGATATATATGAATAAATGATATCAGACAGGGTGAACAAGAATCAACCTTGATGAAGAGTAGGAAAAAAAAGTGGGATATTTAAAAAATGGATATGAAAATATAATGATATAATATAATATATTATATATTATTCTCTAGAAAATATCAAGACAAAGTGGAGTTAAGACATGAAAGATGCAAAAGAGGACAATAAATCAAAACAGCATGAATCTCAAATAGTCCTTACATATCTTTCGCAGCCACAAACATTTGAGCTTCACAAAAGTTACTTTCTTTTTTGCTTTAAACATCCCAAAAATGTACTGATGCAAATTCAGTGCACTGAATTCAGCATTCACAATCGATCAAATACAATTACCCCCACAAAAACAGGACTGGCACAAACTACTGGTGTAATGTGTGCACTATACAACATGTGGGAGGCTGTTTCTTGTGTGTTGTTGCTGTTTTTCAATCAAAGCTACATGGAGGACTTTGCTCTTGTAACACAAAGTGGAGTACGTGTCTGACACAGTTTACATGAGTTAGGGGGTCAGTGGTTATCATGACATATTTTAAAGATCCAATCAAGTAATTATCCTGATTTCAGGAAATCCTTCACAGTTTGCAGTGACTTGTCACAACCCCTCAGAGAAGAACATGGAAAATTAGATTAAATGTGTCATTTATAGTCATCAGTACTGTGTGTGTCTTCCTGTAGATGAGATTGCCACGACGGATCCTTACACTACACACAGCACCTGGGAGGAGGGCATCCTCAGCCCCTGCAGGTGTTGTTAACTTTGTCCCTGCCTGCAGCACCACTGACCTCCACTCCCTGGAGCTGCTGCAGGACTTTGTGACCCGAGCCAGACGCCTGTTTGTCATCACTGGAGCTGGACTCTCCACAGAGTCTGGCATCCCCGACTACCGCTCAGAGGGCGTCGGGCTGTACGCTCGCACTGACAGACGACCTATGCAGCACGCAGAGTTTGTTCGCAGCGCAAAGTCCCGCCAGCGCTACTGGGCCAGAAACTTTGTCGGGTGGCCTCAGTTCTCCTCCCATCAGCCAAACTCTGCACACAAGGCCCTGCAGCGGTGGGAGGAGAGAGGGAAGCTGCACTGGCTGGTGACACAGAATGTGGATGCTCTTCATTCAAAGGCAGGACAGAAAGGACTGACAGAGCTCCACGGCTGCGCCCACAGGTGAGAAAACATCATCTGACACATTCCTCATGATGCTGCTCTAACAGTTTGTAGATTGTAGACAGTTAGTAGATTGTGGTCTTTGGTTTGGCTGTACTTAAACAAAAGAAATATTTATCAATAGAATCCCAAACAGGTGCAAAACCATGTCCAAGTGAAGTTCAGATAAAGTTAAAGCAGGAAGACAAAAGACACACAATGCAAAAACACAAAATGTCAATATAAATGAATACAGTTAAGAGAATGAAAGCAATAAAAAGACAGCATGCTTTGTTATTTGGGTGAACTGACCCTTTAAGTCACTATCCACATACACATTCACTAAAATGTGTTAAAAAATGAAATAATAGAGTTCATACCTCTGTCATAAGGGTGATGTGTCTCGGCTGTGGCGGCATCTCAGCGAGGGCGGAGCTACAGAAGCGATTTCTAGCACTCAACCCCGACTGGAGTGCACAGGCAGGCGGCGTGGCCCCAGACGGTGACGTGTTCATCGAGGATGAGCAGGTCCTTCACTTCCGGGTTCCCTCCTGTGAGGCCTGCGGAGGGATATTGAAGCCTGAGGTCACGTTTTTCGGAGATTCTGTCAGCAAAGCAACGGTGCAGTTTGTGCACGACAGGCTGGCGGAGTCGGATGCGGTGCTAGTCGTGGGGTCTTCGTTACAGGTGGGTTTGGGAGAAACGTATGAAGCCTCATGTCATCTACGTCATGGCTCCTCTGGATTTTTGTGTTTTAATTGTTTTTTTTTCTGTTTGTTCCCTAGGTGTATTCAGGTTACAGGTTTTTACTGGCAGCAGGTGACAGGAAGATGCCAGTTGCCATCCTGAACATCGGGCCCACGAGGGCAGACCACCTGGCCGAGCTGAAAGTGAGCGGCCGCTGTGGTGAGGTGCTGTCAGTCATTCAACCTCTTTGACTGTCACGGACACACAATTTAGATATTCTGTATCAAGCTGGTCAAAAAACTACCTCAGATTCCAACAGATAACAGACAACAGATACAGACCGCCTCAGCGTTTTGGCTGGGAGCATCTAGACGTCTCTGCCAGGAGAATTTGGTGCTATTATCAAAGTAACAAAAAAAAACTGACCTTATCTATTTTATGCAGAACAGTTGAATGTCAAAATTGTCCAGAAAAAAAGTGTGCCTGTCCTGGAAATCCTGGAAACTGAATCAGAGAGATGCCGACTCTCCTTGAAGACACGGAAAGACTACTGCTGTTCTGTTCGCATTGCTCTGTGGGTTTAAGTATGTACAGCAGATTACACAGCAAGCGTGGCTCATGGTCTGAAGGACCTGAGATGAAAACTGTGTGATGACAACTTGGAAGCTGAAGCCGCGTTGTTTGTCTCTGTTCACTGTAGCAGGTACTTTTAAACTAAACGAGCTGCCAGTTACACTGTAAGATGCTGTACTGACAAATCAGTTAATCTCTCCTCTTGTTTGAGAAACGAAACTGCAGGATGTTTGTTGAGTTCCAAGCAGGTAACATACAACAGAGGAGTGAAGTTCCGGACACTTTCAAAATGCGTTCAAGAGAATATAGCATATATGGTGCAATCAGCTGGTTTTTAACAGGGTGTGGTGTGCTCACCTTGGAGTGGCCATGTTTCTATTAGGTGATGCTTAGATTCTTGAGCAGTACACAAAACACTAACATACAGAATGGACCTCTTATTATTTTTTGTGAATAATGCTTAGCTGTTAAAGCGGCTGAGGACAATAAACTGCGTGTTTTCAGATGGATGCAAATGTTAGTGTTTGAAATGTCATAATAAAATCTTGTTGATGGCGGTTCAGTTGCTAGCCATATTGCACCATGTTTGGCTATTGAATGTCCAACTGATGTTTAAGATGCAGCTGTATAATAAACTTCACCGACAGTCCTGGAGCTGTTTCCCAACATCCACGATTGTTTTAATCCATCAATATTTATTTTATTGTCAGATACAACACAGCTACGGTGTGGAATATCTTCATGCAAAGCAGGTATCAGAATAAATGACAAATGGCTGTACTTTACCTGCCATGCCATGAAAAGGGTCTATTATTGCTTGTTTTTTCGTGGACTTTTTATCTGTATAGTCTCAGTCAAAACAACTGAAAGTCCATTTATTGTTCAACACCTTACAGCTATTAAAACAAATTGCCTTTTGTTGAATTAATTGGTTTTGTGAAGCTTACTGAGCAATTATTGAGTTTTAATATTATTTATTCAGACTGGACTCAGCCTGTACACGACTCCAAATCAAAGCTTGTTCTCTGATTACATAGAATATCCCAGATTAGTTGTTCTAAGAGTATGATCTTGTTTGTGTTCATTCGGTACATTTGGTTATATTTTATAAACTGGAACATAAACACAGATAACTTTCTGTGAAAACATGTATATCGTTCTCCTTTAATGTGAATCACATGATCTGACCAAAAGAACGCCCCCATGGTCTCTTTAATCAATGACATGTCTTGCCTTTAGAAAGGTTGTGTATGTGCAGGAAATGCCACAACACGTTCAGAAATAAACAGCTTTTTTGACACTTTAATGAAGTGATAAAGTAAAAACAAACAGTTTATTGTTTATAAGTATGCTGCTAGCATCATAAACAGACTGAGGGCAGAGTGACTGTGGACTGACTAACGGTGAGATCCTTGAGGACGTTTTGCTGCTGAAATCTTTCCTGTAAACGAAGCCTCCAGTTTTCCAGGTTGGGCTGCATCACTTGAAGCAGAACAGAAGGGATGCTGAAGGAGTACAGAAGACACTCGTGCCCTGCGGAGTCCACCTTCCATGTTGCTGAAGCTGTCGTCACCGTCAGGGGAGTCATGGACAGACAGTTTTGAAAGCTCTTGTTCTGATCAAACCAGTAAGTGACGGGGTAACCCAATAAAACACCAAACACTGTGCACAGGTTCCATTCCTCCGATTTCTCTCCGGCACAATGAGGTTTCTCATGTTCATTCAGATGTTTGAACCCTTCCAGGAGCACCAGTAAATCTTCTATCGTGCTCTTCAGCTCTCCTCTGAGAGGATCAGCGATGGCAGGTTTCTCCAGCGAGTGGCACACATCAATCACAGCCAAGCTGCCGTCACAAAACAGCTGCTCTACGTTTGACCTGACTGCAACTGGATTCACAATAAGAGCATTTCCGTTTAAATCCAGTGTGAGGAGTGATCTAGACACGAGCTGGGAAGACTGCAAAGACCTCAGATACTGCTGCACCTGGTCTGAGCTGGCGCCGTTGCTGTCATACAATAAGGCTGGTTTCAATCCCAAATCAACAGCCGAGACCTGAGCAGCCAGGTCCAGACTCTGAGGGACAGAGAGAGATTTCCTACCGGCAGACAGACATTTACGAGCTGCAGCAACAAAGAGGTCCTGAGTGGGCATGGCTGCAGAAATCACACTATTCAAATGGACAAACACAACATAATAAGAAACTTCAGCGATTAGACATCTTTTGAGAATTACAAAATTAAATACAGCTTTTCTATGGGTCAACAAGAACAAGAACAAAGACTCTGATTTAATGTAATTATTTCTCTTCAGGCCACCAACTGTACAATGACATGAAACAAGAACCTAATTCAGGGCAGCAAGATGTTTGTTTAAAATGTGGAACAAAAGTTTCATCATCAGTTATTCATGTCCTTGTTCTTCTTTGTTGGTCCAAGACACCTGAAAGGAACAAAAAATATAGTCATGAAGACTGTTTAAAGCAATTGTGACATAGATCTGCATAAGACCTGCACACACGTAGCAGACAATTTGATGTTAAATTGCAATTTCACAAGATGGTTTACTAGTAATATAAACGAGATGTAACCTCCCACTGGATCAAATAAAAGAGATGATCTCACCATCATCCCTGGTTTCATATCGTGACCAGATTATGTCACAGGCTGGGGAGCCATCAGGTCAAAATCGGAGAGGTTTCTTGCAACCCAAACACCAGCTGCAAACAAGCCCAGGTTGACCAGAAAATTCCTTTAAAAATGACACAATATTACATTAGTCACAGGTAATCTTACAAGATTAACACTTCAGCACAAAAAACAACAATTCAACACAACACAATTCAAATGGTCACTGAAAATAATATAGTAGATTTCCCCACTGGAGTCTCTTCAACAATCAGGCAATAAAGTAGGACGGACAGAGGTCGTGTCATTAGATATTTTAATATTACTATGCGGGTTCCTTAACAAATTTTAGGCTGTCACATAACCACACAGTTAGGCTGATGCTTTAGGGGTATCTGGAGTTCTGAGACCCCATGACAGCAAGCCATCTAAACCGGGTGGTAGTCCAACCTTGAGTTTAGGATTAGGAATTTGACAAGTCCAGAAATGCGAAAGAGACTAAACGAGGCAAGGACAAATCTCTCTGGCGCACCATGGGCTAACGTTAGCTTCACAGCTAACGACCCACACAGGTCAAACACATGATAACAAACTATTCTATTAATACAAGCTCACCTTCTGAAGTCGTTTCTGTCTGTTGCAAACCGACAAGCTGAGCCGATCCACTCCATCACCCCGGAGGAAGAGCTCTTTTTGCCGTTGGATCCGTTCATCTTGCTAACGTGCGGTGTGGCGACGGGAGCAGCAACGAGGAGAACAGACAGAAGGGGGAAGAGTTTAGACGTAACACAAGTACGGTGCGCGATAAAGCTCAAACTTCAGACGTCCTTACACAATTCGATTATCATTTGTCCAAAGATGTCAGCCACCAGGTACCGTCGGTTCCTGAAGCTGTGCGAGGAATGGCCGCGGGACGAGTTCAAGAAAGGCCGTGATTTGGGGACGTTTCTGCGGCAGAAAGTAGCCGCAGGCTTCCGTGAGGGGGAAAACACACAGGTACTGGAGTTTAATTGACACACGGCACGGCTGTCCCTATGCTAGGCTACATAACACACCGAGCTAAGCTAGCTAAGTGGATAACCGTCCGCAGGACAGCAGGGGATAAGAGAGCCGACAGCCGTCGACCTTGCCTAACCCTCGACTGGTCTGGCAGACGATTGATCCCTGTGAATGCTACATTAGTTAAACACAAGAAATGCAACAAAAGTGGTGTTAATGCTAATGTCAGTGCAAATGCTAATGTACTTTAGTTGGCACACTGTCACTGATGTAAGTCAAACTGACAGCAAGGCAGTTTGATTATGTAAACTTTCCTAAGTGGCTAAAGAAAGATTTTACGTACAGTTTTGTGGTAGTTTCACGCTCCTCATGTTATTTTACGTTTTCTCTAATACTGTTATCAGAATCTGACCAATACTTAATTTGTGGAGAGGGAGTCAACAGGATGGATTTATCAGCTGTTATTCACACATGTCTGCACTCATCCCTCTTATGTACATATTAATCACTTGGGATAAAGATGTGCAACTGAGTAAATATATTTTACAGTTTAATCAACTTTGTTTACATCATAGCAGTGACAGTGTAAACTTCACTGTGAAGTTAATAATTGTAAACCACTCGTAGATTTTTTTTTATTTGCATCTTATTCTCTCGTTCATATCGGCATATATAGGACAACATATATGCCTACACCGATACGTGTGCGGTAGGCCAATACCAGCCGCTAACATCCACCAGGCAATATATTGGTCAGGCTGTAATTGTATTTTTACTCCAAAATGTCTACATGAATAAATCTGTAATAAGCTTTAAATCAGCTGATAATATCAGACTGCCAATGTGTTGGTCCAGTCATAGCACCAGTTATTTACCTTTTGAGTTCAATATTTGCAGCAGTTCACCTTGTACTGGATGAGAAATTCCTTTTATGTCACATTTATCCTGTCAATATGTTTATTCCCACCAGATCCAGGATCCAGAGAAATGTGACCAGATGTACGAAAGTTTGGCCCGCATTAACGCCAACGTATACAAACAAAGAGTAAGTACAGAATATGTTCACATATTTCATGTGCTTCTGTAACTGTATCTGCTGTTTCTATGCATTAATTAATTTACTACCTCCTTACCTAAAATATACACTGTAACATACATTTCCCCCCAGAGCTGTCTGTAGCATCAAATATATCAGCTAAGAGTGAAACCTCTTTATCATGACTGTAAAGACCTTATGGCAGTTACTTTATAGCATTCATGCTATGGAAGATGATAATAAAACAATTGCTCTCTAAACTAGTTTACCATTAACATTAAGGAGCACTGTAATTCAGTGCTGTCTCTCCTATGAAACCTTATTTCTTTAAAAGTAATTTTCAAAGACTGTTAACATTTTAATTGTTAAACATAAAGATGATGCAGAAAATGTGTCATGTAATTACATCTTTGTGTCTGTTCTAGTTTCCTCGTGTAAGAGACACAAGCTTTACTGGAGTTACAGTGGAAGAGTGTAAACTGCTTTTATCAGGTACAGACCCACTGCCGCACTTACGTTTATGGCTATTTATGAAACCCACTTTTGTCACAGTTTCTTTTTTTCCTTTCATTGTCCAGGAAACGTGCAACAGATGGACGAGGAAAAAAAGGGTTTGTGGAAGAAGGTAATGGAGAGATTCTCCAAATCGCAAGAAGACGTCCCAGAGAAAGCTCCTGAAAAATAAATTCCTTCCTTTCCTTTCTGTTCTTTTCTCAATGCATGTATAAAATTAAAGCTTATTGTTGGTATCTTTATGGACTGTTGTGTTATCTTTATGATTTACAGCAGCAGACTTTACAATAAGGGAATATGAAGAAGGGTGATTGGAGAGGAATTCCCTTCACAAACATAAATTAGGTTAAAATTCTTGAGACATAATTGGATTTTCTTATATCAAAATCATGTTGATGGTTCAGTGTCCTGTAATGGTGGGTGGATGGTGTCTCTAGCCCCACTCACACTCTGCCCACATAGCAGTTGTTTCTGCACTATGTAACTTAAGTGTACGGGTAGGATCACAGTGTTACATACATATGTACTTCAACTTTCCGACACATAACACTGTTGTGACGTAAACAGTTTTGTTTGTAGTTGGCACCTACATTATGTCTGACAATTTTGTATTTACTACGGTGGTTTAGCACTCAGAAACTGGGCGGTGGTGAATTGCATAAAATGCCAATTCCTACATAATGCTTTAAAGGGCTGCATCCGCCCCACAGGTAGGTCTTAGCTATATTATACAAATTCTGGAATGCACTACTTTAACTTTCTATCAAGCAATATCAATTCTGATACATCTGAGCATTTGCACATATTGACAACAAATGCAATTCCAGTGTTCAATGTGGTTACCGCATTACACATAACATACTGGAATAATTTTTATGCAAGGTATACTGTGACTAAATGAATACTTACTAACATGATAAACTGGATAGAAATCTTTATTTTAATTGATTTATAGCACACATGGAACATTTCTTTGTATACAAAAGGCAATTAATTGCAGTGTTGCACTTCATTTTAATTACACATGAACTCAATGCTTTCCTGGTAATTTAAGAGCTTTAAATTAATGAATGCACTTTTTTAAAATTAGGGATCTGTTTGTTCAGATCAGAGGCAGGTTAGTCTACAGGCTGAACATCCAAGCTATGATCAGACTGACACATCTGCTCTAGAGTAATAAGCTGCCATCTCAGGTGCTGCACATGACTGTAAACTAACAAGTCTGCTCTACAAAATATAAAAAGACTACATCTCAATTACTTCATGACTTTTTAAAAACATATTTCCACATTAATCTGCAATATTCGAAGATACTGACTGTTCTTTGATAAGCTGATTCAATATTCAATATTAAGACATCCAGAGGATTCCAAATGTAAGCAGTTGGTTTAAAAGCATACAGAACTGTCTCCTACTCTTCCTTTTTCTCTGGGTTGTCTCTCCATATGCAGTAGTTGAGTGAGGTGGCAAGGCACAGCCAGCACAGGTAGGGTGCCATCAGGAGAGTGGCGGTGCGGCTGACGGAATACCAAGACACCATGGTGGCTCCGACAGTCCCAGTGAGCATCATGATCTCAATGAGGGCCTGGAATGGACAGAGAGAAGGTGTTAAATAAACACCAAGCTGTCACACTTGCTATATCCCTCATAATAGTCCTATCTGATTTCCCATTTAAGTGTAATAATTACATTTGCGTGGTTAACTAACCCATTTCAGCTTGTGTGCGCCAAAGAAAATCGGAGTCCAGGCCCAGTTCAGAGCTAGCTGCAGCCCATAAAGTCCCAGTGGAACCAGTGCATCCTCAGTAAAACCCCCCAGCTCTTTCCACACCAGGTAGGAGCCATACCTGCAGAACAACATTTTAAAAACAATTTCATTTAGAGAAGGAAGTTGCATCACAGAGAACAACGGGCTACAGAACCCAGTCAAGATGATGCTTACCCCATGCCTGTATATAGACAGGTCCACACTATGGGGAATGCTGCATTTGGTGGGCGCCATGATGGTTTCTGCAGGGTTGGGTACCAAGTCTTCACCTCTTTGCGTGTGATGTAACCGCCATAGAGCCCGCCAATGTGTGGCAGGGCAGTCATTCCAACCAATGGCAGCCACATATTCTGAGATAGTACAACACATCTTAGCTGTTAAAAATGTTTGGTAGGGCTGGGTATCAAACCTCAGAAAAAAACCTTTTTCAGGAATGATTAAAAGGTGTCAGCAGCACTGATTTTTCAAACACATGGAAAATCATCTAGTCAGATTCATACTCTTACTATCCTAGTGCTGGGCAGGTATTTAAAGCTTTTTCACTGAGAACAGCTGGTTGCTTTGACCAAAACTACCCAAAAGGTTTAGTCAGAGAAACTGCTTTTCAAGGATGTGAAAGGTTTTTTGAGCTTGCGATGATTTGGCAAATTAGCCCGCTGATATACGAAAATGCTACGGCTCTTTTTTATACATGAATATACAATAATGATGACTGTACTTTGTCAGTGGCCCATCTATTGTTTTCATTCTTTTGTAACTCCATGATGTGTTGCAAACTAAAACATTGGCAGCATTGATTTAATAAGGTAAATCTTGACAACAACAGAAGTGAAGCCCCACTGAAGAAGCCAAAAAAGTTTGATTTCCTGGGTGTAAAATGACCCAGACAGACCAGCAAACCTTCCACATTGTGTGGCCCATAAAGCATGTGCATTAAAGACTTCTGCTGGTCGAGAGACTAACTTCTGGTTAAGCCCTTTGCTGACTTGGATGGGAATTAAATAATTTAATGATGCAACTATTCAAGACTTTCCAAATGTAATTGACTAAATGGCTCAAATTCTGAGAGGTTGGGACACTCAGAAACACTTTTTACAGAATTTTTTTGTTTCACACTGTAAGCTTACGGGGAAAGTATTTTTGGGCCAATATGCATCTAGTGGCCACCAAAGTAAACTGGCTTTGAAACCCTGTGCTCAATACTAGTGACTCCTATTCACATAGAAGATCTGTCATCCATTGCTATTGTGAAAATATTGATGACAGCTGATTTAAACATTTTAAAATATCAGTCTTTTCATTTCAGTATTGGTCAGGCTACTATCTGAGGGAGATGCAGTATTTAAGTTTGCCCAGGTTTGTCTTGTAAAAGACATCTTGATCTCAATGGCACTTAAAAATGGAGGAAGGGTCAATACATTACTGAATCTTCCTTTGGGGCCAGACTGGTGACAGTTGTACTGGAGTTAAGTGAGGAAATGCCTTCAGAAAATGAAAGCCCACACTTCAGAGAGTAGGTTAGCCACTGATGTTAACCCCCAAATGATTGTGATGGCTGAAACTATTCTGATCAAACAAGAAGGGTCCAACTGATGAAATGAGTCTGCACTTGCACTGTGAACAGGAACCTTTCCTGCACACATTTGAGTAAAGGAATAACATGTCAATAAATAAATCAGGGGTTAACCTACTCTCTGAGGTGCAGTCTTTAATTTTCTGGAGGCATTTCCTCATCAGAAGTCATATGTGATATATATGTTGGGTTTTGGTGTGTTTCTCCATGTATCTCCCATAGACTGCAATACAGCAGGTACCTGCAGTCTGGCTCCAAAGCATTATTGATGATGTAATGACCCTTCCTTCTCTTTTACGTTCCTTGGCTAAGTTCAGGTGATATACAAAATAAAAATACGCTATTTAGGACAGTTAAAGGGTTAACTACTCTAGTTTCTGTCCCATATCATTACCGTAATGATATTTCAAGTTTAAGTGACCGGAAGTAGATTAAACGAAGTACAAGAAGTTTCTTGCTTGTAGAAGTTGATTTTCATGCTGTCCTGAAAATATTTATTTAAAAAAAAAAATAGCTACAGGCTACCAAATGTATGAAAATGTACTCAAAAACGTAGTCAAAATACATAAATAACACAAAATTAAAAATGAAAATGCTAACATGTGTGGTTGTTATGCAAACCTAAAGTCACGCGACTGGCGGTTTATTTCATAACGTCTCAACGTTAGCAAATCATGCTGTCAGGTGGAAAAACATGGATTGTTGCGCAGTTGTTGTAGGACTGATAAAGCCTTGCTGAATCAAAGTTTCAGTGGCGCAAATTTACCTCCGAAGCGAATTTCACTGCCATAATATTGCACGGAGGTAACGTGAGGTCAAAGCTGTAACACGATACTTAACTCACCCGTCACTCAGTTGTCAGCTCTTCAGCACAGTAGTGTACAGTATGTGAGTCGCTCTCTCGGACTACACACCTACAGTGGAGTCCTCGGACATGCTGCTGTATTGTGATATAAGCGTATGGAGCGGGCAGGACTGTCTTATCGGCGTGGCCAGTAACACATTCCTCAGACGCTCCCTGCACTAACAAACGCTGTGACGTCGAGGCGTGGTTAGCGACGATTGGTCGCCAAGACAAAGTCAAGAGGGGACGGACGGTCAGCGGAGTATTTCGGTAGCTCAATAAATATGTTTTACAATGCTACTGATGTCCAAAGGTCACAACATGCACTCGCTGTCGTAACCAAACCTCCTGCTTGGTCAGAAATTACACATTTCCTTATGGCTTACAAAACACACACAGCTGGATACGTGACTGGATAAGCGACAGCAAAGATTACACGCGCCATCAAGATAGTTCCCCACCCCTTTCGTAGCGGGTTCCACTTCCGCTAAAAACATGTTAACATTATCTTTTTATAACCGGCTTCTATAATATTCGAGCTTCTGACTTAACTTAAATCTGAAAAAAAAAAAAAAACCAAAAACATTAGTTACATTAAGACTTGCCATGAATGTCCAAATATTCAGATGCCGAGTGACATGATGGGACCTCTCCTGGTTTTGTGGCTCAGTTACAGAGGGTGCATACACATGTCAATATGTGGGTTACATTAAAGCGTGAATGAAATTGATTTAAAGGAGCTGTATGTAAGAATTGGCAACCCGCTAAATTCAAAAACAACTCCAGACATAGCTGCTAACTACTGCTAACTGTAGCTTCTGTTAGCAAGTAAGTTAAGTGAACAGTGCAAGCTAGCAAGTGATCCTATTAATGTTAGCTGACTGCTGGAAAAAGCTGCATGGACCAGCACCAAAACACAACATTATGCTGGTTTTGCTAGTGAGTGGTCACCACCAAGACTAGCATATGTTGTGTTTTGGTGCTGATCTATGCTGGTTTTTCCAGCAGGGAAGAGCACTGAGGGTGTTGTTGTTTACCATCGGACTGTCATCTAGGGCTTAGCTGGTTAGCGTGATAACTTTAACAGATATTTCTGATCATTTTTGTTAATTTTGAAAGTTTTAAACACAATTTCTTAAATTTGATCCTATAAACTTAAGCTGATGTTAAAGAGGCATCAGTTTGTAGAAGTGAATAATGTGGTGGCCATTACTGAGTTTATAGTACTTTTATTTATTTTTCATACAGAAACAGCTAAAACAGATAAATAACAGCTAACAGCTGCAGTTACCTCTCTGTATGTAGTAAACAACAGCTTATCTGCTTTAAAACTTTATAATCCATCATTCTTTCAACTAGACAGCACAGTTAAAACAAATTTAAAAACCTCTAGGAGTGGACAGAGGTGCACCTACAGTGATTTCACTTGAGGACATCAGAAACAACATTTTTAGGGGTTATTAAGTCTTTAAAGGTGGGACCCTCAAGATTTATGAGTTGTTTGGAGGTTTAATAGGTTTGTTTCATGATAATCCACAGACCTTGTTGAGAGCAGTTTTATGAAGGAACTACTTTTGTTCTACCAAACTACAGCATATCAAGGAAGGATATGTACATCTACTAATAGATGCAAGGTTTGTACTTGTGTCAATGCGGTATTTAAATGTTAATGGTGTTCTCCTCAGCTGAGTTTAAAAATTGGCTAGCTTGGCTTGGATAGCTAGCCTCCTGTACTACCGTACAGTAAATGCATGTTCTGTACAGTGATAAGGAAAGATATTTCAGACATGACAAAGCACAGATAGTCTATGGATTACTTTGCGTAACCAGTGCATGATTTGTGGAAAAACGATTTTTGGGGGGCACTTTGAGCACCACAAGCTGAGTGCCATCTAGTGCCATTATATTTGAGAGAAAGCAGACAGCTCTACATGGGATACCTCTAAACTCAGCAACTCACAACAAAGCCATCTAGATGGATCAATAGCACTGCAGGTGAGTGGAAAAATATGTTCTGGATGAACTGTCCCTTCAAAGGGAAAAAAATGACATTTTGTAAATTATCTATTAGCACCAAGACTATCACTGTCTTCAAAATCCTTTTGTCAGACAGTGCACTACATTTACTATGTCCGGATTTTAAGTGCGATAACTCATCCCTCTATATCGTGACCTCAAAAAGTCAAAAAAATAGATGCACAAATTGATATGACTTGCTGTCAGAGACTGAACAGAATTATGATGACTATTATTGAGTGTCCCAAATTTCAATTAACTGCTCAATACTGAGTAATTTATGGAGTACCTATAATATAGCAAGTAGTAAATGAGGGTGTTTTTGTGGACACAGCCTAAAACTGAGCCTACATTAACTTCCTCTGCTGGTTGCACAGTTATTATCAACGACTTTGGGCTTGTTTTTCTGAAAAGTCGCTTATAAGTATCAGTAGTCGCGGGTTGCAGGTTTTTCGGGCTTGTTGTAAAAGTGTGCCTCTTCCTATTGTGTTGTATGTCATGGTTTTGAGGTCCTGGAACTAAAACAAAAAAAGGATCATCAAGGATTTGTTTTGGTTTTGTTGTTTTTTTTTTGTTTTTTTTACAAAATACTAAATATAAAGAGTTAGTGAGCTTTCGGATTGCTGGGAGGTGGATTTTTTTTGTTTGTTTTTTTTTTTTTGTTTTTTTTTACCTTTGGACAGAGCTGGGCTAGTTATTTCCCCCGTTTCCAGTCTTTATGCTAAGCTAAGCTAACTACCTGCCGACGGGTTGTTACATATTTACTGAATTAAAGTGGTATCAGTATTTCTCATCCGAATCCCAACTATAAAGTAAATCAGTGCATGTCCCCTCTTTAACAGATTAACGTAAAAACAGCATCAAACGTCCAAGAAATGTAACCTTAAGGGAATAATGATAAAAAGCAAAACACGTCTTTTGAAAGAACAGGGACTTCTGGGAGGGAACGTGTTAGGAACAAAGTCATCATCACGTGTTGCTGAAAAAATACTCAAATAAAAACTTTAAGGGTAATGTTCTCAGTGAAATGACGGTAGAGATGCTCTTTTCTCTCAGCTCGGTGGGATTTTGCCCCTCCTCCCGGTCCGTCCGTCCGTCAGGCAGGCAGACACACCTTCCTTCTCGGGTCCTCCAGCGTTTCTTACCTTCTTGTCGCTCCTTTCAGCCTCGTTGTCTGGCGGTGAACTCTCACCCCAGCTGCTTGGGAAATGTCATACAGCCAGAGGCCCGTGCTGCAGTAGGGGGGCGTAATAGGAGGAAAAAATAACAACATTTTTACTGCTCCCACTGCATCTTTCACCCGCGTCTCTGCCGTGCAAGTGCCACATCCCGCTACCAGCAGCAGCAGCAGCAGCCGCCGCCGAAAACTAATTGCAGTCTCAGTGCTCATTTCGCATTAGGGCTAATATAAGAAAAAAAAAATCCGTGCCAGACATGTGAGTAGCAAACCATCGCTGTCGTTCTCCACTTACCCGTTGACTGCTGTATGTGCTCACGCTATTGTATCCGCACACCAATGAGAACAAACGCTCATTGAACCGTGTCGTTGTGCATTTTAGTGTCAGTGTGCTGGTTTTCGTGGTAGCATGGCTGTGCCGAGGTCTCTGCTGCACATAGATGGGGCAGATGAAGCCTCGCTGTCGGCTTGTTTTTGGGGCTCTGCGTCGGCTTGGCTAATTGAGCAAAAAAAAAAAAAAAAAATGTGTGTGTGTGGGGGGGGGAGAGAAAAGGCTGTGGGTTTTCTGCTCACATAGCCCAGATGTAGCGGCCCATTCAATAACAAGCTGTGTGAGAAGAGTGTAACGTAGCCGACCTCTTTAGCCTGCTCGCTTATTAAGACTCAAGGTAGCTGTAATTGTGTGTGTGTGTGTGTGTGTGTGTGTGTGTGTGTGTGTGTGTGTGTGTGTGTGTGTGTGTGCGTGAGAGAGCGAGATTGAGAGGGTGAGTGAGTGTGTGTCTGTGTTGGAGTGTGTGTGTGTGTGAGTGAGAGAGTCCAGCCTGGCATCTCCAGTCAGATGTGGAGGCCCAGGTTAGAGCGCACATAATGCGGCGGTGTTGATGTGAAATGTGTTTGGAGGCTGTGTGAGGGTGACAAGGAGCACAAATCACAGGGCGATCACTGGTGCAGATGTGAGAAACCAGGAGGCACGTTCAGCCTGTTTTGTGTTGAGTACGAACTGAGATCACAGATGTGTAAGATTGTTGTGTGTGTTTGTTCAGCGTTATTTTTTTTCCCCCAGTCCTGATTAGGAGATGCCACATCTGGCCTATATTGACGTTTAGTTTGTGATTTCCAGTCATAACCTTTACAGGAAACTCACCATAGAAGTATGTTATTCTGTTATTATTTTTGCATTTTCAGTATTGTGGATGGAGATGGGAGATGTGGGACAAAATAGTGTCCACACACTAGCAACTTTTTCTCTGTGGCAATAGATTGTTATTTACCTCCGCCAAGGATTTGTTTGTTGGTCGGTTTGTTTGTCTGCAGAATTACACCAAACCTGCTGAACAGATTTCCATGAAGCTTTGACGGAGGATGGATTATGTGCTAGAGTAGACCCCATTAATTCCAGGAATCCAGACATTTTTCTTAACTTTCTTTTTTATGTCGGCTGATTTCTCAGGAGATAAGCCCATGAATCTTGATACGAAAAATCAGGCGTGTTTGCTGTTGGTGGCTAGTACCTGTGAGTGAGTGAAGGGCACGGGGGTTGTTGTGGGACTAAGACTTAGTCGGTGTCCCCCTGTGAATAGTGAACAAAATTATTAAAGAAATTTGATTGAATATGGATTGGTTATGTCATGGCTGATACACAATAAGTGATGAAATTACCGATGCTGATAATGATTTGGTGTGTTGAATCTGTGCATCAGGGAATAAACAAATTGACTTCGTCAATTAGTTACACACAGGAAAAATTTCATTGTGTTGACAGACAAGGAAAAGCTAAAAAAAAAAATGCAACATTCACTGTATCTTTGTCGCTAAATCGTTATAATGTTAAATGTTTGATAACAATGATTTTAAAATGTTCTTAACATGTAGTTGATTTGAAGTAAATAGTTGAGAGGTGATGGAAGGAAAAAGACTGATGACATGCAACAGGTTCAGCATGTCTAGGCCAGCAGGATTCCCTGAATCCATATGTGTTTCTGCTAGAGCAAGCTCAATTTATATATGGTATTTGACACACAAGTGTTTCTGTCTAAACCTGATGTTGTTCGTGGTTTCAGGGGGGGGAGCACCATGCTTCTCTTGAAGATGGCAGTCGAACAATCAAGCTGGCTTGTGACGACGATGCCCAGCAGAAGATCCTGGGATTGAGACGTAAATCCCTTCACACTGATGGCCTGGACTGAGTAAGAAGTTTGTCTTGGTCGTTCACTGTTATTTTGTCAGAAATGGGTATGACATTGCTGATATTGTTAGTGGTCAAGGCTGATGGAGTTCGTTTCTTTGACAGGTTTCAGCTGTCCTGCTGAAGCTATGGGGAGCTGTTGGAGCTGTCTGTACAGAGACCCCATCCGAGACAACCATCTCACCAAATTTAAGGTCCATAATAGTAAAATAACTTTGAATTTGACAAGATTTTTTTTGTCTGACTACCACCTGTTTGTCACCACCACTTGCACTGTTTGTATTCATGTGTCGTTAGGATTCAATAATTGTGTATTTTACAGTTTATTTAAAGAATCTTCATGTTACGATCTGTCTCCTTGTCCTAGGTCACCAATGTGGATGATGAGGGCAACGAACTGGGCTCTGGGATCATGGAGCTCACCCAGACCGAGCTCATTCTTCACACACGTAAGAGGGACGCCATCCGATGGCCATATCTCTGCCTGCGACGCTACGGCTATGACTCCAACCTGTTCTCTTTTGAGAGCGGTCGTCGCTGTCAGACGGGGCAGGGTGAGCAACATCTTCTCTGCTTCAGCGACACATCTAGAGACTCATGATGACCATGTTATACATTCAATACATATAACCAGCTACCATTTACAACTTATTTTTTTTGATATACTGTTTTAAACATGGGTGTATTTTTACTTTTACTTTGAAACTAACTTCACTGAAGACATTTTGTCACGTCACAGTTGGAAAACCACAGGTGTAAATGATAGAATGAGTGATGCCTGAATTCCATATATGCATGTAATCGAACGCAACACAGATGCTTCAAGCTACACAAGCTTGATTTCCTGTTCTGGAGTGTCACACTTACAAACTATTGCAACGCAACCTAAGTGAGAGCTGTGGTGTGAACGCTGCAGGCTGTGGCTAGCACGAAACTACAAGAATAGGCCTGGTGGACCAGTTTGGAGAAGCTCTGTTTCATATTTTGTTTCCTTCTGTGCAGTAGGTACAACGGAAAACATTCCTGACCAAGTTTGACGCCAAGTTTGTTTGGTTAGGTTTTCACCGTTGTCCTTTTTCATATTGGTTGGTTTTTCTGCAGGATTACGCACAAACTACTAAACAGACTTCCAGGAAACTTGGGCGGAGGATGGGTCTTGGTCCAGAATAGACTCTTCAACAAGATACATTCATTATTCTCAATGTAATTAATGAAAAATGTCGATTCTTGTAGTATTAAGAAAAACTTCCTGCATCTACACCAAAAGATAATGGGATGTATTCTGTGGCGATGCCCGTCTTCCTTCCTGACAAACCAACAAGCAAATGGACACAGGTGAAAACATAACCTCCTTGGCAGAGGTAAAACTTTAGCAAGAAGAACCTTTTTGGGTGGTAAAAGGGCAAAATAGGTTACAACACTGTAAACCTAAAGCCCATCACCCACGTATTAGCCATGGAGTTCCTTGTGTTTTCAATGTGTTATCTGCGGGTAGCCTCACAATGTCGTTATTTCACTTGTTTACTCAGGAATCTTTGCATTCAAGTGCTCTCGGGCAGAAGAAATCTTCAATCTGCTTCAGGAGCTGATGCAATGTAACAGCATCAACGTGGTGGAGGAGTCGATGATGATGAGTCGCAGTGGTCACACACCAGAGATGGAGATGTCTCGCACGCCACAGACTCCCAACAGTGAGTCACAACTCCACAGGCTCACACTCACAGTAGGAGTCCTGCTAATTATACACTTAAGACTAATTGTAGAACTTGGATGCAGCAATACCACAGTAAAATTAGCAGAATTTGTAAGGTATTATTAGATGCAGGTTAAATTAACTCCAGTGAGTCACAGGTACAAAGGTATTCAAATAACACCAAGTGGAGCTTTAGACAGCCTGCAGCCATGGACCTCCAGTTTATATGGTCAATAAGAGCAAGCTGAAAACTTACCATTGTGTTTTAAGTGCACTCATAAAGATTGTATTGTGACAGAATTCTTGAATTGAGATAATGTGTGTCATAGCTCACTTGTTTGAATGCAGAGTAAGCTGAACTGGGTCAGGTAGGACAGTGAACCCCAATATGACTATTTGAAAGAAAAAGCATGAATTTTAAGTATTAATCATGTCATTTTGCTCATTAAAGTGGTTGTTATATTTCATAACATATCAATATAATGCTGCAATAATGGCTGTGTTGTAATACTGTCCCTAAAATGTAATGGGACCAGGTTAATATGATTATAAACAAAAAACACTAGGATGTTGTAAGAGAGTTGTTCCTCAAATTAAGGCTTAGAAAACCAGCAGTGCCCCCTGCTGGTGGAACCGTCTGCAGTATCTATCCATTTGAAAGAGTCAAATGACATACGGTACTCTTTAGCCATTTTTGTGACATATATGGTGAGTGATTGAATAGTCTTTTGATTAGACTGGTGATATTTTACCTTGATATTAAACATTCACCATTTGGCTAAACCAGTTTTTGTATGTTGTATGAAGGATCTCAGTCATCCAGGTAGTGGTAAATCTATGTGCTGTATTGTAGGCAACTGGACTGGGAATGGATCTTGTCTCAGTTATTTAGAACTGAGGAAGCCTCTTATAGGAAAGTTGAAATGTCTTCAAGAAACTGAAACGTCCAGCGGCCTACGATACAGCAGTTTATCTCAAGCAGAATGTAACTGAAATTACCAGCCAATTTCAGTACGCTGGGTTGTTTCTGTTGCTTTGGATGAAGGTGGTTGTCGTTGTGGTACTGCTCCCAATCTTAAAACAGTTGCTTTGGTGTGGATGTATCTCTTTTTATCTATCTCTATCTCATCATGTTCTTGTTTCAGGAGGTCTTTATGCAAAGTGCTTCACTGAAGTGAGAAGCAAATTACAGAAGTGTACAGGAACAGGATGGAAATCTAAATTTGTCTGGGATATTTATATTGGTTCTGAAATGATTAGTTTCAATGGCCATTCACAATCAAACCCCTCAGGTTGCACTGAGATATACTGACGAGATCTACACCTAATTAATTCTGTAAGGAAGACCGTTTAGTCTAAAGGCATCAAAGGTGATGTCTGAAATATCACTTTACCTTACAATATTTTGGACCAAATACCTCACCAAGCATGTTTTAACAATATAGATCAATCACCATGAGGTTGCACTAACAACTAAAGTCATGTCTAGATGAACACCTGGTTGTTGATTTGCTTGTTTGTTGCAAACTTGTTTGTCTGTGTGGTCATTTTCAGCCGTAACTGTAATAGATGTATAGTAAAACACTATTCTGCTCTGTTTTATTCTGCTGGACTGTGTTGCATTGTTAGTGTCTTTGATATTTACGAAATGGCGACATCTCAGACTAACTGGTAATTTAGGCTAAACTTAAAATGTAATTTTCTTCTGCGGCCAAACAGGTAAAGAAGTTATCAGGAAAATTATCAGGAAAAGACAACACTTATGCCATAATGATATAATGATGTCAGAAATCTAAGAAAATATATAGTTTCATGTTGATACTGCTTGATACTGTTCGCAACACTTCATTTTCTCAGAGTATTGCGTTTTTTCACATGTTGAGCTCTCTTTATCACAGAGCTTCTCTTGATAACACATTCATCCATTCATCTATTTTGTTTTGATAATGTCATATGAATATGTTTGCAGCTCCAGCATTCCCTGTCCAGGCTTTTCCCAATGGATATCCCGGTTATCCAATCAGAGGTGATTCCTCCCAACCCTCTCTTGCTGATGATCATGGACATAGCCTCATGGGTTTGGAAGACCAAGTAAGATGTACCCGTGCAACTCATTATAATATCTGTGCTTTTGTATTTGTGCCAGTTCTGAATTTGACCCTGTCTATATCTTTCCTGACAGACCCACACATATGTAAATACTGTTAGTATGGAGGGGGATCTCTCTATGCGTCACTGTGTGCACTCCCTGCCCGAGGTGCGGCCCAGCACTTTCCCTGAAACAACACGGGGAGCCATGCCTGTAGGGGGCCAAGGAAATCCGCAGTCCAACCTGCGGTGCTGTCCCCTAGAGGAGCATAACGAACCTCAGGTGTTCTTACAGCCGTCCTCACAGGAGGTCAAATTCATGCTGGGCCCCACTCCGGCACAGCGCCATCTGCTGGAGAGAGAGAGGGAGAGAGAGCGGGAGAGGCATGGGCACAATCCCCACAACCTTCAGCCAGTAGAGGGTGCAACAGGTTCAGAGACGGAGGGAGACGAGTCCTCCATGCATCTGTGCAACTCTCACTCCTATCACCATTTCCATCACCATCCTCACCGACATCCGGGCCTCGAGCACGCAGACAGCTGCCAGAGTGGCGAACTCACCTACGAGAACATCAACGGTCTGAGGAGCGGCCGGAAGCAAAGGCTGAGTCCAAGCAGTGTGTCACAGTCTGTGGGTTCGAGCAGCAGCAGCAGCACTGGGGACAGTCACACCCACTCCCTCCTGCACCCTCATCCCCACGGCCCATCATCCCTACCCCCGCAGGGCTACGGCTGCGAGAGGGGCATGGGCGGGGGTCATCGTCGGACAGCTCTTCTTAACTACGAGAACTTGCCCTCTCTGCCGCCGGTGTGGGAGTACAGCGCTCTGCAGCGGGATGACGAACAGGAAGAGGAAGATGACGAGCAGGATGAGGAAGAGTATGAGGAAGAAGAGGAAGACTTCGATGAGTACGAGTTCTCAGAGGGCCCTGGGACACCCAACGGGTACCACCAGGATGGTCGGGGGATCCACAGAGATGCCCTGCAGAACTATGTTAACACAGAGCAGGTCCAGCCTCGGCTCCGACATGCCTGCCCCCCACACCCAAGGCCATGTCAGCCAGACAGAGGGGGGCGAATATTTAGCTTTGATTTAGGCAGACGATCAAGGTCAGGGGTCGGAGGCTGTGAGCACGGCCACATGCCTCCATCGCGGCAGCTGAATTACATCCAGGTGGACCTAGAGGGAGAACCTCCCTGCCAAGCCCTCAGCAGTGGGGGTGCCCAAACCCAGCCACAGCACCAGCGCCTACCACCCAAAAAATGTGGCCCACAGGCACCCCGGCGCAGTGAATGCTACGCAGTCATTGACCTAAAGAAGACCGCTGCCATGTCCAACCTGCAGAAAGCTCTCCCGAGGGATGATGGGACTTCCAGAAAGACTCGCCACAACAGCACAGACCTGCCTCTGTAAACAGTGTTTGAACTGAAGAGGAGCGATGAAGACAGATGAAGGCTTATCCTCATCTTAGCACACTGGACCCTTCACTGTCATCCATCCATTCGACTGTCGGGCTGAATAATACAGTACAGGTACCTAATTAGAAACTTGCTGAAACCTATCTGTGCATATAAAAGGAAATGAGAAATCTCTGAGGAGAATTTGCCATTTTATTCTGTGTTATTTATTAGATATGAGGTGTGAACCTCTCTGGAGAAATTGCCAGTTTTTACTACTTTAAGTATGTTTGCTGGAGATGAGATATATATATATATATATATATATATATATATATATATATATATATATATATATATATATATATATATATATATATATATATATATATATATATATATATATATACACACACATAGCATAAAATAATGCATATACAGTATGTATTTTTTTATGCTTAGAGACTTAGAGCAGAGACCTCAGTGGAAGCAGTCATTGCCATACTGGATTAGCAAACTTAAATTCATAGACGCATCTTCACTCACAAATACTATTGCTCCTATCATTTACTTATTCTACATCCATATGTATTTTTACACAATCAGTACATGAGTCAAAAATGGGACTCTAGATACAGAAGTAGAGTAGTTGTTGGCATGAATAAAGGTTAATGGTTCCAAGATACTGGCCAATATTCATACCTCATCACAAGCATCTAAATCTAGTATTGTGGCTGGTAGAAGAGACCATTATTTGTTATTTTATGCCTATAGAGCATTTTGCACACAATCCTATGGAATTGTATTTTATCATATTTTGAGGAATGGTGTCATCCAGTCCAAAAAAAAATGAATGAACAGGAATGTTGGTGAAACTTAGAGAAACTACACTAAATGATGGTAAAAGTAGCACACATGGATTAAAAATGAGCTTTTGGCTCCCTCCTGTCCACATGCAGCAAATGAAAAAGTAGCATATCATCTTTGATCACACCTCCTGCATAACATCCCAGACCTGCAGGAGGTCCACGTGATTTATGCTTGTCACATTGCACTTTTGACCCTGGGCCACTGAAGCGCTCTTTGTCTCGACTCCCACTCCACTGGAGCCACAGGTTCGACTGTGTCCTTTCACCAAAAGCAGGGGGCCAAATATTTAATTCTTAGTCAGCGTTGTAGATAGAATTTATTTACATGTTTTGATGGAGACATCAACAACCTCAAATAGTGGCATTAAGCTATAACCTCACGTAAAAATGTGCTGAATCTATCATTTGTTAGTTATCAGGTGTGAATGATCTGTGTTCAAGAGGAAATCAAGTTTGTCGCAAAGTCATGCAGTGAAGATTTTTGTGAGGCTATTTTTCAACCTTCTCAGTCAGATATTTATTTATTTATTTTGTTATTTATTTATTCATTCCGTTTAAAAAAAAAATTGTAATTATTTTTGTTTTCCATGTGATGACCAGCGTTTTTGTAATCCAGTTGGTAATATGGAGACCAAAGTTTCACCTCAAATTGTCACTGGACTCTGGTGTGTAACTGTTAAAACTGTGCTTAATTATATTTAAAAAAAAAAAAAAAAAAGAAAGAAAGAAAGAGAGAAAGACTGTATTTATATTTTAAGTGCCAAAACTTAATTGCAAACTGTATGATGAATTAAGATCAAATGTGCCATCAGGATTTGTAGAAAACTATAGGACAGAGAGGCTCGGACGGGAAAAAAAAAAAAAAAACAGAATCCAACTTTTTAAGGATAAGTAGAAATTTAAACGACAAAATCTGCACATTCCACCTCAGCCATATCGACAGCCATTTCGGAGTGAGATATAACAACGGTAATCTTGTAGTCTGATAATCACAGTTAGGGTGGTTTTATGCTGCTACATGTACATACTAACAGTAGCCCGTGTCAACTTCCGCTACTCAAAACAAAAACAATATGTGTTTGCGAACCTATGTGATGTCAGATCTTTTACCATATTGTTAATTGCTAATAGAAGTAGCATTGTTGTGCTCTTCTGAGATCATTTCTGAGCAGTAGAAATACAAGGTACTATTTAAGAGAATCTTTGGCCACTAACATGTCACTTAACCAATAATATTTAGTTTCGTCAAGATTGTTATCTTAAACAACTGGCTGTCTGGTAGGAGAGCTAGCGGAAGCACAGGCCCACTAATGCTCTCATCTCTTTGTTGAATGCTCATATCAAGTTAATATTTTCAGCTGATGGGGGAAGGCCGAATTTCCTAGATTTTTAAATGCAGTTGTATTGTGGCATTATTTTCTTTCTTAAAACAGAACATTGAGGAGATAAATTTGAGACACAACTACAAATTCTCAATTTCTGGTGGAGAGGGTTTGTTTGGCTTTTGTGTAAGGTGCAAAAAAGAGATGATTTCTTCATATTGATACATGCCAAAATAAATGAATAACAGCTTCAGGTTTGTGATTGGTGCTCAGATCACCGTTCTACACCTGCGACCTGCCCAGACAACAACACAGATGGAAATCCATTTTTAAAAAAAAATTCAGGGCTCTATAATATTAGCTTACAATATTTAGTTGTATTCATTCATTCATTAGTGAGTGAGAATTTTTTTTAGATTTGGATTAGTCAGTCTTTTAGTAGAAATCATGGAAAATGCCCTTCACAAGGTTTTTTGAAGGTGCAATATGTAAGAATTGTCGACCTGAATTCATACTCCAAACCAATAGAGGGCTGTGTATCACCTGAGTAACTGCTAATTGTTGCTAAGAGTAGCTGCCATTAGCTAGTTAGCTTAGTTAGCTGTGCAGCTAGCAGTCTGGTCTAGGAGCTCAGAGCAGTGGGGGAGTGTTGGTGTTAGCTAGCTCAGCAGCTTTGGCCTCTGACAGGCTGGGGCTAGCTGGTTAGCATGCTGACAGTCTTTGCAGAAAAACATAAATACATACATCAAATTCATAAATACTTCACATTTTGTTTACAATATCAGTACATTTTTGGGGTGTTTTCAACTGGAAATTTGATCGAACCTTTTAAATTTATGTTAAACTGTTAAAGGCTGTTCCTCAAATAAGTAGATGTTTCTCTTATTCACATATTTTATGACTAATCAGTTATTTTTAGATAAGATAAAAACACATTTTTCATTTTGCAACTTGGTTCGGAATCCAAAATTCAGTTATTTAAAAAAAAAAAAAGTAAGTAGTAAAAGTACCCACAAAGAAGACATTTGGTATTTTTGCTTAAAGAATAATCCAAAAATATTTTTTATATATCCATCCATCCATCCATCATCTGTACACATTATATGTACGCCGCTTAATCCTCTGCAGGGTCGCGGGGGGGCTGGAGACTATCCCAGCTGACTTAGGGCGAAGGCAGGGGACACCCTGGACAGGTCGTTTTTTATATATTTGATGAAAAAATATATCTGCATTTTATGACATTTATTTACTGGTTTGTAGAACAGCAAGCAATTAATATTTTCATCACTGTCAACACAAAAGCCTTAAAGTGGTCATATTGTGCTTTTTTAGTTTTTGCCTTTCCTTTATTGTGTTATGAAGCATTTTTGTGCATATTTAGGGTCTGCAAATGAAAAATGCCCAAAGTCCACTCCAAAGGGAGTTACTCTCTCCCACAGAAAACACTGCTCCTGCACTGCCTGTTTTGAAGTCAAGCCTTTACTTCTGTAACATATGTGCATCACTATGTAACAGGCATTACGTGATATATATTTATTGTGAAATACATACACTCCAATCTGTCAGCAGACATAATTTTTGATCACACTACCATGCTCTGCTTCCGAAATTCTGTTTTGTAATGCGAATGTGCAACTCTCATCAAAAATTTGATAGAGGCAGATGTCTCACTCTGTAGCTAAGACAATAGCTTTCAAGACAGTGTGAAAAGGGGCACTGCAGCAGTAGACTATATTTGAAAATTGAGATTTGTAAACCCATTCTAATAAGACCCCTAAAGAAAAGTATGAAGCTGAAAATAAGCGTAATATGACCTCTTTAAATAGCCCCAAATCAAGAGTTGGGTGTTTGTATTTTTATTTGACCATCAGACTTTCATTAAAAAGTGAATTCTCCTCTTTAAAAAGGCCAACCATTTTTTAATTATTATTATTTGCAGATATTGTCATGCTACATTAGATGGATTTTTACATTTTTGCAATAACAGGTGAATTATTGTTTTGTTGATCTGAATCAGACCAGTGTGTGAAGTTTGAAATCTAAATAGTAGTCTATGCTGTGGGCTTTACCTATTCCACCTGTTCTCCTGTAAATCAGCCGTCTATTTATTTCAGGTACAATGTTATTTTTCAGTCTTTATAGTTCAATTTTAGCCATGAAAAAAACAAAACAAAAAGAAAGAAGAACTCTCATTAACAGTGTCATACAGTCGGCAACCATTGTTCGTACTTCAATTACATTTTATTGTATTAAACCTATCAAACCAGTGGTGATGTTTCATATTGGAATCAGAAAATATTTCATCTACTTTCTCAGAATATTGTTACATGTGGTTTTATGGTCATTTAAAAAAATATCCATGTCTAAATGTGTAAACTATCTTTGTTGTAAGGCAGTAACCTCGCCACCACCCAAACAAGTACAAGTGACTACAGCATTATTACCACATACTCCTGTGTTTACAGATCATAATTAAAATTTATTGGTATTTTAAGGTATAGTTTTCAAATAGTTATGCACAAAAACACGTGATCTCATTGTAAAAGAAGTGCAGCTCTCATCTCATAACTCACCATAATTGGTTGATGCTATCTCAAGCATTTCATTTTCATAAAGCCAAGTGTTTATGCTCCGGGCGTTATTCACCCAGGTGTCTGTGAAATCATTGAGCGCCGCTCGTTGGTATGCTTCATTCTGCTGATATAATCTGCAGGGCAAGGAGCTACAAGTCGAGATAACACCTGTCATTAAGTTCCCTTATAATGAATTTATTGTATGGGTTGTTTAACAAAAGGGCTGTGCTCTGTGTTTACTGTACAAACATGAACGCGTATCTTGAAGTCCATTTAAATAAATTTCTCACTGTGCCTTTCATATTCAACCTGGAGAAGCATTTTCATTGTGGTTTATGAGGGGCGGCCTGTTGTAAAAATATTTTACCGCCTGTTAAAAGTGTTAAGATTGATGATGGAGATGTTAAAAGGGGCTTTAGTGATAAGTGGTTTCACACTTCAAGTTGTATTTCATACTTGAAGTTGTGTTTGAAAGAGAAAAGTTCAAATAACAAGTGCCAACTCCTGATTGTTTTACAGCATTCTGTATTTTGAATTGATGTATGTTTCAAGGAATGTTTTGACACTTTGGAAAATGGGATTATTTTGCTTTTGGCCAAATTAGATTAGACAATTTACAGTTACAGCAAAGAGATGGTTATCTTATCTTGGCAGAAACACTAGAATTGGGCGTTAACAGGTAGCCTGACTCAAAACACTTTGCAAGCTTACAATTCAACTTGTGATATCTCCTTTGTTTATTCCATACATAAATATTTGTATAAAAACAATGTGTATGTGCAGGGGAGTAGTATCAGTTTTCTTATCTTCTCTAACTCATGGCAAGAAAGCAAAAAAAGCACATTTCCCAAAATGTTCAACTATTTCTTTCAGGTTGTAGAAATGAAAACTGAATGAAGCATTATTTGTTGAGATTACATGAGACATAATGTTAATGTGTTGAGTGGTTTAGGAGGTGCAGTGAAATAGCCAAACTCAATGTGACTGAAAAAGTGTTGAATCATGACTAGTATGTTCTGTAGCATATAATGTTAATTATGAATAAAGATTACAGTGTGTTTGTCATTATAATGTCATGTGGCTATGGTGCACTCCATCCGATTTCTCATCAGCTGCCATCTCTTCTCATAGTGCCGAAGAATGTGAAAATAAAATTCCTTTCAGAGATTTCTGGTTTTTGTATACTTTTACAATTTGTATTCGATGTGTCACAGAAGTCAGAATACAAGAACATAGTAAGAACAGAAAGAAAGGCCAGCAACACGGTGTGCACCATAGTGCTACACTTCATCTTCATCATCTGTGGTTTTCATTATCTCTTAAGTGATTTATCATCTTCAAAAAAAAAAAAAGAATTTCTCCCACAGAACATAATCAAAATGACATTGATATTGTAAAACCTCAATTTTCTGTCCATGCTTTGAGATAGATCTCTGTCAAAATACTGCAAGCTTCAGAAAAACTGTAATATCTCTTATTATTATTGTGTACTTCTTTTTATCTGGTTTGTTTTTGTCTGGTCTGAGGGTGTTATTCACCACCAGAGGGTGATGTACATGTACGGGTCTGAGCTGTACAGTTTTTGTGACAGATTTGTGTATTTACATACAGGTTGCATTGGCCTTTGTGACTATTATATCAATTTATGAATTGAATGAGTGCCAAATATGCTTGAGCATGACAAAATCCGGGACCTACAAGGAACTGCAGGTACTCTCTGACTCATCGAGTGAGACTCGAGTGACTCACTGCTGTCGTAGACTCTACTTGTGATATGAATGCACAGCTGAAGGTTTAACCATGCTCAGTATTTTTGCTGAAAGAGGGAAAAAAAAAACAAAAAAACGTATTTATGTTTTTTGTCTCAGTTTGAAAAAGTTTCTTCAAATATTTGTTGTATGTTTCTGTGTCCATCCATAGCTTTTAAATGAGTATGCAGTGATGGTCTTCTCATGCTGCCATTAGAGGTGAATATAAAAAGCTGATTTGCTTTATTTGTTGGACTGTCAACATCTGGGTCATTTCCATTCTGAAATCATTCCACACAGATGCCTTGTATGTTATCTGACCTCCTCTTCATCCCACATTCTCCCAAAACAAAGTGAGCCTGACATTTGGTGAATTTTACCCTGAACTTTATCAATTATAGAGTGTGGATTTGTCTAAAATGTAAAAGTAAATGTAATTCTAATATTAAAATGATGCTATGAAAATATCTTATCGCCCGCTAAACAGTGTCTATTATTTTTCTTTCAAGTCAAACCTTTAGTGTCTCAAAGAATCAATAAATGTATTTGAGCAAACAGAGCTTTTCGCCTTCAGGATCATGTGCCTCCTCAGTTCATAACATGGAACAATTTTAACATTACAACATGTATAAGATTTTTTAAAGGTATTCCTAGAATATTTTTATAAAGTATACCAGAACAGGTTGCTCAACAATCAAAACAGTACAAGATCTAAAAAAAAAAAACATGTATCTTTTTTTAAGAGAGAAAGAAACCAGTCAGGTCAACACAGTTTATGTGAACACTAAACCTGTTCACTCTTGGAGGTGAAATGCTTTGTTTGCTCTGGTCTGTTTATTATTTTTTAAAGAAACATTGAAGACAGACGTGAAACTGACCTGTTTAAGTGTGTGTAATACAATACTGAAAAAATTCATCCTTCAGCCCAGCAACTAAGAAAAGCTGTGTATGTGATGGATGTCCGTTCCCTTAGGAGAGTCATGATGTTAAGTGTGTGAACACCATTCAAAGTAGATTTTTGCTGAGGACATGTTCAGCTGTCTGTAGCTCAACAACCTGCCCGGGATATATTATCCATTATCTAAGTGGACATAATCCTGTTTTCCCATTTTTGCTTAAACCACAAATTACATCGTGATTTTTCTACAACAATTGTTTTTGCAGCTGAATATTAACTTCTTTTGAGCATGTACTTAGTGTCTGCCAGTGTGTAAACAAGTTTAATAGTTTGATGTACAGAGAGCATGGTCCTTGTTAGCTCTAGAGATTTACAGCATACTGTAAATATATGCCTTAAATATTAGCTGTCTTGTCTTGTGTTTCTATGTCTGTCTTGTTTTATGGTTACTGAATAATTGTATCTAAAGAGGAGCCTCACAAATAAAGCAGAGCTTTTATTGTTTCTACTCGGCGTCACTAATGTTAAGTCTTGAGGGTTCTAACTGAACTAAAGCACTCAATTATTCATTTTGCTGTAACAGAACACATGTAGATAGACAATACCTGCACAAGGCGTCATGAAACTTGCTCTACAGTTTGTCATTTGAGGGTTGAATTTCGGTCCGACCACCTAATGTACCTGAAATATGATCACCTGAAATTTCCAGTTTCCTTGCTCTTGTTTTAACCACACACAGTTCACTGTGTAACAAACAAAGGCGGTGATGAGTGATAGGGAAGTTGCGTGTGCATGTGGGTGTGTGTGTGTGTGTGTGTGTGTGTGTGTGTGTGTGTGTGTGTGTGTGTGGTGGGGAGAGCAGCCACATTTAAAGGAACAGTGATTTGAAACACAAAATAAATAAGTTCTGATGGATTCTGAAATGTAGATAAGACATCTTAAATGTAAATTGCAGAATGTAGTCTAAAAGTAACTTTATTTTTGATGGCTGCCTTCCAGAAATTATGGCTTTCGTTCACATCAACGTCAATTGGTGTTATTTTTTCACTCAACCAGATATAATTGATATTCTCTTTTGAAGAATTTACAAAATGACGATGTTAAACAAAGTGAAAGGGGTCGGTCTCTCACGTATCTATTATCACCAGACTCTGCCCCCTCACCGGGCTTTAAGGAGCATTATATCGAGTTTCAGCTCATTGTTTAGCTGTCAAGCCGGCAACTTCACTATTCACGATCAACGCTTTTGCCGACAACACAGTTAGCAACTAGAGAACACAGGGGAGCATCTGGCTGCTAAATATTCAGAAACTGAAAACTATTACACTGAATATTAGGCTTGTTTTCATCTGGTCATCTGAGATGTGATTCCCAGTGAATTACATCGTTGCTCAGTGAATGCCGGAGGTGTAAGAATACGGCAGTTTGTCATATCCACTTGAAAGGAGATGGCTGCTTAACGTTTTGAGGCTTCGGTTTGGTAGATCGGGACGGCCACCAATCCAAAGCAGTAGTATTTTAGTGGAGAATGAGACTCAAAAGTCAACTATTGTTGAAATTGAGCCTTTAAAGTTAAATGCTAGCATCAGCATGTTAGCATGATCACAGTCATATTGCTAACATGAGGCTGGTGGGAATGTTATCCGTTTTCTGTGACACATTCAACATCAAGGGCTATCTCTAATGCCAAGATAAGATTAGTTTTAGCGTCATAGTAACAGGTCAAGTACAATTATTACTAAGATCATAAGACTAGAAGGAGAAAGTCAGTGTACTATATAAAAAGATATTAATAAACTGTAGGATTAAGGCACAGTACATCAGAGATCATGGAGATAAATATAAATACAGTAATAGTATAAGTAGTATCAAAATAATAAAAAGAGGTGCAGTTTTGCTTGAAAGTGGAGCACTGGCATGTCATTTTATTGCAGCAATAAGATAGCCTACAGTAAATGAGTCCATTCACATTGCTACACCCACTTATTCAAACCAGATGACTGTTTGTACACAGAAATTCAAGTTGGTATTGTTCTTAAATGATTTGTAACCCAAAGCTGCAAATTCCCAACTGGCAGATAACTGAAGCCTGTGTACAGCCACTGACAGAACAGGGACGGCTCAGCTGATTTGGTTTAGTTGTTAGCAACTGAGCTAATCTCAGTGACTCAAGCTGCTCCCGTCTCAGTGGAAAAATACAGAAGGGAAGTAGTATACCTTGGATCTTTATCAGAGCCAAACAGTTTTCTAGTTAGACGGTATGGCGTGCAGACCAGTCCGACCATAATTAGGTCGTAGAGGAGCCAAAGGAAACCATAGCTACTTTGTTTCTCACTCTGGCTCTGTTCATGACATGTTGTTTGTGTAGAAAGCTTGTTGTGCACCCAGCTGAGAGGAATACTGATCAGTTGCGCTGTAAGCACCATTTGGGGGAGGGGGCTTTGTGATGGAGGGGTAAGTACTTCACTATGTTTTTCTTTTTTATGCCAGGCTGCTCAATGCATTGCTTTAATACTAAAAATGTGCTCTAATAAGTACAGCTTTCTGATAAACTCTTGCCAGTGAAAAAATTTCCATTCCTGATAATCCTGCCAGCTCAAGTTCAACAAATAAATAAATGAAGCTTACGAGCATTGCCAAACAATCAGCTGAGAAGTTTTGTCTGTGTGCATAACCTGGAGCTAGACAGGTCTGTCAGCACTTGTCCTATAAATGTGGAGGAAGTGGAGGAACATTTTGAGGTTAGACTTTATTTTGTGATAAACCACTACTTTTCTTGATCATGTCAAGGGAATTCCTCAAAGGAAACAGCCATGAGACGCCTGGTCAAGATAACAGTCTTGCGAAGAAGACTCAGCTACTGGACCGCGGCCAGTGGGCGAACAAGTTGGAGTTCTTGTTGGCTGTGGCAGGAACCCTGGTTGGACTAGGAAACCTCTGGAGGTTCCCCTATTTGTGCTACAAAAATGGGGGAGGTAAGCAGTAATCATATTAAAATCATTCTTTTTTTGACCCTTTATGCTTTTACATTAACTCTTCTACACAAAGGAAAGCAACTGAATATCCGTGTAATGTCAATAAATGTGGTGAAACACCCATGAGTCATACATAGATTTAAATGATAAGGAAGTTTCTCAGGAGTGACACAAAGATTCTGTTTGTTACACAAAGATTTTTTTTCTTTGTGTAATGGAATGAAACTTGTAGGGACAGAGGGCACCAGTGTTTTTTTTTTTTACTTTTTTCGAAGCTAGTTATCAACATAAAAAGCAACGCCTCTTTAAACTCTGCTGTCAACAAATATTAGTATTTTATCTTTTAAGGCAACATTCTGTGGCTAGATATCTGGATCACCTTTCTTGAATTCAGGGGACTGCTAAAAGATTGAAGTTAAACTTCTGTATCCAGGAAATACTGCTGCGCCCCTTGATAGGTTAACACCTTTGCGAGTCTTATCCTGTCAGCAGGTTTACAGTAAAACAGAGGTAAATTCATGCATTACTTGACTCATCATCAGATCTTGTTTGGCTGGTTTGCTTTAATGTGATGGTGTAATGTTTCTTTTAGGTGCATTTCTGGTTCCATACGTCTTGTTTCTGCTTGCTTGTGGTATCCCAATGTTCCTCCTGGAGACAGCCATGGGACAGTTCACATCTCAAGGCTGCATCACGTGCTGGAGGCACTTTTGCCCTTTGTTTGAAGGTCAGTGTCAATCAATAAGACCATGTATGTATATCACCTTTAACATAAGTTAGTGCAATTATAAGTACTTCAAAGCAGTATGAACATTGGGGGTGAAAGTGCAGATGCTGAATTGAAATTGCTAGCTAAAAAATGTAATATTAACAATGACATTAGAAAAATGTTGACGCATTACACATTCCTTTGTGTTCTCCTGCTGCCATGGTATAGCTCTTTTTAGCTCCTTAATGCCCCCTGTTCAGATTTTTTTTGTTACCAGCACATGTGTTATGCCCACTGGGATGGAATTTGCTTGCTGGGCCAGACATTGTTATTTGCATTTGCGTACTTGCATGATCCACATTTTTTGGCCCAATGACCAGGAGCTAAACAGGATAACGGGCTTGAAATTGAATGAAGAAGCAGCTGAAGTAGTATAAAGTGGATAAGGGTTGAATTAAAGTATGAATAGGATTTAAATGTACGGTTTATTAACAAACAAATATAATAACTCAAACTTAGGTGGAGCCTTGTATGATCTAAATGGATTAAGGATGGCATTTTTCAACAAAAAAGTGTTCTTATCTTGTTGAAATTGAAAGAAAGAAAGAATAGAAAGAATCTAAATCTTAAGCCTTATTATAAAGATCTATGATTATGAAAGTATTTGTCATTTATAAAAGTTACTACATCACAGACGATGTCTCCAACTCAGATGAAAAATCCATCTTCTGAATCACTATCCACTGTCTACACTGATCAAACTCTGTCTATCTTTTCAGGGATTGGTTATGCTACCCAGGTTGTGATTGCATACGCTGCTGTGTCATACATTGTCATCCAGGCATGGGCTTTCTTCTACCTCTTCTCGTCCTTCAGCGCTGAGGTTCCATGGGCCAGCTGCAGGAATGACTGGAACACAGGTACTCATACAGGCAGATGCGGAAGTGAAGGAGTAATGTGTTGCTCAGAGAGCTGTTGCTGTGAATGAAGTATCCCTGAGGTGATGTAGTGTAGTATGCGGTATTACAGTTGCGTAATTTTTTTTCTTTCTAACACTGTTAAAAATATATCAGGGCATTTAGCCTAGTTGTAATTTGTTTTCATAAACAGGTATGTTGATGGCTAAATAACTATACCCTGCGGGTTACGTTATTCACATGTTTTCACAGTATTCAACCTTCACGATTCATGATTTCAGTCAGACTCCTGGTTTATTGGACACATTTTGGGAAAAGAGAGGAGTGAGGGGACTTATACATCTCGAATATGTGTAAAACTGTTATTTTGTATTAAATAATTAACAAAATTGTATCTGTCATTTTGTTTTCAAATATGTATCTACACATTTTATAATTTCCCCTTTTTTGTTTTTTTTTCTCAGAGACTTGTGTTGAGTTTGACAAAAGAAATGTTTCTTCCAACTGGACAGCAGCCGCGAACGCAACAACGCCTGCAACAGAATTCTGGGAGTAAGTGAAATTAACTAATTCATGGCTGATATCACTCGTTTTTTAGGAGGCCTGATGCTAAATGTTGTTTGGGCCTATATATATAACAAACACTGGTACATAGAGAGGAAATTTAAAAACAATTTTGGGACACCGGTGAGCTGTGTTTCCATGCTGCTTAAGCCAGGATTGCTCATTATTTCCCGTTTGGCCTGTCAGCATGCTGGTGTTTGCAATTACCTCAAAGCATCACTGTGCCAAAAGACAACACCACAAAGCTGCTTCATTTTTCAAATCAAACCCCCAAAATGGTGCAGCAAATTTCAACAAATTATTTTGGCAGCAAGTTTGAGTTTTCCTAAATGTTTTCCCACATTGCTGGGCATGGTCATGTGCATATAAATGTAGCGTGTGTTAAAAGTACACCCCTGGCTCTGTGGTGACCAGTCACATTGATAAGTCATTCTTCACCATGACAATAACCTTCTTTAGTATTTTCTTATCATTATTAAAAGTCTGGAACAAAGTTTTCCATTGTCCTTCTCTCCACACTGTTTCACTGCTCTTATTGGCAATATGACATGTTTCTTTTCAGGAGACGAGTATTGGGTATATCTCAAGGGATTGAGGAGATTGGTAGCCTGAGGTGGGAGCTGGCCTTGTGTCTCTTACTGGCGTGGGTCCTGTGCTACTTCTGTGTTTGGAAAGGAGTGAGATCCACTGGAAAGGTAGAAGTCTTTCTCAAGAAAATTGGATTAGACTGGGTGTACTATTTCTTTGATTATGGCATCTGAGCAGGAGATCTTCTAAACAGACGTGGTAATTGCTTACTTGCATCATTCACTTGCATTGAAGCATTAGCATTTATTATATTTCTCTTTCATTGTGATTATTCCCTCAATTTGGAGCAAATCCATTTGTAGTTGAAAGGTAATCTGATAATCTGATGTGGTGTTGTGGTGGTTACACCTAAATGCATACACCAAAGACAATGGGTTCTAGCACCATGGCTAACTTAACTAATTAAACGCAAATAGCTGCCGTCAAAGGTAGCTACAGCAAAGAGTGGTTATCGGTTACTCTGCCGATAATGCTGTCTCTTCATATTTTTGAGCCATCTCTCATTATTTTCCATGAGCATTGTTTTTATGTCAGGGTGGGCAATAAATACCACATTGTTATTGTCATATGAACTTATGCTATCTTAGATGTTGGGTATTATTATGTCTAACATAACAGTGGTGGTTATGTTCAGGGTTAAAATTGGAATATGTTGTTTGGTGCAAGGCCAGAAAGATAGCCTATTAAAGGGAAAATCCCCACTAATTCAGTACCTTGGCCATGGCAAGTCCCTAAACTGAACAACTGGGGGGGAGTTTTACGTAACTCTTGTTTAGTAGCTGCTCTGTTGCAGCTTCATGTCCAATTCCAATAACCTAGGATATCTTAAAAGCAGAAACCTGCCTTTGTTTCGTGTTGACAGGTAGTTTACTTTACAGCCACTTTCCCCTATGTGATGCTGGTGGTTCTGTTGGTTCGTGGACTGACTTTACCAGGAGCTGTAGACGGCTTAAAATTCTACCTGTATCCTGACCCGACAAGGTTGGTGGATCCTCAAGTAAGTAATAAAGTAAAACATCTAACACAAATACCAAGACAAGCTGCAAGCTCAATATCCTCCCACAAGAGCCCCCCCCCCAAAAAAGTCTCCACTCATACAGTAAATGCAGTGAAACTTCACTAATATTAATGATTTGGCATCTTAGGTTTGGATGGATGCAGGCGCACAAGTTCTCTTCTCTTTTGGGATTTGTCAGGGGAGTCTGACGGCTCTGGGCAGCTACAATCAGTTTAACAATAATTGTTACAAGTAAGTGCTCTCTGCTTTTTTGTCATTTTATTTAAATGCATCACAAAACTGATTGGCTTGAGATGTAGCAATTTGTTTATCTCTTGTTATCTCAAACATTATGATTTGTTTAGCAACTAAGGATTATTTTCATAATGGTTCACTACCCCTGATTAGTTTCTCAGTAACTCATTTCAGTGTAGTTTTTTTTTAAAGTGCAAAAATTATGAAAAACACCAAATATTATTTTCCAATGCGACGTTTTCAAATTGTCATTTGTCCAACTAACCATATTTTACAGTGTTTTGAGATTTCGTGTTTACCATTATGTCTGAAATGCTTCATTATTTGATTTACTTTTCAACTGCGACACCAAAATTACTGAAGTGTCATTCCTTTGTGAAATACTTTTATTTTATTTCCTAAGGGACACATTTGTTCTGTGTTTGGTGAACGGCGGGTCAAGTTTTGTGGCAGGGTTTGCAATCTTTTCAGTTCTGGGGTTTATGTCGTATGAACAAGGACTGCCAATATCTGAAGTGGCTGCTTCTGGTAAGAACCCCATATAACTATGCCTGAATCTAAAGTTGGAAAATGTCTGCTAGTGTGGTTTTACTATATTTAGCTATTCTGAATTATAAATCTACACTATGTTTAAGTATTGCAGGACACATTTCATTTGATTTATTCATCTAAAAAGGAGAAGACACATAAATCAAATTGTAAATGTGCCGGTGCCGGCCTGCTGGCTAATATTCAACTGTATCTCCTTTGAGGAGATGTTTTGAGAACAATGAAGTTGGCTTCATTGAGCTGAGCAAACACTTCTGATCTTGAAATGCTGATTTTACTGCAAATAATTTCATCTTAAATTTCCCAAAATGACTGATAGAGTATTGGTGCAAGGCTTTTGTTCCAACGGTCAGCTTGTCAGAAACCCCAATAGTCAAAAAACGGAAACATTTGTCCAACACTGGGAACATTGAAGTTCATCCCTCTGAAGGCTTGTTTTCCTCAAAATATGTCGTTAACAGTCTTTGCCTGCAGCAAGTGGTTTAATCTGAAGTGAAAGAATTGAGGGTTTTCTAAAAGCATTCAAACTTTTAGGGTAGCTGGAATAAAGTGTTAACTAAGTGTATTATACATGTTAGTGGTGTGAAAAAGTGTTGGCCCCCTTCTTGATTTCTTATTTTGTCACACTTTCAGATCATCAAAACAAAAATAACACAAGTAAATACAAAAGGCAGTTTTTAAATGAAAGTTTTTATTATTAAGGGGGAAAAAATCCCTGTTAAAACGGGGGGGGGGGCAAACCCCCTTGTTAGAACAGGGGGGTGCAAACCAAAAGATCAAAAGATCCCCAAAAGCTAGACATCATGCCTCATTGCTCATTCAGCAGGTCACAAGAGACTCCACAACAACATCAAAAGAACTGCAGGCCTCACTTGCCTCAGTTAAGGTCAGTGTTCATGACTCCACCATAAGAAAGAGACTGGGCAAAAATGACCTGCATGGCAGAGTTCCAACCACTGCTGAGCAAAAGCTCTGCCAGAAAACATCTTGATGATCCCCAGGAATTTTGGGAAAATACTCTGTGGAATGACGGGACAAAATTTGAACTTTTTGAAAGGTGTGTGTCCCTTTACATCTGGCGTAAATGTAACACAGGATTTTAGAAAAAGAACATCATACCAACATTAAAATATGCTGGTGTTAGTTTGATGGTCTGGGGCTGTTTGGTGCTTCAGGACCTGGAAGACTTGCTGTGGTAACTTGAACCACAAATTCTGCCATCTACCAAAGAATCCTGAGGGAGAATGTCCAGCCATCTATTCGTGACCTCAAGCTGAAGCGAACTTCTGCAGCAGGACAATGATCCAAAACACACCGGCAAGTCCACCTCTGAATGGCTGAAGAACAGCAAAAGGAAGGTTTAGGAGTGGCTTAGTCCAAGTCCTGACCTGAATCCTATTGAGATGCTGTGGCATGACCTTAAAAAGGCGGTTCATGCTCGATAACCCTACAGTGTGACTGAATCACAACAATTCCGCAAAGATGAGTGAGCAAAATTCCTCCAAAGCACTGCGAAAGACTCATTGCAAGTTATAGTAAATATTTGATTGCAACTGTTGCTGCTAAAGGTGGCCCAACTAGTTATTAGGTTTAGGGGCAATTATTTTTTCACACAGGGCCATGTAGGTTTGGATTTTTTCCCCCCTTAATAATAAAAATCTTTCATTTAAAAACTGCATTTTGTGTTTACTTGTGTTATCTTTGACTAATATTTACATTTGTTTGATCTGAAACATTTAAGTTTTCACGCCACTGTACATGATTGCAAATATGAATGTGGTATTTATGTATGTACTTGTATTGTATTAAAAAATTGCCTTCTCACATACAGGACCTGGTTTGGCATTTATCGCGTATCCACGTGCAGTAGCCATGATGCCTTTACCGCAGCTATGGGCTATTTGCTTCTTCGTCATGGTCATCTTGTTGGGTGCAGATACACAGGTCAGATGAAAACACATTTCATCACATTAAGCAGTCATAAATCCTTGACTATGTTTTATTATTTAAACTTTAATAGCACAACAGATTTCTTGTTCTTCATAAAAGTATTTCAGTTTACTCATCGGCCTGTGTCTCTGGCAGTTTGTGAGCCTGGAGTGCCTCATGACCTCGGTGACAGACATGTTCCCCACTGTGTTTAGAAGAGCATATCGTCGGGAACTGCTGCTGCTTTGTCTTTGCTCTGTTTGCTTCTTTCTCGGCCTCCTTCTCGTCACAGAGGTGAGAGCTCTACTAGGTCCCTCCCACAACTTCTTTCTTTGTTGTCTGTTTACAATGAATATAAGCTAGCCATTGTACTGTCCAAAACCAGGCCAATACTGATTACTCCATTATCTTGTTCCCTAACAAGCTGCCCTTGCCCTCATACATGGAAGTTGTACATGATTATTTGTTGTTAAGTTGTTTGATCTGCAGTAACAATTGCCCCTCTGTGTTCCTGCAGGGAGGCTTGTATTTCCTTCAGCTTTTTGACCATTATGTTTGCAGTGGCAACAATCTTCTTCTTCTTTCAGTGTGTCAGTCTATTGCAATTGGATGGATATATGGTAAGTCATTATGGCGATTCTGCATTAACCAATAATACAAATGATACAGTAGTGGGTTTTTTTTTTTCAAATTCCTGGTGAAGCTATCTAAATTATTACATATTTTAAAAGGTTTATACTCATATGATGAAAAGCTTAAAAAAACCATTTGACTTTATTTATGTATTGATATGTATAAATATATATACACACACATATATCCTAAATCAAACTTTACTGATAAGTATTCTCAGTCAACCTTAAGACATATCATAACTCTTTCAATGATTTTTAACCAGCCCCACAGCACTGAGCTATACTTACACGACTAGTTTCTACCACACACACACACGCGCGCACACACACACACACACACACACACACATCAGGGGGTCAATGTTTTGAGAGTAAATGATTAACGACTGTTGTAAAAGAATGTTACCCCTTCTCTGTTGTATTTAAGACTGCAGAGAACACTGTGGCTCTTCTCTCTATGCTGCATGTATTAAATAGACTAAGTCTAAAATTCTTCCGAGAATTAGCAACTCTCTACCTCAAAAAGGAGAATTTCCCTTACACAATGCCTTATAAGATTTCTAAAAAGCAAAACACATGTATTCAATTCTTCAGTTGCCAGACTAACTACAGGCCTAATGCAGAGGATAGAGCATTTATAAAAGGCTTAGATATACTGTGCAGGTTTATTATATAGATTACAACAAACTAGAGTACAAAGTACAACAATGGTCATACATTTAGTTGCCAGTTTAGGAGCTACCCCAGCCTAATACAGAAACTTCACAAATCAATAAAGCAAGAAGGTTTTAGATAATTCAACTTTTTTATTAGTTTGTGGCCTTATTGAAGATTGTTCGTGCTGCTGTTTCTGAGCTGTTAGCTTAACAGGGCTGCAGCAACAACCAAACTGTTGTGTTGGCTAGCTGACATCTATCTGACATCAATGAAGACTGTTGAAAAGGCCTATGTAAAGTTACATTTTTTTTTTTCCTAATATGTTTCTGTACTTCCTCTTCTTCTAGTGCCAACTCTGGCAGGTGTCACTGTACAGATGTTTTTACCAGAATTTTATAAATGGTTTGATATTGTTTAATTTCAACCAGTTGGTCTTTTATTTTGATCTCCCTTTTGCCACTCAAAAACAGAGCAAGAACAACCTCCTTTGCTTCTATAGACCAGGCTCCCTGGATGACTGACTAGATATCATGTTCCAATTTGTTATCTTTTACATTCAGATGTTTGACCCTCAATCACCCCCCTCCTTCAAGTTGTATTTAAGCTTGATAAACACTTGAGCCTCTCTGAATGTAACTGAATACTTAAGATCTAAGAGAGCTCTTTATACACAACCTTCACAGTGCCCCAATGTCAAGAGGATTTTAGGTAATGTCTCCGAGGGATTTGTGGTTAGAGTGACAGGGTTATTTGACAGGTTGAAGTGGTTAGAAGTGCAACAGTGGCATCCGCAGTAGTTACTTCTGAATCAAACTTTAAAACCCTTATCTTGTTGTTTACTTTTTGGCCTGCATATTTAGTTTTAATGTCCGCACGTCTGTGCATATAACCTGGAAGTTATTAGTTTCAAATATTACAGATAACATTATCGATAAGTTTACAATGTTTTGATCATGATATTCATATCTGTGTAACATGAAAATACATGCCAAAATACAAAAATACAAACATGGTAAAGTGTTCTAACTACTATTCGGGTGACTGGTCAGAATTAATTTTAACCTCTACAGATTTTGGATTGAATAAATGTTTTCCTTTTGATTGGCAGGTGCAGACAGTCTCTATGATGACATCGAAGACATGATAGGTTATCGTCCATCGCCAGTTATGAAGTATTGCTGGCTTTACGTTACCCCCATTGTTTGTATGGTGAGCGAAACTGTTCTGTTATTTTGCTTTATTTGTGACTGTGCTCACATATGTAGTTATGGTAGACCATTTTAGCAGTATATTATACAATATGTTTTGTTGATATTCACACCTTTCCCCATCATTGTCTCCCTCACAAACCTCAAAATGAAGAATGAGGTGGAATGAGAGGATTAAACAAGACCAAACAATACATTATTATACAAGGTAAAGAGAAGAGGGAGGAAATAACCAGAGATTATGGATTAATAACTAATGGTTTAAATCTAACTGGGAACAATGAAACTGCAAACCAAGTTTGAAATTTGAAAAATCATCAGCAGTGTTTAAAACTGGGGCAGCTGAAAAGAAACGTCAATGACTTTTGTTATCATTCAAAGCCTGGTGGTTACAATGGAGCAACAGGAATACTAACATTGTGTAACACACACTTAGTGGCTGTTTGTGGTTGCTGCAAGAGCTTTAGAAAGTTCAGGAAGTGATAAGACTTGGCTCTCGTCCCATATATTACCAAAACTGCTAGATAGCATCGAATTTTGGTAAGTATATGTTCAGAAGTGTCTGCAGTGTTTGGTCTGCAGACCTGTTTTAATCTTGCTCTTGGATTGATCTGATGCCAAAACTTTAGCCATCCTACCTCCCAGATAATTCTGAACAAAGAGTGTTTACTACTACTACAACAATCATACAAAGGGAGTGGCTCAAGTCTTTTACAGTGTTGTAGTTAACCTGTTGGAAATATACCACAGTGAGGACATTCCTAGTTTGTTTTTGCTCCATTCTGACCGACAAGATATCAGAGGTACTGACTGAGTCCTGCACAGAGAGAATACACAGCATCACAGCACTGCACACTTTTGTGTTGTAAAACTCAGAATATTCCCATTAAAATGTTCTTCCAGTGGCTTAGAAAAAAGACTGCTTGAGTGAAGGTACCCCAAGTGTTTTGATCGAAGTACATGCTATGGTGAAAGAAGGGCTCAGATTGTTTACTTTAACCTGTAGCGCAGGATTTACATATAAATCAACATTCATTTCCATCAGATAACAGTACAGTAGATAGATAGATAGATAGATAGATAGATAGATAGATAGATAGATAGATAGATAGATAGATAGATAGATAGATAGATAGATAGATAGATAGATAGATAGATAGATAGATAGACAGATACTTTATTGATCCCGGAGATGACAGGGGAAGCAGCCATAGAGATGGAATAGGCCACAGCAACTAAAAGTATGGTGAAGCCAATGGTGTCAAAAGCACATCGGCAGTGTTTGGGTATTTAATCTCACTGCCAAAAGGAGGAAACAATAGTTCCACGCTTCACTTTTAATAGTGTGGACAGGGTTGTGAGGTACCTGGACTGCGACACATTCTGATCTTTGATTTAACCTTGTGTAGATTACCCATGACCAACTGCTTCTCCTTGTGTGGGTTAAGGAATGTGGCTGGTGTGGGCTTACATGTCCAGGGGTCCCAGTGTTATTATTCAGCAGTGCGGGTGTTAAAGGTTAGTAACGGCAAAGCCATCATAAAGCACTAAAATGGATTTTGACCCTCATGCCAGATGGTGGGAGATGTCTAAATATTTATAGTCCTGTAGAATTACAGAGTGACCATTTGTTCCGTCCTGGGGTACAAGACCCAAGAAGTGACAAGCAGCAGATTTAGTGATTGATTGGAGATGAGCAAGGAGACAGGTCAACTCCTCTTTTAGTCTGTTGGATAGATGGACCCCCAACCCACCAAAGTGACCAATTAGAAAAGTAGGGAGGTACAGTCAAAGGAACTTTAAAAAAGCCCGCACTAGTAGACAAGGTGGGGTGGTTACTTGTAGATTTCCCAAGATTGAAAGCTTGAGAGGATTTCTGGTAGAGCAGAGGGCAAAGCATTGGGCAGAACTTTGCCAGGATTTGAGAATACCATGGAGCGGCCACCCTGATTCGGACGCAGGCTTGAGATCTGTTTCACTAAAGACTGTGAGGTATCTGGATGGCAACACATTCTGATCTTTGAGTTTTCATAGTTCACATTCAACGATGACTAATTGGTTTTCCTTGAGTGAGTGTGAGTGAAGGTTCAGGAGTTGGTTTCCAACTGTGAGGGTGTCAAAAGTTAGCAGACACCCAAGCCATCATAAAAAACTAAACATGAGTTTAACCTGCATGCTAAATTGTGGGAGATGCCTAAACATTTATGTTCCCATGGAAGGACAGGTAACCCATTTGGGTCATTTTGGGGATAAGACCTAAAGTTGACCGCAGTCAAGTTAGATGAGCTATGGGAGGGAGACAGTTCAACTCCTCTTTTAGTCTATTGGATAATTTACCAAAGTGACCAATTAGGATAAGTGGGTGTGTACTGGGAAAGGGACTCTAAAAACCCCCACATAGGAAGAGAAGCAAGGGTGGCACTTGGTAGATATCCTAAGAACGTAGGCTAATAGGAGTTCTGACAGGGCAGAGGGCAAAGCATTTTGGCATTGCTTTTGCCATAGATTTGAGAATACCAGAAAAGCTGCTGCTTCTGTGTGTGGAAATTGTTGTGGATTTTCAACCCGCTTGACCATCCATGAGAGATGACTCATGACTCACCGACGCCGATGACTTACATTGAGATTGTTTAGAAATGGAGGAGCAAAATAACAGCAAGTGATGCCATGATGATCTACAGCTCAGGAAGACCTCCCTTACATCTGTTTAATAACAAGGCAAGGGAGGCCAATGCACAGTTTCTCACAGTTTCTCTTTAATGTCTGTACAGGATACTGGATTTGTCTCCTATTATTTGGAGACAAAATATCCTGGGAGAATCGTATTTTTCTCCAACAGAAATGAAAAGTGTTTTGTGAACAACACAGTACATGTGTCGGGTTTATCAGAAAACAAAAAAAACAAAACAAAAAAAACCCAAAACTTCCATGTGTAAAAAATAAACTTAAAATTCATGATACACTGGACTTCACTGAAACCTGAGTAGACATCACTGGACTGGCAGTAAAAGTCCATGTTTTGATGAAAACAACTAAAAACGTAAGAATTTTTTTTATTGTTTTGTCCTGGCAGGGTACCTTCATCTTCTCGGTGGTGAAGTACAAGCCTCTCAAGTTCAACAAAACCTACGTCTACCCGACCTGGGCTTATGCTTTGGGCTGGTCCCTTGGACTGTTTTGTGTTCTCCTGGTTCCTCTGTGGATCGTCTTTAAAATGACTCAGATGAAAGGGACATTATCGCAGGTATGTACTCAGTAAAGTATTATGAAAAACACAGTATTATGAAGGTAATAACTGACTGATTCCAGCCCCTTGAATATAAACTTTTGCAAGTTTTCTTAGTTATTCATGATAAAATATCTTTAGGTTGTGTACTGTGTACTTTGACCTAAAGGACACAGAGTCACTTACGGCTGCAATGAAACAACTGAACATACTTTTGAATTGGGATTGAACAGTACTCTGTGTCCAGTTACGACTATTCGCCAATGAGATCTAGTTAAACCCTGCCACAGGATACAAGTACCATAGTACAACAAGCATCATAATATAATAACCAGTAGACGTTTTGTTAAATTTCAACTGGAGGGGTGGACTTCTGATTGATCGCTGAATCATGGAGGACAATGACAAAGGACAAAATGGATTATTCATTACACAGTGTGGGTTGTTAATTGATATTGTAGCTTTTGATTATGTCATCGGGAACTTCCTGTCTTATTGTAAGCTGTTTAGGGTTATCCCCAGATCCCCACCTCCTTTTTTTTCCTCTTTCTCTTTTTTCTTTCTATGGTTTTGTTGTTGTTGTTTTCCATCAGGATTTCACTTGATGCTTATAAGGCCAGCGCATCTCCAGTGCATCTCTGCAGCACTGCATTATTTCATCATAACACTGTTTAGTGACACATTTTATTTTTATAAAATAATTGCAGTTCTTTGGATTTGGATTTTGCACTTAGTCATATTGCGATTTAGATTATTCTGTGATTAATTGTGCAGCCCTACTTCCGCTTCTCAAGCAGCTTATCAAGAGTTAAGATAAGTCTCCTCGGTCGTTTCCCAACTGCTGGAAAGTGGAAGGCTGTTCCCCCAAAGCTGACCAGCAACAACCCCACCTACATTTAAAACTACTGTCCATAGTGGAAGTGCAAAGCAAATCTAGGGGCTGCTGTTCTGAAGTGGACTGACATGAACCGGACTGTTTGGTGAAAACGAGGCTTTAGTATGTCTGTTCCTGTGAAGTTATTACCAAATTGTCATCTTTTTGTTTTATTGTTCTGCTTGGTTAGTGATAAGCAATTTCAGCCCCCTCCCCACAAAAAAAGTTTGAGTTTTTAAAGCCTTCAAAGGGAACAGCAGTATATCAATGACGCCCTCTAGCCTAACATGCTGGTCAAGGACATGCAGCTGCACATACCAACAAGCTCAACTTAAATGTTCAACTTGACACTAATGATGCTTAGAAATGTGAGAAATAAGAGGTGAAAGGCTGGGCTTTATGTGTCTGAGTACTGCACATAGGCTTGTTTTTTTCCCACCATTTATTTTGACAGTTAAGTCTGTTGTCCTGTTTTGGACCAAAGGCATGGCACACAAGTGTCCAGTATCATTAAAACTGATAGTGATTATTTTTTATTATCAGTTAAACTGCATATTGAACTACATGTTATTTTCTCAATCAATAGTTTGAAAAATACCAACCCACTATTGAACAAAACAAGTATTGAAAATATGAAGAGATTACTGTCGTAATAGTTGTCGATTGATTTTTTTTGCCATTGCGCTAACTGATGAAGTCAATCAAGGGTTTCAGCTCTATTTAAACAATTTAGAACTAATACTAGACATAACATAAACACTTTGACAGATAATGCCATAATTTTGTTGTACATAAGTACATGTGGGAACTGACACACCGACTCTGAAAAGCGTTTAAGCGGAATCAGCCTTTGCCAAAAAGTCAAAGCAACATCATCCAGGAGAGCAATACACTGCCCACTCAACCATGTGCAAGTTTCATTTCCTGGTATTCCTCTAAGCCTCAATATGCTGTTATGACACAAACAGGCCAGGACAGCCACAAATTGTGTAAACATGCAAAGATTATTAAATTTCAGGGGATTGCCGACGTTATTACAATTCAACCTGGGTGAAATATGAATTTATGTACCAGAGTTTACAACAAACTATGCAATAGCTGACGAGACATTTCAGTAAAAAAAAACAAAAACAAAAACACATATGTGAACATATTTGCGCTACAGGTCAAGTCAGCATTATAAGCACAATACTGCAATATTCCTCCCTCAATGCTCCTTCGTCTTTGTTAAATTATCTCTACACTTGTTTGTAACATTTTACTGTCTTGCAAATTCATTGTGACATTGATTGTTGTGTTGTTTCTACAGAACCTAAGGCAGCTTTGCCGCCCTGAAAACCAGACGCACAACAAAGTAAAGCAACCGGAGCAATGCCCTTTAAACCCCGACCCAAACACCCTCACTCCTGCTGCAAATGAATACAAGGCAAATGGTGGAACTGAGATGGAAATGCAGGTGTGAGAGAGTGCAAATATTTTATACAGTTTTAAATAGGATGTTTCTATCTTAAACTTTCAAAAAGTTTTTTACAACCTTAGCATTTTTAAGAAATTATGATGAGCAATACATTCTGAATACTTCTAGCTGCACTGGATTTCCTTATCATGTCTGCAACCTGCACAATAAGTAGTAAGTGTTATCTTACTTTAAAATATCACTACGATGTAAACATACAGTATTTACAAGCTATTTTCAGTTAATGTTTTTATATTTCAGTATGCCACCACCATAGAGGATCAGGAGATGCCAATTTTGATTATCACTGCCCAATAACATGTACTGTTGCCACTGATTTTTAGGCAATCTTATTTCCCAAAAAAGATAAAAACACATTTTTAAAAAGCTCCTAATGTAGCAGCAACTGATCTTATCTTATCTGGTGTTAAATCCCGACTTTTTATTCTTTGACTCATTAAGCTTAACATGCTGCATGTATTTGAAATCGTTTGCCTTATACATATCAAGACGCAGGGAAGATTAAAATTCAAGTATACATATTTGCTCTATTAGCTATCTACTATATGTTAAAAAATGTTTATGGTGTTACATGTATTAAGCTACCTATCTTTTGTTAAATTCCCCCATCATTTGTTATAATAAAATTGTGGGGGCTTTAAAACTGTTCAACAAACAGACAACTTCTAACTATGCTCATTATCTCACTAAATAAGGGGGTTTAGTTACGGGTCTTCACAGTCATAGTTAACGTTATGGATGGAGTTTTAATGGATTGATCATGTAGACTGTACAGATATCTTGCTTAAATAATATAAGAGACTGAGGTTGTACTGTTTCTGTCAACTATGTGCTGATAGGGCACTGAGATCACCATATCATGAATGCTTGCTCTGCTTAGCAGTTGACTCAGATATTGAATGTAGAGTAGCAAAGTGAAACTAATTTCGGATGTCAAGAGTCCAGGGTTCCAGAGTCCTAATTATATTTGTGTGAAACTCTCCTGTTTGAATCATAACACAAATGGGATTAACAAGTGAAGCTTTAAAAGTCTAAGGTATGCGCTCATGAAAACTTGAGAAGAAAAGTTTACTACAACTCCCAAGAAGAAACAAACAGTGCAACCACTCAGCACAGAATTCTGCTGCTGGCAGTCTGCAGATCACACATCGGAGTGCACTATTTATGCATTCAGTTGTTTACATTTTATATCAGTTTTGATCAAATTTAACCACTACAGTGCATTGCTTGGATCCTTAATAAAATCGTCAAGCATTTGTCTGGCTTGTTGGTGGCTCATGGGCAGTGTAGTACTTAAATTAATTTCATATATATATAACACTGTAAAGATGTTACGTAAAGAACTACATAAGAATTATGAAAGGAGAAATATTTCTTATAACCCCAGCTCTTCCCACTGAGAATCTGTCATTAGCTGTTTGAAATGTCTTCAGTAAATGTTGTGCAAACAAAAATGTTCAGAGATATTTTAATGTCATACACGCACAAGGTAATTAATTCTGACTTTTGGCACAGACGATAATTATACTAATAATGGTGTGAAAAACCATGACAGCCAATTGCTGGAAAATTGATTAGAAAATTCTTGGCAACATCACAAATGTACCGAGAGGAGAATCATATATTATTAAAGCTGATGAAGTAACAATATTCTCAGACATAATACATGTTATGTCAAGTCTGTTGTAATCACATCAGACTCAAAGCACGAATCAGTGTCAAAACTCATGACTTCCAGTGAGAATGACAGTCAAGAGTGACAACATCAAGGTACTCAAATAAATTCATGTTCACATCATGTATGAGTCCATGGAAGAGGATCTCCTTCAGGTCCGCTTTTTGATAATTTTGCTCGCTTTATTGTCTGTCTTTGCGAGCCATTGTTAAACACTCGTGACTTATTTTGGTATCTAAAATGTCATACCACCACATGTACTGTAAATCACAAAAGTGCACTTTTTTTCACCAGTTTTTTTGTCAAATTGTATCCTTGCTATGATAAATCAATAAATATTGTTTCATATTGTGTCGATTTTTTATTAATTTCACATTGTATCCATACAAATGATATTTTAATTCAACATGCAGTAGTTTTTGGTGCTTTGTGCTGGACTGGACGTCAGTGAGAAATGGATAAAAGTTCAAGAGTAACCTAAACCTCCCTATTCTTGTGAACTCACTCCATTGCCAAGAAGAAGAACAAAAGCTTATACTGCGACATCTCGCTACTAAAAACTGAAACTGAATTTTTGACTGAGAGTGGAAAAAAAAGGATTTACTCCAGTTCTGAAGACTTCTTTCATCACTGTTAACTGAGTAAATTTCAGAGATTTGGCTGGAAAGAGCACATGCTCTTGTGTGAAAGCTGAAAAGCCCACATTAGCAACCAGCGAGCTATAGTGAGCTGCTTGTCACTCTGCACTCAAAGGAAGGGCCAAAGAACTGAATAGTCCCCTGCTGTGGTCTTACAATAATGAGCTACAAAGAAATAATCCTGTAGGAGCAGAAAACATGGACACACTGTACAGGGCTTTTGCATGAGGGCAAATACATTAGATAAAGAACTAATATGAGCAGTACACTTAGGCAAGTTGTACCTGGATATGGACAGCAAGTCAAAGTACATGAAGGCATAAATATCGAAGAGTAGTTCCCAAATAAATCCTATATGTATCCAAAAAAAGGCAACAGTAGTTTATTGATTTTCATGGCTGTACACAGTATATTTTAAACCTGTTACTCCGTCACATGTCCAACCGAAAGGAGTTCCTGAAAGGTTCACATTGTAATGATAATAATATTGATAATAATAAACTGTATTTATATCACTCCATTCAAAACACATTTACAACATGCTTTACAATAAAAACAGAACACATTACAAATGAAAGCAGGGAATGAAACCAACTTAAAGCTGTAAAAACTAAACACATTGTAAAATACAAAGACAAAAACAAACAAAAAAGTCATAAAACAAATATGCTAACAGTATTTTAATCATGATTTAAAGGACGGTAGCCCTGATTTCCTCAGCCATGTCATTCCTTAGACGACGAGCCCTGCCTGCAAATGTCAACTTTGTTTATTAACCTGGAATTTGTGATGACAACCAGCAACCCATCCAAAGATATCAGGGAATGGGAAGTGTAAGGAAGCCAGGATTAGAGAAATTGGAAAAAAGAAATCTACATAAATATGTCTATTTATAGTATGTTTTGTTTTGTTTTTTCTTTTTTGTTTCTTGTTTAGTATTCTTGACTGTGTTAAAAATGGCACATTCCTATGTTTCTATGGTCATATATCCCTAGGGTTATGATTAGTGTTAGAGCTAGTGTGAGTGTGTTTTGACCCAGACACAAGGACCATTAATATGTTTTAACATATACCTTGGAAAATTAAAAAATGCTTCCCTGTCAAATTAATTTTTACCTCAGAGCAAAATGTCTGCGAGCTGTCAGTCATTTGTGACTTATGTGAGGCAGTGAGGCCCACTTTCAAGACTTTTAATACCATGTCCAAAGAGAAATTAGTCACACAAAATCCATCACTCTTCTGTTCAGCGTGTTCATGCTCGCAAACTACTTTTTGGTGCACATCAAGAGGTCCCCCTTGTGGCTGAAGTACCATGCAGTAAGACAATTAGGCAACCTCTTACAAAACTACATCAGGCAGTCCCCAGACATTAAATTCAGATACTCAGGGAATCTATTCCAGTGTTCCCATCAGACCATTTCTCCCTCAGCGATATGGCAGACTCCCTGTGCATGCTGTGTCATCTCCCCCCAAAGACTTCTTCACAAACAGTGGAGGAGCGTGGCAAGTGGGGTAGCAAAAAGGAGTTCATTCTGTCTGTGGCTGGTGCGATTATTGGTCTAGGAAATGTGTGGAGATTTCCATATCTGTGCTACAAGAATGGTGGTGGTGAGTATTTCTGTTTATTATTCTAACAATTTTGTATTTCTACCCCAGCTTTCACGTGACAAAAGTGCAGTGTTAGATGCAAACTTTTTAAGTGTTTTACTACTTTTTAAACTGTTTCATTGTTGTCAAACAGGAGAAAATATGTTAGATTATTGTTTTATTATTCACCAAGCCACAATTATTAGATTTTAAAAAATGTGTTTTAGTCTTGTAAGGGTTGCATTGTGAAACTTTTGCTGTGAAATACTTAAACACGTGAACTAGAAAACAAAATCCACAGTCTATTGAAGAAAACTAACTTTTTGACTGACAGTCGTAAAAAGTCAGTTTACTCCGGACTATTTTGGGGTATAATTACTATACTGAAGCTCCCCCTCCATTTAATGTTACTTACTACTACTGCTACAATGTATTACTTCAATTTGTTTGCTGAACAGTTATTAAAGTATTTTCATTATTGCTACATTTACTTAACTTCTTTGCAACATTTTATATGTGAACCCGTTCCATCCAAGAGGAATAACAAGTGCTTACACTATGCAACATGTTGCTATTAAAAACTGAAACTGAATTTAAGTTTTGACAGTAGTAAATGCCCATGGCGATGTATAAGTAATGAATTGTGAAATGCATTATTGTTTAGTTTACTTAGAGTCACAGTATTAACAGAAACATTTACTGAGGGCTTACTACTGTAAAACATTCACTCTGTGTCTCCCTCTACCTAACATCTGATGCTTATGGATTTGACAGGCTATGAAAATATTGTTTGTGCAAAGAGCACAGTCACATTCTTTGCTAAATCCCTACAGGTTTTATTAATTTCTAAAAAAACCACAGTCCTGTTTTCCCATGCCTCAGATTTACGATTTGATAGAGGATGCTGAAATTAGCAGTTACACATAAAGTGTAATATGGTGATATTACTTACACTAAACTTGACAAAAACCTGCTTGATTAGTTATAATGAATCAAATGATTAGATAACATCATGTTTATTTTTTGATCTGACTCTAATTCTGGTTTGTCTCTTGAAAAGTGAAGTGCATACAGTATAAAAGTCAGGACGTGATCATCCATCAACAGGCCATTACTTTGAGATAGACAAAACAGCAAAAATGTCATATTACGCGATACAGCAATTGGGACTGATTGCGATTTTCACAGAGAAACATGTAATAATGATGCTGATGTGGTTTTTGCTGTGGTCTGGTCCAATCAAAAGGGTTCTCTTGTTTCTTATAGCTGTTCAGCATCACATTGCACAACATATTTATAGTTATATGCTAAGACACACTTTGCAGCTTGGTCATGAGATTTGAATACTGCAAATATTGAGATATTTGACCACCATTGTGTTTTTGATAAAATATTGTATACTCTATATCTGACCTATTTCTAACAATTTTATTTTATGTCAGATGAGGCTATTTGAGACAAGTCTATGAGCAGCATTGGCCAATAAACTTCTTTTACTGAAATTACCCTCCTAAGAAGCTCCATTTTTTAAATTTGAGTCTAATAGTGGCATTCTTACACCTTCACAGTTTTTCTGTCAAAATTATAATTTTCCATGAGTAATCCTCACTTCATCCAACTTCAAATTTTATATCCTATATCCTGTATGTTTCCTATGCTGAACTGAACAAAACTCCCAAATTGAACTCTTAATTTATGGTCTGGCCTTTAAAAAAGCTCATATCTTGAACTTGGCATTGTGCCTCTTCCCATTGTTTAAGTTCAATAGTTGTTATGGTTACATCACTGCTGTTGAGTCTCTGCTCTGACTCTGACTCGGCTCAGTTTAACTACCTTGGCTCAGTCAGAAGTTCTGTTCTTCTCTTATTTAAATGGGTGATTTGTAGAATAGTTAGAAGTTTACACAAAAAATACAGGGGTCAGTATATCACCAGAGTAGTAGACAACTGCTGCCCTTTGATAGATATCCTTGGTTTTAGCTAGCTTCTCTTAGCTAATTAGTTAATTGCTCAGTTAGCCATGGAGCCATTGGCCTTTGAGTGTGTCTAGACGGATCACTGGAGAAGTCACCATAGTTAAGGGGGCCCAGCCATTTGGCAGCTTGATGTGAGGGTGAACACCTCTGGACACTGAACCAGGATAAAAGACAGAGTCCACGACCTAAAGAGGTCAATTTGAAAGCTGGGGATGCAGTACAGAGTTGATACAGATAATATGGAACTAATGGCATACCTCCACTCTAGAAAAGCCTCCCTTGAATTTTTGCAAGGTTAAACTTTTAAACTTTTAAACGTTTAATATTATCACTCACTGCAAGAACTGCCCACCAGAAAAGAGAGATATTATTAACCTCTAGGAGGATATCCAATAGCACTCAGATGAACTTCAAAAAGGATATGCAGCCACACAGTCCAAAACAACCGCAGTCCTGACCTCAGCCAATTCGGAAACCATCCTCTGGGACCCAATAGCACATTGCCATACCTCTTCCTGTGACAGCGGAGGGCATTAAAAAAACTGCAGCCATTGTGCCTTAATGGGCAAATATGAACAATGCAATGCAAAACAATGCAGAATTCCAATGTCAATTCCAATTAAAATATGGCATGGCCTGAACTCAAACCTTCTTCTTGGTTGGAAAGGTTCTTGCTGGAATAGAAGGCCAAGGTGCTTCAGTTCTTGCAAGACATTCAGCATGAGGTTGATGAATAGCAGCACATTGTACTGCTTCAAGGAAAGCTGCATAGGCTTTTGACCACTCCTTCATGGGTTCACTTGCTTGCTTGTCATAAGGGTCAGACTGGCATCCCCCTCGAAGTGTACCAAGGCGGGCTTGTAGTTCCTCAACAAGGCCTCCAATGTGTGTGATGTGTAGTGCCACCAGGTAGCTTCGGTGTTGCTTGGCCTCACCATGGATCTACCCAAGCAAGAGGCCTTTGCAGAGCAGGTGTAATTCTTGTGAGTGGCACATAGTGTTTGCTTGATGTCTTGCAGTTTAGGAACCTGTTTCACACATAAACCACACACCAGATTGGTATGAGTGACAGGCACACATGCTGGAGTCCAGCAGTCACTATTTGTTTACACCATGCATCTTATATGCAAAGCCAGCCAGATGTTTCAGCCAATTTGTGCACAAGCTCTTTGATGCTCTTCATTCTTACTTAAATTTGTCCCTACGCTACGTTCTCTGCAATAGACTACCTCACAGGCCTACGCTCTGCCAGATCATGTTCAGCCATTTTGGGGTGCCAGAGACCATGCACTCTGACAGGGGGAGAGTTTGCCACCATGCGTTAACGTCTGGGAGCACACAAGACCTGCACCACTCCTTTGCGGCCCCAGAGTGGAATGATTTCACTACACCTTGGGTCAGCAACAGGCTATTCTCACTGCACAACACCAGCGGGACTGGGATGACCATCTGCCCCTGGTGCTCATGGCGTGTTACTCTGCAGTTCAAGAGACCACATCCTGCACCCCTGCTCTCCTCATGCTGGGGAGAGAGCTCCACACCCCAGTAGTGGTGGACAAACCCTCAAGTCCTGAGTATGCCAGGAAACTTCAGGACTGCCTGAAGTCAGCACACAGCTTTGTGCGGGAGCAGTAGCAGTGCTGGTAAGAGCTCAAGGGAGACACTTGCCTGGAGAGCTGGTTTGGGTCTGCAGTCCTTGCCGTAGGAAGGGCCGGTGTCCTAAGCTGGACAGCCAGTAGGTAGGCGATATAGAGTGATGGAGCGGCTGGGGGAAGTTGTCTACAGGGTGCAGTTGTCTGCTAAGGGAAGAAAGGTGGCACTTCATAGAGACAGACTGGCACTCTATAGAGGGGGCTCTTCCTCACCTGCACAGAGGACATCAGAAGCCCCTGAGCAGCCTGCTCCAACATGCTCACCCGAGTCTGCTTTCCCCCCTTCCCCAGTGGCTCTGCCAGTGGCAGAGTCACCAGTTCCCTCATTCCTAGCTCCCCAGGCAGCTCAGTCACAAAGGCAGAGGAGAGCTTTGAGAGAGTTTGTTGGTCCCCTGAGTGGTGGAAGTAGTTAGGAGTGAGACCACATGTTCCAGAGAGGGCTAGAATGTGCCCTGGTCTTACTGGAGGGGCCGGACCTTCCTAGAGCTAAAAAAAAAAAAAGAAAGAAAAAGAAAAAGAAAAGGGAAGGTAGTGTTGGCAGTTTGCCCAGTAGTGTTGCTTACGCATTTTTCTTCCATGCATAGTGTTGTTGAAATGTCTATAGGTTCTCACTATAACTTGCTCTGTGTCTCCTTCGAGGGTGAGGGACTTTGTAGTGGGGGGTTAGTGTGAAGTCCCTGGTTAAAAGCCATAGGCTGTGAGCCTGTTACCCTCCGGTCTCTCTGTCAAACACTGGACCACAGATCAAGTCAGTCAGCATGTGGGCCGGTGATTGGTGGAAAGAGTTGGGGGGCGGCAGTCTCAGAGTCTTGGAGTAAGAGAGTCTCTGTGTGTCTCTGAGAGCTGAGAACATGACTGTGTATTTCGTTTTTGTGAGGCTAAATAAAACGTTGACTTCAGAGTAATTCCTTGTCTTGGACACTTCTGTGAAACGTCACAATATGTAATCATAGGTTTCATGTTGAGTAACCCACCAGTGATACTAACTATAGTAACAGCATGAGAAGATGCTCTCAATTTGAGTCAGTGCTCAGTTCAGTTTGTCATCATACATAGGTACATTCATACATACAAATACTATAGACATGCCAGGAAGATGTCTCTTTGTCCTTAAACATTTTCTACCGTCTCCATGACAGCATGACACCATTAGTCTCAAGACTAATGCTATTTGCCATTTCATGCCCTTTCATTGTTATGCCAATGACTTCCGGTTGTATGTCTCATCAACTCCAGAAAACCCTTGCAATCTGGATTCTCTGCAATGCTGCCTTACTCCTATTTCGGACTGGTTTCCAACTTCCTGGAACTGAACACAGATAAAATTGAGGTCCTGACAAACACCTAACCCCCCACCTTGGACCACAAGCAACGCTGAACACTCTAGATCTGGATCTTGTTGAGCTGTTTTCAGTACTTCCAATTCAATCAGCACATTACAAGTCTCATTCAATCCTGATAAATCAGAAATACAAACAACCTTTTTTACACTGTCTCCCCATTCACTACATAATTAAAATGTAATATTCTATTTATTACTTTTAAAAGCCTATATGCTCATCTTTACATTTAGAACTCACATTATGCTTTGAGACCCTCCAGATCAGAGACTCAAATGTTGTTCAAAGATACATGGTTAAAATAGTCAGGGATCATGCTGTTACTGTTTTGACTCCAACTTTGTGGACCAAATTTACCTTCAATATCAGATCAGAGTTAGTGCCAGTCGATGGTTTAAAAACATTTTTAAAAACATTGGTTTATTATTTTAATGATGTCTATAAACCAGTCCAGCAGTTCTGTAGGAGGAGCCTCACATGCACTAACATGCGCTTACAGCCTGACTGGCTCAGAAAAGAGAAAAACATTAACAACATGAAATAATTACATGGTTTGTGATATCACTTTCTGCTCAGGCAGTCGTTACTCCACCATATCTTTACAGAGTCAACAAATTATTTCCTGACATCTGGTGAGGCTGAATGTTGAATATCGGTCATTTAAGTAGATTTTTCAGATATCTGTACTGTACCGGTACTTGAGTATTTCTTTTTCTGATAACATTTTATTTTTACTCTCCACAGTATAACACAAATATCTGTACTTACTACTCCTCACATTTCTAAAACAGGCTAATTACTTAAGTTTTAAAGCATTAACAAAGGACAAATCCTGCTGACTATCTATCTAAGTTTAATAGTATTTAAATTATATCAAGGTTCAGTTAGGGTGACACAGAAGTGGAGGGATAATTTAACTTTTATACTCTGAGTACATTTCAGAGTCTGTACTTCATTACTTCTACTTGAGTGAAGAAGTTGAATCAGTACCTCTGTTTTCAGCAGAGTCTTTTCATTCACAAGTATCTGTATCTGTACTTCTACTTGAGTACGCATTTTAATGTGTCGATATAGTAGTTTGACACACTTCAGGGAGCAGCATATGTACTCCTTCTCCCTCATTAAGAATTGCAGATATTTAAAACAGTGCCAGTTTGGACATGCTGGCAGTAAACAGGTGTGTCTCATTAATTTGTCTGTTACACTAATGATTTTTGGTGTTGATTTAGCTGGTCAGTGGGTCAAATTACGTGGAGATTATTGAAAAAACTGCCAAAGGTAGTTTCATAATACAGAATTTGCATAATATAAAACATTTACATGAGAGCTGCCTGTTATAACCATTTCCACCTTTGTTTCATATTTGTACAGTGAAAAATAAGCATAGTGAGCTTCATAAAAAAAATACTTAGACAACTGGATTGCAGTTTATATGGTTTTCTGTTACAATGTCATCTAAGAAGTAGAGGTTTCTAACCACACATACCTGTCTGGATGCTCATGGCTGATAGAGACTGACAACATGAAGGAGAGCAACTTTGTGAAGAAATGAACTTATAGCTAAGGAAATTATCCCCACCCAACAGCCTACCAAAAAGAGACGAACAACAGGCAACAATGGCGTCTGACATTACGAGCTAATGGTAACCACGTAGCAAGCAACTCCTGCAACTAGCACTGGATGCTAACATTAGTGACAGCAAAATGCTTTCAAAGCCAGCTAGAAAACATGTTAAAGGAAGCTGTCCAAAAAAACCCAGAAATCAGAAATATCCATCTGATCATGGTACCATTTGTAGGTGTGCTGTGTGTTTATAATTCCCTGATTCATACTTGCAGGTGCATTTTTCATTCCTTACATCCTGTTCCTTGTGACCTGTGGCGTTCCTCTGTTCATACTGGAGACAGCACTGGGCCAGTACACAAGTCAGGGAGGAATAATGTGCTGGAGGAAGGTCTGCCCTTTGATGGAAGGTGAGGTCAACCTTCTAGGATGTACTGAGCAAGGTTAAGGAGGAGACACTGCTGCAGTTAAATTATTTTTTTAAACTTTTTTTAACTTTTTTTTTTTTTTTTTTTCTTGTTTTCAGGCATAGGATACGCTGGCCAAATTATCCTTTTCTATGGAGGTCTGAGCTACATGGTGATTTTGGCCTGGGGTTTCCTCTACTTTTTCTCTTCCTTCTCTGTTCAGCTACCATGGGCAACCTGTAATAACACATGGAATACAGGTAAGTTAAGTATTGTATATGTTATCTTTCTTTCACAGATATACAACAAACTATTATTATATAAGCTCTAATTATCCATTTAAGCATTTGCATTGCACAAGTTAATTTTACAAAAAAATGTAAAAGGCAGAAAAGTTTGCTTTATTTCATTGTATTCATAATTAAGTATGGTGTCTGGTTATTGCAGTTTACCAAACTGGTTACTGTATCACATTACAATGATTCATTTATCATGAAGTAATGTTTGGTAAATGCATTGATCAAGCATACATTTCAGTTTTAACTGTATTTAACAATACTTTGTTATATTCCAGATTCTTGCATGGTATTGAACAACTATAACAACACTGCTAACTGGACCTCGCCTGTGAATTCATCATCATCTGTAGTGGAGTATTGGCAGTAAGTTTTTAGCCACAACTGTATTTAATAGAATTAGTCACAGATTATCAATGAATAGACGAACAACTTGTACTATGGGTGAAAGTTTAAACCAGTGCTGGAAAGAGTGCTGAAACTCTGTGACAAGCTAAACTACTGGTGTTAAAGTAATACCTTGGCAAAAAAGTATTAGTTTTATTTTTTTTACTGTTCAAATTTAATGCATTATCAATGGCAGACATCCAGTAAAAGGAGTGTCTATTTCCCCTAGACTTTACTCTAAATTATTCCCAAATCCAGTGCTGTTCCACCCAGCGGTCATGGTCACATCCCCAGGCATGCACCTGGGTTTTTGTCAGTATGTCAGGGTATAGTAATATTGTTGATAAGGGTATGTAGGCCTGCAGACTTTTTTCAATTTTTGGAAGACATTTCACCTCTCATCCAAGAGGCTTTTCTGAGACTGTGCCCACTCGGTCAGAGGGTAAGGAGACGGAACATAAAACACATCAGGAGGGACTTAAAATTTGTGGCTACCCAAACTTGACTTTTGTAAAAACTGCTAAAAGATCCATAGCAGACAGAAAGAAGTAGACAAGAAAACATAACGACATCATCATTCCCTATGTCACAGGAACATCTGAGAAACTCAGGAGGATCTTTAATAAACATCATATCTCGTTTCTCTTCAAAACTCTCCATAAACGAATGGCACAACACAGGAGGGCAACTCCTCAGGTCAAGACTCTGCTGTCCACTCACATCTGAAGGAGAAAAATCATTCTTTGCGGACAATAATGTAAACATCTTGGCCAGAGAAGACAGATGGTTTGAAAGAGGAGTAAAGTAATCCATCTATGTCAAACTGGAATGACCATCTTTGAACAGAGGAGGTGGCCTACGACATTAATTATTATCCAACGCAGTACTGAGTTCCCTCCCCAGACAGCTTAACAACCATTCTCACTTGGGCTCACCTAGCGTCTAACCCACATGAAGGCCGGTTCACACTTGTCCTTAACGACTTTGTAAAAAAAACTCCCACACAGAGTTTAGTAGCCAGCTAACTCCTCTCCAGTTATTTAGAACTGAAGAAGCCTCTTGGATGAGAGGGTTAAGAGAGGGTCAGGAAACTGCAAAAATCCAGTTGCCTACAATACCGCACCTAGATATGTGTCATATGACAGACTTAAATATATCACATACATGTTCACACATAGAGGTATTGTCTGGCATTGGTTGGGTGTGTACGAATTGGCATAATTCCACAAAACAAATAATTTAGTTGTGCGGAATGTGGGCAGGACATCTTCATGTAACCAGTTTCATAATAAAGTCATAAACCCTTATGCAATTTGTGTTGTAACTCCTGACATAATCTGAACAGTCGAGATCTACTGAGTCAGAAGAACTTAAAACACATCACAGTTGTAACCGTTAGATCTGTTGAGTAATGGAGGAGGTCACTATGGCAGGAAAACACAAGTACAACACAAGCGAAAAGCACACTGTTTTAATTAGCTGCCTTATTAACTTTCTCATCTGTTTGTTTTCTCAGGGATAGTTCAATCCTGAAGTCCCATTCATATGGGATGGATGCGTGGTAGCGGCAGGACAGAGATCAGATAGAATACGATAGTCATAGGATGTCACCATCCAAGTTTTAATTACTATTCCTTCCAAAAAGATTCAACACATTTGACTTTACGCTTATTGTTGTGCAATTGTATGAAGACATTTTGTCTATATAATCATATATAATGCTACAGTCTACGGTAAATGAACAGTACTTTCAACCCCCCAAAACAACCTTGTTGGCAAAAACTCCCCTTCTAAACCTGCCATCTCTCCATCCCCTTGTAGCAGAGAGAGTTCAATATCATTGAGTTGATCACTGATCATTCAGTAGCATCTCTGCTGCTGTAAGTACACCCGGAGACCGAGCCCCTTATCAAACAAATTATTTAGAGGACACATCAATCAATCAATCTTTATTTATATGGCGCTTTTCATACAGAAAAAAGTACCTCAAAGTGCCTCACAGAAATAAACAAACAACAGCAGAAAAATAGAAACAGCAAAATAAAGTTAGGAGAAGATAATTAAAAGAACCCAAACCCTCCCACCCCTTCAGACATGGACAGAGACATACACACTCATACACACACTCACACATATGCACGCAGACACACACACACTCATACACACCCATACAGTAGCTGTCACTAAAGAGACACGGCTGGGCAGCGAGACCTGGTGCATGGAGGAAGCTACCTTTGGGGAGTCAACCACACCGGGGGAGATCTCGGGCCAAGGCCGCAGGGAGCACCACCACAGAGACCACCCCAACCCGGGCAGACAGGAGGCCCCGCACCAAGGTGCAGAGCCCTCTGGTCACCTGGGCCGGAGGCGTCCATGGGACAGCACCCCCCGCGGCCAGACCAGAGACCACCCCCAGCCTGGCAGGCCCCCATGAGGAAACACTGGAGATTAAAAACTGACAGACTAAAACAGTAAAATAAAGCAAAAAGCATAGAAGCTGAAAACACGAGGGACTAAAACATAAAAGTATAAAGGCTAAAAGCACGAGGGACTAAAGGTTAAAATATGAGAGATTAAAACAGTAAAAGAAAAAATAAATAAATAGATAAATAAAATAAAATAAAATAAAAAGGATTTAAATGAATAAATAAACAAATGAATGAATAAGTAAATAAATAAATAAATAAAAGTGCTCTGATTAGCACGGATAAAGGAATTAAGAAGAATTTAAATTTAAATTAAAAGCCTGGTTAAAAAGGTGGGTCTTGAGCCTCTTTTTAAAAACCTCTACAGTCTCTGCGACCCTGAGGCTCTCCGGCAGGCTGTTCCACAGTCAGGGCCCATAACAACTGAAAGCCGCCTCCCTGTGCTTTTTTGAACTAACCTGTGGTATGGTTAAAAGGCTGGTGCCGGAGGACCTCAGGGTCCATGGGGGCTGATAGACTAAAAGCAGGTCAGATAAATAAGAAGGCCCAAGACCGTTAAGACATTTAAAAATTAGTAAAAGAACCTTAAAATCAATCCTGAAATGCACGGGGAGCCAATGAAGTGACTTTAAAACCGGTGTAATGTGCTCCCGCCCTCTGGTCCTCGTCAGCACTCGTGCAGCTGAGTTTTGTAATAATTGTAGATTCGAAATGCTCTTTTTGGGAAGGCCAGAGAGCAGGGCATTACAATAGTCTAAACGACAAGAGATAAAAGCATGCATCAGCACCTCCGTGCTGACCTGAGAGAGAAACGGGCAGACTCTGGCTATATTCTTAAGATGGTAAAAACCTGTCTTTGTTATATTTTTGATGTGTGGAATAAAACTGAGCTCAGAGTCAAAAATCACACCCAGATTTTTTTACAGATTGTGATGGTTTAAAATCCTTTAACTTTGGTAAAAGTTTCTCTTTCAGGCCTTCAGGACCAATGAGTAAAACCTCTGTTTTGTACTGGTTGAGCTGTAGGAAATTTGCTGCCATCAATAGGCCCTGTGTCATCAGGAGACACAGCGATGTACAGTTGCGTATCGTCAGCATAACTATGAAAGCTGATGCCGTGCCTCCTGATGACGTCCCCAAGGGGAAGCATGTACAGATTAAAGAGAGTTGGACCTAAAATTGACCCTTGGGGAACCCCACACTTTGTTTTGTGGGTTTCTGAGGAACATGTATCCATACTTACAAAGAAGTCTCGGTCTGTGAGGTAAGAAACGAACCAGTTAAGAACAGTACCAGAGAGGCCGACCAGGTTCTTCAGTCTATTTAATAAAATGTGATGGTCTACTGTATCGAAGGCAGCGGTTAGATCCAGCAGTACCAAGACTGTGAGTTTATGGTTATCTAAGTTGCACCTGATGTCGTTTAAAATCTTTAAAAGGGCTGTCTCTGTACTGTGGTTCGTCCTAAAGCCAGACCGATACTTCTCTAAAATGTTGTTTGCTATTACAAAATCATTCACTTGATTGAAAACACGTTTTTCCAAAATTTTACTTAAAAACGGTAAGTTGGATACAGGCCGATAATTATTAAAGGTGTTGGGATCTAGGTTGCTCTTCTTCAGAAGGGGCTTCACCACCGCCGTTTTAAAGGAGGCGGGGAAGACACCCATCTGAAGAGAGCAATTCACCATATATAACAGCTGATCCTCAAAAAATCCACAAAATGTTTTAAAAAACGGTGTGGGAATTGGGTCTAATAGGCAGGTCGTGGGCTTTACTTGGGAGAAAACTCGACCAAGTGTCCTTGCATCAACCAGGGCAAAACTCTCTAGTGTTTCCTCGGGTAAAATCAATGATCCAGGTGTGTTGACATTTAAAGTCTGTTGAGGTAAGATCTGATGTCATTGATTTTACTTCTGAAGTGGTCTGCAAAATCCTCGCAAAGGGCGTCAGTTGGTGTTTTGGAGGATCTATTAAAATGTGTGTTTGTTAAAAAGTCAATTGTGGAGAAGAGGAATTTTTGGTTGTTTTTATGTTCGTCGATTAGCTTTTGGAAATGGGAGATTCTTGACTGTTTGACTGCGCTATTGTAGGTTTTGAGGTGTCCACGTAAAATTTCATGGTGAACGGTTAACTTAACTGTTTTTCTCCATCTCCTCTCAGCACTCCTGCAGTTTCTCTTGAGTTTTTTAGTTTCTGTATTTCTCCACGGGGCTATAGGTCTTGTATTAATGTTTTTTTATTAAAAGTGGAGCCACTGAGTCCAGCGCTGATTTTATTTTATGGTTAAAGCTGTCAACAATAAAATCACATGGTGCTGGTAAAATTTCTGCAGGAGTGCTCTGTAAAATCTGGATAAAATTTGCAGCCACTTCAGAGGTTAGGTAGCGTTTCCTCACTGTTCTCACTGGGGCCTCCCGCTGGTTAAAACTGGTGATTGTAAAAAACACACAAAAGTGGTCAGACACAGCCAGGTCCACAACAGAGGGCGCACCAATGGACAGGCCATAGGTTATGACCAGGTCCAGGGTGCGCCCCCTGCTGTGGGTCGGCTGCGTGACATGCTGATTAAAATCTAGACAGTGTAGAAGGTTTAAAAATTCTCTCGACATTGAATCGGAGGAATTATCTATGTGTAAATTAAAATCACCGGTTATTAATATTCTGTTATAATTGCTATGAGTTATTGACAGTAGCTCTGACATGAGTATAGATATAGGTTTTATAAGAGGTTTAGGATTAGCAGTACATTGAATAAGGGTTTGGGCCATCAACATCATGAGTTGTCAAAGGTGTGAATGTTTTAATTCATAAACATGGGATTTGTTGTTGTATCACACCTGTCTGTCTGATTAGACCTCGTGTCAGCGTGCATGGACATGTGCGGACTGTGTTTGATTGACATATTCATCACTGTGATATTTTTTTTTAAGGCGGTACTGGTCACACTGTAGCCCTCCCTAAATTCATCATGAAAAGAGGTCTAATCAGCCAGAATAATTAAAGACACCTGTGTACTGAAGGCGTGTGAAGGGCCTTTGATTGTTCATTCAAGCATTTATAAAAGCTGCATTCCAAGGAAAT